>NC_135385.1:22981847-23319438 GCF_049243985.1 Paroedura picta
TCTATGCGCCTGGCTTAAAGGGCTTCTCTGCAGAATTTCCGAAAGATATTTATCCATAGGGTTCTCGTTAGGATGGCCAGCCTCGATCTGGCAGCCCTAAATCTCCCATCACCCACTGGTGGCCTGGGGGGGGGGGGCTGTCTGGCAGCTCTACTTTGTCCCAAATCTTTAAATCATTGCCCAAACCCATATTGCTAGCAATGCTAACTCCATATCATGCGGGACTTAAACGAGGACAAGACTGCGTGAAGAGTATAGTTCTGTGCATGAGAAGAGCTATCTGAGCAATAATTCCCTGCCATGTTTGAAAGGGCATTTGTATTTCCCAATCTTTAAAAAAAAAATCGGAAGGAGCAGCCAGGAGTGAGATGCGGCGACTTCCCCCTTGTCCTTTGCAATAAAAAGATGCCCTCGGACAAAGGGTTTAATTCCCACGTGGCATTAGTCATGCCCGTTGGGATAATTGTCCTAAAACAAGTGCTTTGTAATGTTTAACACACCCCGTCAGCCGCAGCCGAGGCGGAATTTGCCCTTAGCAAACACCGATGCGTCCAATTGGCTTTTATGTCCCGCCGTTGACACGTGTCGCCTCTTCTGGCCATCAAGAGAGGCCGGAGAATGACAGGAGATCAGGCAGCAGCTTCTTTGCCTCCGCAGGGCCATGTCCAAGGCAGCTGGTTCAGGACAGGTTCGCTGAGAGAACATGGTAGCCAGTGTGTTCCATTCGTGGATATTCCATTTTTGACAACTGCTCTCTATGCCGAACCCAAGGCCCAAAGTCGCCCAAGCTGGCTGCATGTGGAGGAATGGGGAATCAAACTCGGTTCTTTAGATTACAGGCAGGCGCTCTTAACCACAACACCAAGAATCTCAAAGAAGCCTCGGGTACACACAAAGCAAATGCAGAGGTTGTAAACAGGCCTGTGGGTGGCGTACAGCCGCTCTGAACCCACTCACACACATAGAAATGGAGAGTTAGGGTCGCAAGGGTCATCTAGTCCAACCCCCTGCTCAAAGCACCATAATGGTGCCCTTACTCCCCCACCCACCCGGTTTAAAGTCCTTAAGAGGTCTCCTGCATGTTGGATTTTTTTTTATTCTTCTCCTTCCACATTCCGCAGTCAATCCCATTACCCTCGCGGTATATGCGGATAATAAAATGATACTGCTTTGACACTAATCCTCCCTTTAAAAATGTTGCACATTTGTGTTAATTTTTCCATTCCTTGGTTTTTAATTGGGACTTCTACTTCGTCACGGGGGAAATAAGCACTCAAGTTCATCTATCGGAGGGCCATGGGGTTTCATTAGAATTTACATTAATTCCTCATTAGCCAACAATAATAATGTTGGGATCAATTGAGCAGGAGTGGGGGGGAGGGGGGGACGAACACTGCCCTCAGGTGTAGATTAAAGTTCAGTTCAATTATAAGAGAGCTGAGCTGTAACTACTTGCAATTTTTCATGAAGAATTTTTCGTAGTTCTTTTTTAAAAAAATGCCTACTCACTTAGATTACTCAAAAAAATGCTTGCTTATTCATTTCCATCTTCTGCCCCTGCTCTGGCCCTCATGTGCCCTCACTTGCCCTTGAGGGTATCACCACAGAGCTAAATCCGACCGGTAACACAGGTTAGGGGCATCACAAGATCTCCAGTGTGAGAGAGGGGGACTTGTGAGACTCAATGCTTGCTCATCAATTTCCATTATCTGCTCTTGCCCTTATTCACACGAGCCCTCACTTGCCCTTAATGGTATCACAACAGAGCTAAATATGATTGGTAACTAAGGTTGGTAGGGTCACACTTGTTTCAGTGTGATGGAGGGTATATGTGGGACTCAATGCTTGCTTATCAGTTTCCACCACCCACTCTTGCCCTCATTCACATGAACCCTCACTTGCCTTTACCGGTATCACCAGAAAACTAAATCTGATTGGTAACACAGGATAGTGGCTTCACACACTTTCCAGTGTGAGAGAGGTGGATATGTAGAACTCGATGCTTGCTTATCGATTCGCACTACCTGCTCTTGCCCTCATTCACCCGAGCCCTCACTTGCCATTAATAGTATCACCACAGAGCTAAATAAAATTGGTAGCATAGGTTGGTGGGATCACACCCTTTACAAAGTGACAAAGGGAGACACGTGGGACTCAATGCTACCCTCACTGTCTCGTTGTCCTTGATGATGTCATAATGTAGACAAATCCATACATTTACACAGAACCGTGCCATTATCTTGCTCTCTGAGAAGTCCCTAGAGTCATCCAGGGGGAAGTGGGAAACAATTGCACAAAATAGGATTTGGAGGCAGGACTGAACATTAATACAATGCATACTCTTCCTGGGAGCATTTTCAACTCAATAAAAATTGAATAATTTCCCCTCGTATTTGGACCCTGGAGGGAGATGATGGGATAGGTTGCCAGATCCAGGCTGAAAAACTCCCGAAGATTTCAGGGTGGGGATCACAAGGGTCCCAGTGAGGTGCAATGAATAGAATCCAATTCCAAAGCATCCAGAGGAACTGATGGCATCCTGAGATCAGGACAAGATCCGACTCCAAGTGGACTTTGGAAGATTAACATTAAGTTTCCATTTTTTAATTAACCTTTAGGAATCAACATAGAACTTTGAAATAACAAAAGAGAAAGCTAAATCCCAAATGTAACCATTCCAGATAGACTACAATGTGACCAACGATTTTCTACTGGAGGGGGGGGGGAAGCACCTAAATGGGGGGGGGGGGTTCTTAAATAACCGCGAGTTGAGGAGAGATGGCCCGACCTCCTCAAATACTTCAGCCCCCTTTCTCTAGCGCAGCCTGCTCACCTGCCTGTGAAAGCCGCAGCAACGGAGCAGGCAAACCAATTTTGTCTAATATTCCCCAAAGAAGCGGTAGCATTATCCCCAGAAAACTAATTAAAATTTCGAAATGAACGGTTGTTATTTGAAAGGCTTAGCCTACAAAAGGGAAGAAAGCCCCCGTCTGGCCCGGGAAGCAAACCTGACGTGAACAGGTTTTTGTATTCCCAGTTACCTGTCCTGTATGCCTGTTTACCTGTTCTTGAAGCCTGGGGCCCCCTAGCTACTCGGCTAGCCTCCCCCCAAAACGAATGTTCAGATACAAATATTCGAGGGCCAAGAATGAGAATCCGGTAGGCAGTGAGACAGCCTAATTCCCTCCCTCATCTATTAAGAAGTCTGCGCATTCCCTCATTTCAGTAGATGAGCTGATTCTCACACGGACGCATGGTCAGTATTGTCTATGCACACTAGCAGGTGGTCTCAAGAGCTTCAGGCTGATGTCTCTCCTATCACCTCCTACCTGATCCTTATTAACTGGAGATGCCGGGGATTGAACCGGGGACCTTCTGTATGCCAAGCAGAGGTTCCACCACTGAGCCATACCCCCCATGCATCGCAATCTTCTTGGTAACATTACTCAGGCGGGCCCGATGATCCACCATCCCATGCGTGCGGGCACCGGTTGCCTCTCTCTGCTCACAGTCAAAGGGAGCCACATCGGCTTCTGCAGCATGCACTAATCTCTGACGTGCCCAGCCGGCACACGTAGGCGATCCCATGCCAAGTAGGGAGATGGGAGGGTGCATCGGTGCTGTCTGATCCATGGCACCAGGGCCCTCCCTGTCACTTCGATGCTCCTCACCCGCCAAGGAGCGCACGATCCCGGCTCAAGAGGCATTACGCCGTTCCGCTCCGATCCGTGCTGACGTCCCCAGGGCTCAGTTTGCGCCCTCCGCATCGGCAGTCTTCTGCGCCGTTCGCGGTTGATATATGAAGAGCGCACGAGCGGGCGCTGTTTGTTATGCAAGCTTAATCACGTTAATTCCTTTTGATTAGGGGAAAGGCCACCTGCGCAGAAAGGGAGCCGGTAGAAAAGGGCAATGCAAAAAAATAAATGAGGAACAGGTTGGAACGCTCCCGCAGGGGGAGGAAGGATGCAAGAGGAATTTCCAAAATAGAGCTTGGCTTGGGAAAGGAGAGGGGACTATTTCTCTCTCTCCCAAATCAGGAGATGGCTCAAGACTGGCCACCCTCGCTTGTAGAAGAAGAAGAAGAAGAGTTGGTTCTTAGATGCTGCTTTTCTCCAACCGAAGGAGTCTCAAAGCGGCTTACAGTCGCCTTCCCTTTCCTCTCCCCACAACAGACCCCCTGTGAGGTGGGTGAGGCTGAGACAGCCCTGACATCACGACTTGTACACCTGAAGTCCTCCAATCAGAGATGCCGGGAGCTTGTTTGGGGGTTCTAACTGAGGAGCACAGCTAATATGGACCCGAATAATGCCACACTCTTATCCAGGATGGTCGTCCTCTTTCACAAAGCTTTGGGAGGGAGGGATGCATGTGGAGCAGGGAGGGAGGGACACCTGCCTAGCCAGCTGGATGAACTGGCTCTTCCTCCTCATCAAGAGGAGAACGAGGTGGGGAGAGAGAAAGAGAGAGGACCAAAAATAAACAACGGGCCCGGCTCCTCTTGTCCTCCCCACTTTGGGAAAGGTCAGACCTGCCGGAGTGACTGAAGGCCTCGGAGAGAACAAGCGCAGAGATGCCGAACCAATTATCATGCAGCCCCAAACACCGTTGTCACCCTCCATCCCTTTGATAGCGGCTGACAGGGGGAGCAAAGGCGCGGGCGCACGGCGCGGGGATTCGCAACGCTGCGCCGAACAAGCACCGGCCTCCGTCGATGCGTCGGATACCAAAGGCCAGCAGGGGCGAGCGATCAGAGGTCCGAGGCTTCTTCGCTTGGGTAACGAAAGCCAGGCAAGGTGGCTCAGAGGGCCCTTTGGCTGCTGTCCATCGCAGCTCTAGCCAGGCTGCTATTGTGAGAGCTAAGAATTACACACACAGCCGTAGAAATACTGCTAAAGGAAAGAGACCACCGGTGGGAAGGGGCTGGGGTGTTTGCATGCGTGACCTTCCTCCGCCCTTGGGGGTCTCGCACCCAAAGTATCACCAGGGCCGATCCTGCTTAGCTGTCAAGATCTGACCTGGCCAGGTCAGGAGAGGGTGTTTGTACATTCCTCGGTTTCATAGAATCCTAGAATAACAGAGTTGGAAGGGACCTCCTGGGTCATCTAGTCCAACCCCCTGCACTATGCAGGACACTCACAACCCTCTTGCTCCTCCCCTGTAATCTGCCACCCCCTTGAGCCTTCACAGAATCAGCCTCTCCATCAGATGGCGATCTAGCCTCTGTTTAGAAATTCCCAAAGATGGCGAACCCACCACCTCCCGAGGAAGCCTGCTCCACTGTTTAAGCCTGTGTAATAGCAGGAAGGGGGAGGAAGAATATATTTCCCTGCCAATGTCAGGAGAAGAGTGTGATGAGAAAGTAGGAAGTAGAAAAGGGACATGTAGAAAAGCATATATATATACAGGGAAACCATTCGACGCCGTGAAATGTAGACGAGAAAGAGAGTTTTCTCCGCCAACAGCCTCCTCCTTATAAACCTCAAAACATTCCCTGTAATATTTCTTACTACGGGCATTTGGGATTTCTAATTACAAAGCTAAGAGTTTTTACAGCCGCATTATCCGTCCCACCATTACTACGTAGTCCAGATTGCACTGCTCTTCTTTACTACATATTTGCTGCAACTTCCAATGGACTCGGTTAAAAAAACTGGGTGAACAGAATCCATCCCCTGCGTAATGTGGATAGCATCAATGCAGTCACGGAGGACTATTAGTTCCTCATCCCCCTGATGCTTCAACCGGGGAGGGGGAACAAAATCCCATTTTTATATTGTTCCACCCGCGTGAGAATCGATTCGGCGGTTCTTTATTTCCGCACGGTTTTCAGTTCCCTTCGGCGACTGAACGTTTCCTGTAAAATGTATGCAATTTTTCAATGTTATGTGTCTATCAATTCCTACATCATCCATAGAAACGATTCGCGTTGTCTGTCTAAAATCCATATAAATTGCATGTAAAAGCCTCCCGGCGCACATCCACAAGGCAAAAAGGCCTACAACGCAAACCAATATTGAATGGAAGGAAACAGAGAATACTTCGAAATGTGGCTAATTACTATCACCCATCACAATTCAGTTGTCTGCAGAAGATGCACGGCGTGGAATTATGCACATGCGTTCTCAAGAACGCACAAAGGAACAAATCGGTGACCTACATCACATACCCCCACACACTGATCAAAGTATCTGCAACATTTATTCAGATGTCTTTCACAACTAAAACAACTTTCACAATCTCTCTCCCACTCCGACTTTCTGCCATAGCTCTGACATCCTTCACAGCCAGGCAGAAGTTCAACAATGACAGCTCAGCTGGCTGTGGATATAAGAATTTAAGAAGGGCCCTGCTGGATGAGACCAGTGGTCCATCTAGTCCAGCCTCCTGTCTCACACAGTGGCCAACCACTGTGGATGAGCGATAGGGTTGTGTCCTGCACAGTGCAGGGGGTTGGACTAGATGCCCCATGAGGTCCCTTTCCAACTCTATGATTCTATGATTCTGTGAACCAGCTCCTCTGCAGGGCAGAAAGGCCGAGGCCTTCCCCTGATAAGAACCTAAGAAGAGCCCTGCTGGATCAGACCAGTGGTCCATCTAGTCCCACACAGTGGCCAACCAGTTCCTCTGGAAAGCCAACAACAGGGCACAGAGGCTGTGGCCTTCATAAGACATTCTATTAGACCAATAGTCCATCTAGTCCAGCATCCTGTCTCACAATGTAGCAAACCATTTCCTCTGGTTTTAAGCCCTCCCTGTGTAAAGTTGTGTTTCCTGTTCTCTGTACTGAACCTACTGCCCACCAGCTTCCTTGGATGCCCTCGAGATCTAGGATTTGGGGAGAGGGAGCAAAAGCCCTCTTTGCCAATTCTCTTCACACCACACCTAATTTTATACACCTCTATTGTGTCCCGTTCCCCTTAGTTATCTCTTTTGTAAACTGGGTACGTCAAGCAAGCCAGATCCCATCTGATCTCAGAAGCTAAGCAGGGTCAGCCCTGATTAACAACGCTCAGAAGGGCGGCCACCTAGCAACGCCAAGGTTGCGGTGCAGGGCAAGCAACGGCAAACCCACTCTGAACATCTCTTTCCCGGCAGCCAGACAATCTCAGGGTGTCCTGGCACAATTCCACATATGCCATGCGAAAAATAAAAATTGCGTTTGACCTCGCCAATGTCCTTTTGGAGATACGGCAACCAGAACAGTACACCAGATTCCAAAGGAGGCCCCGCTGTAGGGCCACACAGGGGGATTATAATAGCGTTTCCTGATCGTCCCTAACCCAGAGGAGGTCGATGCAGTCCTTACCTGTTGGATTCCTGCCTGCCGCAACACCGTTGAAAGGAGCCCAGCTAAAAAAAAAATTCCCAACTCGGGACGTGGCCTTTACCCAGCTTCCCTCCGACCGCGATTTTGGCCGGGGTGAACGTTACTCCCCCCGCGGAGTCCATTCCTCCTCATTAATCGCTCATAACAATCTTTAATCCAGCCTCATCTTGCACGACGCTGGAAACAATTGCACTTCCAAGGCCTTCTGTTCCCTCAGCAAAATCAGGGCCCTGCCTAAAACGGCTTCTCCCTCCCGGCGCAATAAAGATGCTTCACATTTAAATGCCCATTTCGGAACATGGGGCCATCAACGCATGAAAACCTCTGATTGTTGTAAAAAGATGCTTCGGAGGGAGGGGGAGGGGGAGGGCGGTGGGGAGTGCTATTCTTGGATTGTTTCAAGGCAATTGAGCAGGGACGCGGGGAAATGTTTCGCGGGGGAACGGAGGGCTAGAGAAGCCATGTGGAAACATTCGGAGCTGAGCAAATCGAGGCAGTCATGATCTCCCCCATTTGGCGCAGAGAGAAAGATGAAGGGCTCTTATAGGCAGTGGGTTTCTTTTTTAAACTTTATTACAACAAGAGGGGTAGGATCCGAGAAGAGCTGGTTACTCACCCGGCTTTTGTCTACCCTAAGGAGTCTCAAAGGGGCTTACAATCACCTTCCCTTCCTCTCCCAGCTGTTGGAATTTGCACGATTTATCGTGTGCATAATTCAAGGAGGGGGCGCATCGGAAGAGATGTGTAGTTAGCATGTTCAGATTAGGAAATTGCTGGCATTTTTCTAATACTCTCCTCCTGCGTCCTGATTGGCTCCTCTGAGCACACCTGCTCCCTGAACAACAGAACAAACATTAGTCAGTTAGACTGTTGGGGCTGTCTCTCTCTCTCCTCTCTCTTTACAAAGTTGTTTCTATTCTCAATAAAACTAAGAATCAACTGGAAGGGGATACTGGAATTAATATCTGATTGCGTCATACACATCCCAAATTAAACATGCCCTGGCACACAAAATTACTCGCGGCTTCCACGAAGGGACTTTGCTAAAGGACGGGAAACCAAAAAATCAGACTTTGATCTCGGGATGTCAACCTCCAGGTGGGACCCTGAGATCCCTCCAAATTATGGCTCATCTCCAGACTTCGGAGATCAGTCCCATTGGATTCTGAGGTTCCAGTCCTCCATGTGTTCCACTCCCAAATCTCCAGAGATTTCTCACCTCTGGGGGGTCTTGGGGTACCTGGATGAGGCCAGGTTAGTTTATGTCCCTTGCAGAGCTGGCCTGCGAGGTTTTCTTGTTGCTTAGCTCTCTAATAACCATCTGCTGACCGGGGACTCCGGGCAGTTCGAGAATGCCAGCGGAGAGAAGCCCCCCAATCCCAAAAAAGAGTAATTCCATTTGAAAACAAAATACAGCAAAGCAACTGAACTTGCTTCCTTGCATGTTAACAGGGGAATCGAGCTGGTCTCTTTTGAGGGGATTTCCCTGCTCCTTTGTCAACCTTCTTGGAATGAAATCTCCCCCCCCTTTCTCCCACCCCCCCCCCTTTCAAATGACCCAATTTTACTCCAGTGAGAATCATAACTCTATCAGGGAGGGAGGCAAGAAATCAGCAGTCACTGAGTTAATCAAAATAACACGCCATGGAGGTCCGTGAATTTTGAGAACGAGGGGAGGGGGCAGCAGAAAGCTGAGTAACAGAAATCATTGCGGGTTCTTCTCCCCCCCCCCCATTTCTTTTGAAGCACGATCCAATCTGCAATTCATCAAGCGCTGGCGTGTTGGCTGAGTTTTACGAGATTACTTCTTTATTTTATATATATATATATATATATATATATATATATATATATATATATATATATATATATATTTACATGAAAGCAAATGAATTCCATAAATCAAACAGGTTGGAGGACCGGGGGAAGGGAGGGGGCCATTGTTTCGGATTCGGAGGCCTGGCCAAACAGCGGTTCATGGATTTCTGTCGAAGAAAAGAACTGCGCATTCTTTGAAATTCAGGGGGGAAGTATGAGATGGTGAGGATGGGGGAGGGTTGCCAACTTTGGGCTACTCTGTGCCCACCCGGCTGGGTCAAAATGTGCCTTCAGGGTCAAAACCTCTGCCCTTCCCTTCTGCCTTATCCAACAGACACGAGGGGGTACCTTTGCGGGCGCTGTGGGTTTCTCTCCCATGCAAGCAGAGACCCGGAAAACGTACTACGAGGTACGAAACCTGCATCGGGATGGCTTTGCGTGAGTGAGGGCTGTCTGAACACCTAGCCTCGTCAGAGGGGAAACCAGGTCGCCCGAGGTTTATGCCAGCCCGACAGGCCAATCTCGGTGAACGTCCGGGTCACTGGATTTTGGGGGGCACCCAAAAAGTGGGAGAAACTCGACTGGCGCAAAGGGAAGGTTGGCCTTAATTGACGTCTAGAATCTGTTGACTCCGGGCTTCTGCAGCTATCGTGACGAAGCAGGAAGGGCTTTGGAGAAGATCGCCTATTTTTAGATTTTGAAAGCTCAGTAGGGGAGGCACCCATTCTCAACTTCCAGCTTTCCCTTTCTGTTGAACGGGGGTGGGGGCTGCACAGAAGTCACAGCCTGGGCCGGAAAATACATGGAGATTTGGAGGGAGGGGGGGATCATAGCGAAGTCCCATCCACCTCCGTAGGGCGTTCAAGGCAAGAAACATTCAGCGGTGGGTTGCTAGTTCCCTTTGGCTCTGCAGAGCGACCTGGGCTTCCTTGATGCTCTGAAATCAGATGAGATCAGGCTAGACCGGGCTGAGACAGGGCCGTAGCTTGCCTAGGGGTTATTTCTGCATTTATTCATCGTATGGTGTGTGCCGTGTAACCAGGAGATTGTCTGGCAGCCAGGTGAGGGGCGTTCAGAGGTAGTTTGCCATTACCTGCCTCCGTGTCATGACCCTCATGCTCCTTAGAGGTCTCCCATCCAAATAACTGCTGAGATCTGGTGGGATCAGGCTTGCCTGGACCGAGCAACCTGGACCAACCTCACCTCCCGGGCTCTCCATAGAAGCTTTTCGCATTGATCCTGTGAATTGATCCTCGGGAGCAAACAGCACAGTGGTTTCCTTCCCCGTTAAAAAAAAAAAAGATGAGTTATGTACACATGAGCTATGATCTCACCCGTCCTCAGGTGAGGCACGGCACGGCAGGAAACCTTGTCTCGGGGTGGGCTGCAAATCACGCGTTTGGCCGGCACGGAAGATGCCGTAACCGTTCGGTAACCAGACATTGAGCCTCTTGTGCTTCCCTGCCAAGGAACATAATTATCAATTTGTCCTTGAGAAGGCCGATTTGCAATTCCTCGTCTTTCCCCGGATGACATCACTCTGTTCCCCGTTGGCTTTGTCCAGGAATCTCCAGCTAATTTGTACTGTTAACACATGGAGTCGATCTTCCTTCCTTCCTTCCTTCCTTCCTTCCTTCCTTCCTTCCTTCCTTCCTTCCTTCCTTCCTTCCTTCCTTCCTTCCTTCCTTCCTTCCTTCCTTCCTTCCTTCCCTCTCTAGCCTTTGCAGGATGTCTAGTTTTCACCTTTACGTGGTGTAGTGGTTAAGAGTGGCATCTTCCTAATCTGGCAAGCCAGGTTCGATTCCCTGCTCCACCACATGCAGCCCGCTGGGTGACAGGCCAGTCACAGCCCTGATGGTGCTGTTCTCACAGAGCTGCCCTGTCAGAGCTCTGTCAGCCCCACCGACCTCACAGGGCGTCTGTTGTGGGGAGCAGAAGGGAAAAGCTGCTTTGAGACTCCTTCGGGCAGTGAAAAAGTGGGGTATAAAACCAACTTTTCTTCTTCTTTGTAGACATTCAAGCTAAAACTTTCTCAATACATTTAAGAAAATGTTGAAATCATTTAAACCAAGTCTAACAGCAGCTGTCCAGTTGCAAACTGGCTGCATCTATCCAGAGATTTCCCTTTTGGCTTTTCGGGTAGGGGCCTTTCTGCCGGGGGGGCCCAGTAGATGTTCTCCGTTCACTGGCCCCAACCAAAGAGTTGGCGGAAGATCTCTGTTTTGCAGGGCTTGCAGAACTGGGACAGCTCCGACAGGGTCCAGACGTGTGCTTGGATGGGAGACTCCAAGGAAGCCTGGAGTCACTATACAGAGGCGGGCAACAGCAAACCAGTGGCCTGCCCCGTAGCAGAGCAGCACTCCCGTTCCCAAGGTCACCAGTTCGAATCCCGGCCGTCTATTCCAGCAGCAGGATTCCACTCTCTCCCCATCACCCTTGAAAAGGCACTTAAAATGCCGAAAGGAAGATTGCATCATGAGATTAATCGTCGGGGAGGAGACGGCCGGATCATCTCTGCGCTTGTTGCCGTGGAGGAGAGCCTCCTGCTTATCGCCAAATGACTAACGCAGACAAGGGAGCAGGCGGCAGCGGAGCCATTAGATTGACACCCGTTTTGCCCCTTCCGGGAAATATGTGGGCCTTTAATTCGGAGAACGGCTGCCCAAATGATAAGCTATCCATAAAGCATCATTCATACTTTGGAGGGCGGGCGCGGGGAAGCCGGGCCAGCGGAGCCGAGGGAGAAAAATGCCGGATTGCCAACCCCAGCACAACCAAGCACTGCCGGATGTCCGGCAGCAGCACGAGGGTTTGCTGCCGTCACTTTGGTTTGACAATTCAGATGCCTTGGGCAGGTGGCCATCCAAGCGGCCTTGAGTGAACTGGTCACTGTTCCTTAAGGCCTCGTAATTCGGACATGGCAGCAGTCCACGTCTCAGGTGGGATTTACTGACTGCGGACAGGACCAGAAGGCGAGCTGTCAGGGGTCCCAGCAGTCAGGCCCCTCCTCTCGTGGAGGGACAGTTAGCAGAGCCGTAAACACCCTTCAAGGGCTTCCTTAAGTGAGTTGGTCCATGGCCATCTTTCCCTGAGAGTCTTGTTGTCTCATAATGTGACCAAAGTACGGCAGCCTGGTAGAGTCATTCTAGAACTTCAGGGTTCTCAGGCCTGGGTTAACAAGGCTGCTCCCATGAACTGCAGAGTTGTCCTCCCGTGATGTCATTTCCTCTTGTTTCTAGCACTGAGTCACAGTTGCCAATCTCCAGACGGTGGCTGGGTGTTTCCCAAACCGATCCTGCCAGAAAGCATTGGTGCGTAGGGAATGCAAGTGGAACCGCCAGGCCGAAGGGAGAAAGCCGAGCGCCAAATCTACTTGCAAATTCCACGCGGACGTAAAAAAGAACCGAAAGACGTAACTTACGTGCGGCCGAGCCTCTCTGGCCCTCAAAATGGGACCCTTTAACAAATCCAGCCTGGGTATGAACTTCATCCAGATCATTAAGTTTCCCTCCAATCTTTCTCCAATGATACTTTCCGATTTCTTTCTTTTTTAAAGAAAATTAGCCAGTCCACAGAGCGGAATGTGCTTTAATATCTCTTGATCCATTTGAAGTGCTTTCCGCTTTGATTCCTGCTCAGGCCCTGGATAATTGTCCTAATCCTTGGCGGAGTGCTCTCGAAATCTCTTTCATCCCATTAAAAGTAGTTAAATGGTCCTCGTTCAACAGGTAAGGGCCGGACAAGCCACTTCGGAAAGGACGCACCACCCGTTTTATCCACCCAGAGGAGAGGGGGTGGGAGGGGAGTGGAGACACGCCACTTTTGTCTCTGTCAACGCTCCACCAAGAGCGAGCAAGATAAGGGTGTTTTCGGAGAGCTTGCACAGTGAATAATCATCTAGGAATATGCCGTGCTGCCGCATGCATTCCAATTCTGCGTTCCCACCCCCTTCCAAAAAAAACGTTCCACGTTTTAGCCTAACAACCGTTGACAGAGTTTGAATTTGCAAAGAACCGTTCAGCACCAAGCTGCTTAAAGAATTTCTCTTTTAATTGCGACGAAAAACAACTCTGCATAGAAAGAAGAAGGAAAGAGAACTCTTCTCTGCCTTTGCACTTTCTGTTGTGGAGGCAAGAAGAACTGGGATTTATACCCTGCTTTTCACTGCCCAAAGCGGCTTACAATCGCCTTCCCTGCCTCTCCCCGCAACAGACACCCTGTGAGGGAGGTGGGGTGGAGAGAGCTACGACAGAACTGCTCTGTGAGAACAGCTCTAACAGGACTGTGACGAGGATCTTGAGGATGAGGTGGCAAAGGGCCGAGGGGCTCCTGCTCTGGTTTGTGAAATGGCAATTATTTCAGATGACTGCGGTGAAGTCCCACTGAATCCGAACCGGCACCGTTGCCTAGTCACAGCATCCAAGGCCAAAGGTGTGCAGGCCCCAAGCAAGCCACATTAACCTCCCCTGGAGCAACACAAAATCATCTATTTGAAGGGACCACCCAGGGTCATCTAGTCCAGCCCCCTGCAGAATGCAGGAAACTCACAACTACCTGCCCCCCTAGAAAATCCAGACTCCCTGGCCAGTCTGGCCTGGAAGAGATCCCCAAAACCTTCCGCTGTCTTTAGCTAGAGTTGTCAGGACCTGAACTCAGGACCTGTGATGTTCACTTAACCTGCCACAGACTCACATCTTGTAGTAGGGTTCCCTGCTGCCCCCCTGTCTGCTGGCCCTCCAGAGGAACTGGTCGGCCCCTGCGTGAGACAGGATGCTGGACTTAGGAGGACCACTGCTCTGCTCCAGCAAGGCTCTCCTTATTTCCTTACGTCCTCATCATTTTGGAGTCATCTCAGGCCGTGAGCCGGTTCATTATTAATGTGTCCTCCGTTGCCTCCGGCTTCTCTTGCCAGCCACGTGGTCCGTTTCAACCAGGGTGGATTCGTCTGCCCCGATTCTGAATAAGCCAGAACTGTCATTACGCCTCTCTGTTCTGCCAGAGCTTATTCTTTTGCCATAGACGGGGGTGGGGAGTGGGGGACACCCGCAGTCTTTGGCCGGCTCACTCCGGACGTGGAGGGAGAGCCGCGGTTACATTTCAGGGAACAAAGAGCTATCCGTGCTCAAAGAGACGCTTTTATTTGTGGCGTCAGGAGGCCGGTCTGACTTATTCCGGAGGACGCGGGGAATTGCCTTCCCTTGTCGGTCCTGTCGAGCGGCACAATGGAGCAGCGAGCGGAAATGCAGTTAAGCCGAGCTTTGGTCCCTTTCCTGCCATCCACGTAACGAAGCAAACAGGCTTTCAGAGCTGCAGGGACGGGCAAAACGAAGCAACACCTGCTGGATGGAGATGTGCAACAATCAAAGGGGATATTGGGGTGGGGGGAAGAGAGAGGGGGGTGTCCTGCAGCCCAAAGGTGTGCAAACGTTTCTTTGCTCTTTATCTCTCTCCAGATTTGGATCCCCAATGCGCTGCAGGAGTCCTTTCCACACACCTATGAAATTGGGGGCAAGGTGTTATCTAGGGATGGGGAAAGCACAAGCACCGCTCAATGGATATCCACAAAGGAAGGGTCTGGGAGGCCAGAGACTGCCACAGAGTTGCCACAGATGGTCTACAGGAGGGGTAGTCAACCTGGGGCCCTCCAGGTGTTCATGGACTACAATTCCCGTGAGTCCCTGCCAGCATTTGCTGGCAGGGGCTCATGTGAATTGTAGTCCATGGACACCTGGAGGACCCCAGGTTGACTACCCCTGGTCTACAGAGCTACCTGAGAACATAAGGGAAGCCAAGCTGGATCCGGCCAGTGGCCCATCCCCTCCAGCACTCTGGAAGTGTTGTCAGGGATGGAACATACAAAATGTCCAGTGGGCATAACTGAGCCAAATATTAAGCGTGTCCTGCAGGGGGCATCGGAAATGTATATTTAGCATAGACAGAATATGAACTCCCTGGTGATTTTCAAATTTGTCCTGATTGGCTCAACAGGAGACTCTCTGCTTGCCTCCAGAACAGCAGTTGAGCAGAATGGCTGCAGCTAGCTAGCTCATTGCTCTCCGTCTTTCTCTCTCTCTTTGTATACATAGTTGTTTCTCTGCAGATCTGGCACATTCCAGCACTCTAAGCCTTTCCTACCGACTACGTCCTGGCTGAAGACCTCCTGCTGCTTTGAGAACACACCCTCCCTGACTGTCCCCAGGCGAAGAAAGAAGCACAGTTAATCAGTCTGTTACAACTCTCTCTCTCTCCTTTCTATACAGCTCTTCTTCCCCAGGTTCAGGGATTGGGGTAAAAGGCGAGCCTTGACAGCTCACTCAAAACAACACGTTTCCTTGGCACCCGTGTTAGGATGACCGTGGAAATAATTTCTGCACACCACCAACAGGAAAAAGCATGTCGCGTGGCTCCGCTCCTCTGGATAGAAAATTAGACCTAAATTAGACATAATTGAAACGAAAATTAAAGGGAGAGCGCATTTAGTGTAATTATGCGCTGACGACACCCTGTTGACTTCGTCCGAGGCGACCTAACTCGGTTCCTAACCGGTTAGATTTCATTAATGAATGTGCTCTTTTCATCGCGGTTCTCAGGGAAGGGTCAGGAATCTGTAATTATGCCTTCTAGCTACAAGGAGATAGGTTCTGTTCTGCAGGGCTGGGGAGTTGGAACTTTAATAAGGAAGAGGGGGGACTGTCAAGCTCTAGTGGTAGAAAGAAGAGTCAAATCCCAGTTAGCTTACGGGTTTTCGAGGTCTCCAAGTGCCAACGAGGGCCCATCCACTTCCAATCTCTTCCTAAGAGGATATTTTTTGCGGTGTGATCCATGGTTTAGAACACTCCAGTCTAGAACCTCTAGAACAGTCTAGAACACTTCGGTCTAGAACAGGGGTAGTCAAACTGCGGCCCTCCAGATGTCCATGGACCACAATTCCCAGCATTCGCTGGCAGGGGCTTCTGGGAATTGTGGTCCATGGACATCTGGAGGGCCGCAGTTTGACTACCCCTGGTCTAGAAAGATGACAGCAAGCTCTTACAAGCTACCACCCATCTTCTCCTTTTCAGCGTTGGAAAATACAGGTTGGGTGGCATCTAGGGGTAAAGCAGGCTACCTCTGAGATGCTGTAATTTCAATCCCTTTTGCAGTGCTATTCTACGCCCTTCTTAAAGTCGTCAGACGAAGGCAGGAGAGTCGATATTTCGGCACCACGGAGAATTCAAGAAGTTGTGACGTTAAATTAGATGGTGAACTAAGGATGGGCCAACCAGGATGGCCCAGGCTAGGCTGATCGCATCAGATCTCAGAAGAGAAGCAGGGTTGGTCCCAGTTAGTACGAAGATAGGAGGCCAGCCCAAGAGGTCCATGGTTGTTATGCAGAGGAAGGCAAAGGCTGAGCCCCTCTGAACATTTATTACCTCTTTGAGCACAGGGAAGGAATGCCCTCCGTTTTGTTTTGTTTTTTTAATCACAACTTCCTAAAATTTACACGTTACGCGGCTGGTAATTCCCTACCAGCTTGTAACCTTGATTTATGGTGTCATGCGTGATTTAATTGTTATCCAGTCCTCAGAAATGCTAACTTAAATCAATATGCAATTACTGCGGAACTGGCAAGCTGCAAAGTGGCTTTGGACAGGAAGAGGCTGGCCCGACATCTTGGCCGGGGCTGACAGCCAAGGCACTGAGCTACAAATGTGAAAGTCCACGATTTATAGGTGGCTTCTGCCCACACACTCCTCCGATGTCCCCTTTCAAACTGCTGCAGCAGGACCTGGGAGCCTGATGGCGCCAGAATATCAACCCCATTGTTTATTTCTAACCCGAGTCTTTACAGACACTGTTCTTTAAGGGACAACAACATTCCTGGAAATACAAATGCGTCCATATAACAAGAGAGTGGCCAGCCACTGTCGGTTCAGGGGAAATTCCTATTTGGGCAGAGAAAGCAAGGGACTTTAAGATCCCATTGAAGGAGGCCAGGCAGCAACTGAGAAAAGACCTTCTTCTGCCTATAATCCTGGGAAGTTGTTATTAGTCCAGGCAGAAAACACTGAGAGATGGATGGACCAAGGGTTGAGGTTTGTGGACACAGTTCTGTTAAAAGTAAAGTTGCCAGTAGAATTGGGAGATGCTTAGAGATTTGGGGGGTGGAGCCTGAAAAGGCACAGGTTAGGAGGTGGTCTATGCCGATGTTTTCGTTAGAAAGCAAATTTCCAGCACCAGAAGGAAGTTGTGTCTTTTTAGGTGGCCGACCATGGTCTTTGCATCCAAGAGGTGCCACAAGAAGGAAGTTGTGCCTTGACCAATGGCCCCCAAGCTGCAAACTGAACATTCCTAGCCACAATCGCCCTTTCCTATTAACAGGCAGCGGAGCAAACCCGGGGACCCCTCTCCCTGCAACCACGAGAAAACTACAATGAATTATTAAGCTCCAGGTTCCTTTAAAAAAAGAAAGGCTTCGAGGGAGAAAAGCGAATGGCTCCTTTTTTAACTAGGCAAAAAAAATATATATATCCTGTCGGCTTTGAAGTCCTCCAAAGGACGCCGGAACGGGGATGAAAGATCCGAACCGAGCGCTACGGCGATGCCGTATCGCCTCTCGCAGCAGGGCCCGAACCACGTTCCGGAGAACCCCCGTGATCTTCAAAAGTTTCGCGTGGGCTCCTCAGTAATGAGTGGATCCGCTTGGGCCATTTGCAGGGCTTCAAAAGTACTAAACTCCACGGCAGTATTGCTGAACACGACTTTTGAGAGGGGGCGTTCAAGCGTCTTCCCTTCCAGACCTCTGCTGCCCCAAAGCTGCCTGGTCCGCTCTTTAACATGATGGGATGTTTCCTGGATCGCCCGGTAAAATGATCGGCAGGTGGAGAGGCCTCTAACCACGCCAGAGCCGGCGTGGAGAGCTGACACCACGATGGTTTGTCGGAACGGCAGGTGTGAGAACGCGAGGCAGCTCTGATAAAAGCTCCAGGTGTGAAGTCGGCTTCGGAGGCTAAGAGGGGGGGTGTGGAATACACACCTGCACAAAAAAAGAGTGACTTTGAACTTCGGTGTGTTGTCAGAAGCATGACTCACATTTTACGTACATGGATGTATTTTGTGCTCTAGCCGCCGGCCTTAACATCATCATCCCGTAAATAAACTAGGACAGCTTTAAAAAGGAATGAGTTTTTTGAAAATGTTAAAAATTTAAGAAGACAATGATAAGTTAAGATTATTATCATTAACAGTTACGTTTTTGTTGTTGTTGTTGTTGTTGTTATTGAACTAGCCCGTGCAAAGATCCACCAAACTTTCTTCCCCACTCCAAACAATACCAAAAAACTGAGACCACCCTCCCATTCTGAGGAGGAGGGAGAAGAAATTGCCCCCCTTGGCTTCCCCCGACACACTAGGCAGGGAAACAAGACAACACAGCCAAGCAGACGTTCAGGAGCATTTGGGGAACTGTGCAGCTTTATTTATTTTTATTTTAATCGCTCCAGGGAGGAACAAACGGCTGCAGCTCTCTCCGCGTCACGGCTTCGCCTGCCTGGGAGGAGGGACGGCAAGGCGCTTTAATGGACAGACTGAAAGCTTTATCGGACTTTACTGCATCATCGGTAGCTATCTTTCTGTCTCGACCCTCCGCGGAAGCGCTAACTCCTCCAGGCACCGCTCAATAAATACTCACCGAGAGGGCTGCTGCGTTAATGACCCGCCAGGGACCTATAGTGTCCTTCCCCACCAATGCAAGACTGTTATCGCGGTGACAAACTCAGCCCCCTCTCCAAATTGCCAGGCGCAAAGAGATTCTGCGGCTGGGAGGCCAGACACGGGCCTGGCTCAGTCGGAGAGCCCGGGAGACAACACCCCACCCGGCCGACCCAATTTATCTTCTGCAGAACTCTCGCTTCTCCCGGGAGATCTGCTTTCTTCCAATAACCGTCCGGTCCTGTCAGGCGGCACGGACTCATAAACGTTCAGCGGTGGAGCCAGACAAGGCCGAGAAGCAGGGTGTCTTCTTCTCGCCTGGACCAGGGGAACGTTTATCGGCCCTGAACGGTAAGTAAAGGCTGGTCACGGCCGTGAGGGGGAAAGTCCCGCACATGGTGCTGCCAAGCTAACTTCAGGAAACTCCACGGGGTTTCCGAGGCAAGAGCCGTCCAGAGGCGGTTGGCTGTCGCCTGCCTCTGTAAACAAACCCTGGTGGTCTCCCATCCCCAGACCAGCCAGGGCCGGCCCTGCTTCGCTTCCACGATCTGATGAGATGTTTTAAGTTAGAAGCACGCAGAGCAGGTAGAAACCACTGAGGGCCACCCAGTCAAGCTCCCTACTTTCTTGGGGACTTATATGTCACCCACTGTTGACGTAGTTCAACATGGCTGTCCTCTCACCCCTCGTCCTCTTCTTCTCCAAGCTGCACAAACCCGACTCTCTCAGCCTCTCTCGTAAGGCTGGGATCCCAGCCCCTCCGCCATCCTGGTCTCTGAACACAATCCAAGTTGTCAATACCCACTGTGAACTGCGGTGGACAAAACTGGACACCATATTCCCAGTGAGGTCCAACCAATGCTAGCCATCCAGATCAGGGCAAAATCTCCTACGCCTGTCATGTCCCCTAAAACCTTGATGTCCAGGCTGCCTTGGAAGGCAAACTTGATGGTATTATACCCAGCTGAGGTCTCTCCCCTCTCCAAACTCCACCCTCCTCCTAGGCTCCGCCCCTCTAAATCTCCAGGTATTATTTCACAACGCAGAACTGGCAGGCAGAGCATTCTGATGACATCTGATGGAAATCCAGCTCTCCCTGCTTGGAGGTCAGATGCTGCCATGAAAGGGGGAAGGAGGAGACCACCCCCAAATGGAACAACACCCCCCAGCCCCAGACCTAGAAAAAGTCCCCTTGAGGGGCTTCCCTCCCTGGGCTGGCAGGAGCCAGCTATGACTCTCCACCAAGCAAGCGAGAAAGAAAGCAGCGTGGCTCGAAGTGGAGAGATCGGCCCGTCCTTCGCTCTCCAAGCCTCGCTCTCCACCAGCCCAAAAGGAATGAATCCCAGGCTTAAGACACCACCGTCGCCTGTTGCCAGGGAAACCACGGTCTAAAACACTCCAAACAAGCCAAACCGTTCAAACGCTCTAACTAAGATTCATTTGGGCTCGCTGTGGCGAGAAAGCAAGCCGCCGAGCTTTGCATGAAAAAAAGTTTCCCGGCTTGTCTTCAAGGGCCGCCCCTCTTCGGGCAGCGTGCAGCAGTCCATGCTGCGGCAAAGAGCCACGCCACCGGGAGAACGAACCCTCGCTCGCTTATTCATTCTCCGCAAGTCCTATGCTCCCCCGCTGATTTGAGGTAATCTCATTAGGACATCAGACATTTGCACGGTGACATCACTCTTACATATTGCTCCCGAAGGCTTGCTCTTAGATCTGGGGATTATCATTCATCATGCTATTTATGACAAATCTAATAAGAGCAGCTGATTTGTTACGAGGCCCGGCTCAGAGCATCTCCTCCCCTGACCGCCACGACTGCCTCGATCACCCGCGGACCCCTCTTCTCTGTTCTGGGATTCTGAAGACGGACAACCCCGGCCTTGATTCCCAGCTCTCGAAATGCAGATGTTTATTTACCCCACAGGTAAAGGTCAGACGACGCCCCAAAGGACACACGTCAATGGGACTCAGGAAGAACTCCCGTGGTTTTCAAACAACTGGGAATGGCTTGTCATGAGTCTGTGATTCCTTTGCTCTCAGAACTTTCTGCAGAAAGGAGTTTGTCAAAGTCCTGGAGATTTAGGTTGGAATGATGATGGGTTGTTTTACAGAATCCAGGGAGCAGAGTAATCAAAAGAGGCCTGTTACCAGCCCCATGCTTCTCCACCCAAGCATAGAGGCATCTCCTAGGGGGATTACTTTTAATTACTCTGCTCTACAACTGGGAATGCATTGGCCATTCAACACTAACCTTGACATTTTTATTCCCTCTGCTATGTTTTTCGGACTGGAGCTGAACCCAGAGGACGGATAACCTTATAAACCCAGCTTGTTATTCCAGCAAGCCTCTTTGCTCTTCTACTTCGGACCAACACGGCTACCCATCTGGATCCACTCAAAAAGGGAACATCAGCAACATCAACGTATGACAAAGGGGGACATTCCAAAGTCATTCCAGAAGGAGACTCAAAGTGAATCACCACAACCAACGAAAACCCAAACTTGCAAAGCAAGCAGCCACCAAAAAAAAAAAAAACCCTCCCAAAAATGGAAGCTTCAGTCCTGAGACTTGCCAAAAAAAATTGCTTTCTTCATTCCCACCTGGTTCAGAAATTTATTCCCTTAGCATCTTGCCTCGGTGGCTGATCTATCGTTCCCCGTGGACAGAGGGTACTCCATCATCTCTCCCACTATCCCTGATGGCATGAGGAGGTCCAAAAAAAGTTTGATACTAAATCATATGAGAAATGTTTCCCTGAGGACCATGCCGCGCCCTGGGAGGGATGAACATCACGTGAATCAGAGATTGCTCGGGAATTTACGGGTCTCCGGCAACTGGATAGGGGGGAGGAAATATTTCAAGGGATATTTTTGCTCACGTTATTATTTTTTTTTATCGCCTCCTCGAAAGGATCCAAGATGTTATCAATTTGTCGACACTTTAGGTCTCCGTGGCTCTCTATAGATAGCACACACTCCATCTGTTCCTCTCTGCAAGGGACTGTCTCTGTTTCCTAGGACCTGTCGCAAATAAATCAGCTATCACTGTTTTGGTGTGGGGCAGGAATCTCTAGGTTTTGTTTTCTTGAAAATGGATACAGGTGGGTCTCTGTGCAGGTCTGAAGCAACACAGTTTGAATCCAGGGGCACCTTTAAGGCCAGCCCAGTTTCATTCTGGGTCTGTACACAAGAAAGCTTGGATCTGCTGGAAACCATGGAGAATTTGGGGATGACCTCACGACACTGCGGCAAAGGTTGATGACATCACAGTCCACCACAAATACAATTACGTTGGCTCCTACAGCTGGATTAGACAGCAAGGTCTAGACAGCAATCAGAGGAGGTGAAGGAAAGATCTGCAGGGACAGATACAGCAGCTAGAGGACAGATAGAGCACAGACACAGTACAAACACAATTATTTGTGTTGGAACATGCAAGATCTCCAGTGTGTGTGACTAAGCGGATGTGTATTTAGATGGGTATTTAGCATAGTTTGATCAGGAACTTCCCGATATATTTCAAATTCTCCCTCTCTCAGCTGGGAGACTTCCTGCTTCTTTGAGCACTCCCTGCTTGCCTCCAAAGTAGAAAGAACAACTGCAGACAACAGTTAGACAGTTAGGAATCTCTCGCCTCTCCTCCTTCCACACACAACGTTTGCTTCGTAATAAAACTTATCGCTTTTAAGCAGCCCGGGGCTCGGCTCCTCCTTCACATATCCAAGCTCTGCCAACAATTTGGAATTCAGCGCGGCTCTTCGAGGCAAGTCCTGGAGGCAGAATATTCGGAGCGGCCCTATTTTTATAGGAGCGGAAGAACGCCAAAGAATCTGCGCCACTTCCGGCCTCGTGACGAGAAAGCTGCTCTTCCCCTTTTCCTTTTTTTTTACGTGCACAACTGCAAGCCAATTCCACTGCAGTGAGGGCCCTGTCTGCCTATTAAACAGGCAATTCCAACCAGACATCCCCAAATATATTTATCCCAAAGAGGCCAAACAGCATGGGAAAGAAAGCTTTACTCAGCACTGCAGCCGCTCCAGAAATCCAGCTATGGTGCAGGCGAATGGTTGATTATGAGCCAGAGCCTTGGTCTGCACCACCTCTTTGCCCGGCTCCGTTACCAGAAAACAAATGGGACCCATTAGCTGTGAAACAGAAAAGCAGCTGCTAGCTATGGGGAGGGCGTAGGTGGGAGCTGGGACCGCGACCGCCAGCCCAACGCAGGCCTCGATCGATACTCCGAGGGCCTGACTTCTCCGCAGTGGCGTTTGGGGGCTCTTCTCCATCACTGTCTTTTGCAAAAATGCTGCAAGATGTTTAATGCAACGCGGGTTCTCTGAGAAACAACCGCTCTGGATCCGCTGCAGCCGTGATGCTCCCCTCTCATTCATGAAGAATTTCAGACTAAAACAGGAGCCAGTGTGGCGGTGTGCTTATCAGGTGGAGGCATTTAAATGCCCCAAACCGCTGAGATTATCTCCATGGATATGCTGTGGGTTGAACTGTGGCTGAATTCATTCGGCTGTATTCAAATCACCCAACTCCAGATCCCTGTACCAATAACTGGATTTGGGTGATTTGGTATACCTGAATCGATGCATTCCAGATTGAAACAGTGCCGGATTTTTTCTTGGGGCATGTCCCTGTGTTGGATGAAGTTCAAGTGAAGCACACCGTGAGAATGAAACCGAAAAATACCTCCGAATGGACCACCAATCTGAATCCAAAGGAAAGGGGGGGAGGGAATTGTTCAGCTTCGCTGAGTATTGAGATTAGATGTTTATTAACCACAGGAGAAAATGACTAACAAGCATGATAGCTAATATTTTTTAAGAAGTCATTAGAGAGTAAGGAAATTCAAAGGGGGAAATGCTGCCAGCTGCGTCGGAGAAAAGTACACTCGTCCGGCGGATGACATTAAAGCCCACTTAATGGCGATTGTGGGGAGAAAGAGGAAACTGTGGGCGGGGGGGGGGAACAAAATGGTCTTTGGGCCATGCAGAGCTTTATGCTCTGAAACGACAGAGATCCAGGAAGCACCACCATGTTCACTCAAACCAGGCTCTCCTGGCTTTCTTGATGGCCCCGGAAGGGTGGGAGTTAATTCATCTTTTCGTATATTTGTTAAACATTTGGTAAACATTTATCGGGTGAGATGGTCATAGATGGTCATGCCGACCCATGCCCCTTCTCAAAATGGCCAAGGATGGGCCTGGGGGGGTGGGCAGAGGATGGGGTCCACAGCTCTGCTTCCCAACTATATTCCACACGGTTGTGCCACGTCTGGGGCTTCTCGAAGCCTGAAGAAGGTTTCTCAAGGGTTAAAAAACTTGAGAAAGGCTGACTTGGTGCCTCTGAATATGGAGGTTCTCCTCAGTCGCCACAATTGGTACCCCTCGATAGATTTATCCTCCTTCGCATCTTGGCCTGATCTGGCAAGATCAGCCGGTCTTCTATTCCCAGGCCCCCCAGCGAAAGACGGCTGCAGCCAAGGTGTTTTACGACAGCAAGGTGACTCTCAGGTGACCCCGGCCGTTTGCCGATAGCCGGCTGACAAACAGATTCGTCAGAAAAGCATCCCGCAAGGCAATGCGTTCTCGGTTCTGGATCGTCCCGAGAGATGCTCCGTTATCCAATCTCTTCGCCGCCTGACCTTGCGGCTTGCTCCTTGTAAGGCGGGCGCGTCCGCTAATGTAATCACCAAAAGGGCTGAGCGGGGAGAAAGAAGAGGTGCGGGGACCGTCGGAAGCTAATCTGCCCCGGTGACTCTGATCCGGGCCGGGAGGGAACGGACTCAAACTTAATTGGCGTTCCTGGGCCTGGCTGGTGCAATCGCCGAAGAAGATTAACAGGCCCCAGACGGGAGCAGTCTCCCTAATGCTGTTTATCCTCTTACCTGGTAGGTGCGGGGAAGTAGCCGGTGATATAAGCACTCTGCTGGGAATACCGGTTCCGTGGTATAAGGTCTTGGCTGGAGGAGACAGTTGTCCACTGCGTTCATTTTCCTGTAGCCAAAGCAAGGTCAAAAGAAAATCTTCCTCTCCTTGTACTGCCCCTGCAAGATCTGGCTTCTGGAAGTTTATTCCTGCTGAATACAGAGGTTCTCTTTCACTCTCAGGGGTCAAAAGGAGAGCTAGTTTTCCGTACCCCACTTTTTACTGCCCAAAGGAATCTCAGAATGGCTTATAAACACCTTCCCTTTCCTCTCCCCCCAACAGACACCCTGTGAGGGAGGTGGTGCTGAGAGAGAGCTCTGAGAGAACTGCTCTGTGAGAACAGCTCCTAGAGAAAGGGGGATAGCCCAAGGCCACCCAAATGGCTGCATTTGGAGGAGGAGTGGGGAATCAAACCTGGTTCTCTCGGCCACCATGACACCAATCTGGCTCTCGAGGGTAAAAGTTGCTCATAGACACTCTGCATGAATTCATAGACCCTCTACATGATGCTCCAGAGCATCCTGGAGCCTGATTTCTTTTGAGTTTTGTAACCTCCACGTGCAAAGGCTGGATATACAGGAATGCCGTTGCTTGGGATTCATTTGTCCAATAGTTTGTGCAATCGTTGCGGGCCTTTCTGCAATAGTGGTTGGGCTCTCCAGATGCTGAGCTAGGTGACCACTGAAGTTACAGTCCATGTAGGTCACCCAAAGTCCTTGAGGTCACCCCTGGAGGGAGGGGGTCACCGTACCAAGTCAATTTGGACTTGTGGGCCACCGTACCCAAAAAGCTCCACAACACCTGGATTGCTACCTTCAGTCTCTCATCTTTTCCTCACTTTTCTTTTTTTTTTTTTGTGGTTACTAGGTGATAAACTCTGCGATGCTTTTGAAATCTGCTTTGCCTCTTCATCCCTTCTCAAGGAGCTGCCGAAATGACAAGACAGTCTAGGGGGAAGGGGGGGACACCCCCTGTCACTCGTTTCGGGGTTTCTAGAAATTAAGCACGGAAGTGTGCGTGACAAAATGCTATAGACGGAACTTCCCTTCCCAGGCTGTACGGATTAAAAACGGAAGGGGCTTTAATAATTTAGAGATGACACAATTGCAGCCTTTTGTGTTAAGAGAAAGGGGCATGCCTGTGAATCATCTCCTACTGCTTCTTTTTGAAAGGATACAAGGCACGGTTCAGCTAAACAATACACCCTTCCTTGTACACATTTAAAATAAGTGAATTTAGGGGAGGGGAGAGACGGTTAGTGCCTTTTCTGTATGTTTGTGTGTGCATGGAAAGCGCCATCAAGCTGCCCCCGAGCCAAGTCAACAATGACCTTGGGCTAGTCACAGCCCACTTGGAGCTGTTCTCCTAGAGCTCTCTCAGCCCCACCTACCTCACAGGGTGTCCTGTCGCAGAGAGACAAAGGGAAAGGGGTTTGTAAGCCGCTTTGGGAGTGAAAAGCGGGGTATCAAGAAAACCAGCTGGTTCTTCTTCTTCTGAAGCATCCAAGGGTTCCTACTCACCCTGGGGGTTTCCTGCACCTTGTAAACACAATCTCGTAACCAAGAGCAGAGGGTGGCCAAGACGTGTATTAAACCAGCTCAGAGATAGTGCCCGTTAAGCCGAACTTTTACTGGCTTCACACCTTTGTCAACCCACAGGAGCGAAACAGGATCGGCCCTGGCCCGTATTTGGAAGGAAGCCCGGAGCGGCCACGCAAAAGCAGACGTGGGCAGAGTGACTCATAACGTCTCTTGCCTTGAGTTGCTGTGAGTCGGCCGCTGCTCGGCAGCAAGAAGCCCTCCCCGGGGATTTTGGGGGGGTATTACTGAAGCATGACTTTGAGCCAGATGCACACGCCGTTCCTGCTCAGCACAGCATCTGGGCCCTGCCTTCTCGAAGCATTTAAAGCATTTCGCATTGCTGTTCCCCCAGGAACCATCCCTGCGAGAAAGAACAGGGTTATTGTCTCCTAAGAAAGCTTCTGAAACCCTTATCTGCACTTCTGCGTTTTTGGAATTCAGGAGGGCCTGATGCGGTTACCAAGGCGGGATCTGTACGCTACGAATCCTTCATTGTTTCTCTTTTTCTGCATCTGTATTTTGTACAGCGTACCACAGACGCCAAATATTATGAGCGATACGCTCCCTATCATTTATTAATCCATCAAGGGGGAACGCAATCTTTGCATCCTCTGAATGTACAGCTGAACCACGATTGCACGTGATGTTTTACGCCCAGGTGTACAGGCCTCCACCGGAGTAGGAGACGGCACAAAATGAATTTCAATGGAATCGTACCTGGGTTTGCTGGCTTTTTTCTTTTTCTTAATTTTTTTTTTTTGCAGTGTTTTATCTACACAGACCCACACGCCGGTCATAAAAGCGAGAGGGGGATGCCATCGGAGCGCCGTAATTAAAAACAGCATCAAAGCGGAAAAGCCTCTGTTTTTAGAATTAATTTTCTGAAATCCCCCTGCTCGAAATCCTGGGCCTTTTCGCACAGGGATCTTTGTTGCAAATTGTTTGCGGAATGAAAAATCGCCATTTAAAATAGTGGAATTCGTCGTTATGCATACCTGCCTTTGTAGTGGAATCAGTTGCGTTTTTTAGCGTTTCCCACAGGCTTCCGGTCTCGGCAGAAATCGCTAGAAAGGAAGCGCTATTGCCAAGCTCGTCCCGCCCCTGGCCGTCAAGCAGCCAATGGGCAGCCGTTAGCATGCTCCCAAACAGCCACTTTCCCTTTAAGAAAGGTTTTTTTTAAAAAAAAAACGACCCATAGCAATGAATCTAGGTAGAATCGTTGCTACGGAGAGACCCATCCAGCTGCCTAATGTGAGCTGTCGTTTGATTGTATGATCATTTGCACGCTGCCTCGAGTGATAAAAAAAAAAATCCCCCCCCCCTCTCACGGGCACGATTTTCGGCTGAATTTATTTGTAAAAAATAAAGGGACTTTATTTCAGCAAACGGGCTTTTCAGTTGTTTGTGCTTAGTGACTAAAGGTGAAGGACTGAAGCCAGGGAAGCCTCTAAACAGAAAGAGGCTCGCCGGTGCGTTTATCCCCGCTCGCTCGGAGAAAAAAAAATGGCGATCGCTTCGCCGGAAGTTTGGAGGAGAGAGCCAGGGGGAGGGACTTTGAAGAACCAGCAACAATGGTAACGCACAGATCTTTAGCGCTACTGTTGCAGATTGGTTGCAGGAGTGTATCGCTATCCGGAGGGTGAATCCACTTTTCTGGATTCCCCTGAAAGCGCCACAACGAAGCGCTTTTTGCTGATTGGTTTCAGGATTGTTGCAGATTGTCTATGACGTCGTGGGTTATGTCAAATTAGTAGCGTTTCCAAATAGCAACCATTCTGCTACTTTGAAGCCGTGCGAAATGGCCCCCAGAATTAATAGGGAGTGAAATGTTGGGTGGAATGATACAGGGGAAACCTTTCGATCCTTTATCCCAGTGTTACAGATCGCAGAGAGAGGGCTGAAGCTAAAGGAGGCGGGCTTCAGCCTTGTCTATCAAAGAGGTGCGTGGCTGAACTCGAACCCAGGGCCTCCAGGCTTAGCATCTTAACTCTTGCTCTATGCCGGGCTGCTGCAGACGGGATCATCGTGAGGGACAAGTCCAGCAACAGCCCACAGGATCAGAGATGCAGCTTTCAGCACCAAGGAAGGAGGCCAGCTCCCATCTCTGTTACCTCTGCCCACTTTCCCCTTGCATGGCACAGCGTCAGTGTGCGCCCGTGTTTGGTTTTTTTAAACAGCGTTTCCCCAACTTGTGGGTCGCAAAGTCCCTGCCCCATGGTTCTCGGACAGCCCTCTCCAATGGCAGTTCTGACTGCCCAAGTCCTTCTCTTCCTTTCCTCTTTGCCGGCTCCTCCCAGTCTCCTGTCCACGGTAATAATGCGGCAGGAGGTCCTCCGGCATCTACTAACTTCATTTAGGAGCTGGAAGAAGCAAAGGACAAGGGGAAGTGGGAGGAGGTGGTGGTCCAGGGGGCTTGGTTCTGGGGCAGAGCCTCTGCTTGGCATGCGGAAGGTCCCAGGTTCAATCCCCGCCACCGCCAGTTAAAAGATTTGACGTACAAAACTGTTCCTGTGTTCAGAGCTTGCATCTCTCTAGGTCAGGGGATGCTCCAGGATGCAGCCTCTGCTTGGCACATGGAAGGTCCCAGTGAAAGACCTCTGCCTAAAATCCTGGAGAGCCACTGTAGGTCTGGGTAGACAGAACTGACCTGGGTGGACCACACATCTCATACACTATGAGGCATGTGGCACTTGGTATCCAGGCAGACCAACGGGTGTCCGAACACCTTGGTGAATAGTCTGAAACAATGGGCCAAAGAAGGCAGGTGCAGAACTGGGCGCCTTCCCTATGCGAAGATGCTTGTTTCACAGGTCTGGTTTCTCGGCATGTTATCTCCCAGCCCTCTTTGCAAGTGTGTGTGTGTGTGTGTGTGTTTTCATCTGCTTGATCAAGTTCCTGCCCCAAGCTATTCTGCCTGGAAAAGAGCCAGTTGCGCTGGGGGAAAGGGGGGCTTCGGTTGTTGTTTAAAAACACACGCACACAAGATCGGGGAGGGGTGGGGGGAATCACCCGCGCACGAGCACTTCCAAGAGAATCTAAAATTGAAGTCAAACCAGAGCAAAATAGTCTCCGCAGAGAAGGGGGGGGGGAAGTAAGCACATAAAACAGACATCAAATGCCAGGAGAAGGAAAAGCGTTCTGGGGAAGAAATGCCCCCCCCCCCCATCATCCATGGATATTTCTCTCTTTTTAAAAGCCGGCGTTACAGGAAAATAACACAGACCTGTCATGTTTTAGAAACAAACAAACCAGATCTAATCTAACTTGGAACCTTTCAAACAGGGCATTCTTTTCTGAAGGGTTTCTCGGGTCCCTACAGAGTCCCCCAAAGCTCCTTCATTCAGAGCAGGGTGTAAAAAGCCCATTCATTTCCCCCGCTTTTCACTACCCAAAGGAATCCCAAAGCCGCTGAGGAACCGCTTCTCCTTCCTCTCCCTGCAACAGACACCTTGAGAGGTAGGTGGGGCCGAGAGAGCTCTAAGAGAACTGCTCGGTGAGGAGAGCTCTAAGAAAACTGTGACTGGCCCAGCATCCCCCAGCTGGCTGCATATGGAGGAGTGGGAACTAAAACCTAGTTCACCAGATAAGAGTTCACTGCTCTGATCCACGACACCACGCTGGCTCGTGGGCTGGTTCTTACATGCAGATAGAACAGTATTTAAACCATTTCCCAAGGTTCCCCTGAAGCAGCCATAAAATCTGGCCCCGCTTAGCTTACAACTTACGTAGAGGGGCTTCGGGGGGAACAACAAGGGGCTTCGGGGGGAAAGGAAAGAAAGCAGAGGAGGTTGGCCACGGCCTTCCTCTGCAGAGCCTTCCACATGCTGAGAATTTCAGATAGCAAGCCCAAGGGACGTAAAACCGATATGAGCAGAATTGGAGGACTGGCCCATCTGTGGACCACTCTGATGCACTGGCTGAGAGCTTTGAAGCAGTGGTACCCAGGCCTCAATTTGGGGCCCTCATCATGCAACGAAGCACCGTCTTGCATGCCTCCCCCCCTCCCTTCAGACATCGTGTTCCTTCTCTCTAATAAGCATATTCATGCTCGCGAGTATAATTAGAAAAATGGGACAAGCAGTTCAGAGATATCGATCGGGTACTTTATTATAAAGTTAGATATGTTTAATTTCTTGTTGTCAGCTTTCATTACGCCGGGAAAATCAATTTGCCACTGTCTCTTTCCCATTATTCGGCCTTCTAATGAGCTAGCCTGCAGCCTCCTCAAAATCAAAATTTTTATGATGAATCACGCCACGGAAGAGCTCACCCGCTCCAGATGGATGGTCTGGGAAGCTGTCCTGGAGGACACGGTCCATTTCCCTCCGATTCACAAAACCTCAAAAACTTCCCTGGCGAAACGGGAAAAGGCACTCCGCTCCCGCAGTTCCGGAGAAACTTATTTCCTGCCGCGCGAGAGCAGCTATTAAAATAAAATAAAGTATCTGGGTTTTCTTAATGCCCCGTTCCTTGCAAAAAGGCCATTTTGAAAATTGCGTTGCAGTTTTTCTCAGCCCCGGATTGACCTTGCGACAAAAATTTCCCTAACCACCGATTGTGCCCTTTTACAGTAGCCAGAAACAGTTACAACTTTATGTAAGGTACTTAGTTAGGTACACAAGCCATTTCACACACAAACACCCATGCTAATTTGCAAGACAAGCATGAAGCCCACCACAAACAAGAGGTAGGGGTCAATGAGGAAACTGAAATTGTTCACAGTTCTCCTTAGCTGCGTCATCGACCGAGAGGGAAACGACAACCAAGAAATCAGGAAGAGATGGAGATTGGGGAGGACAGCCATGGAGGAGCTAGAAAAGATCCCTAAGGGTCAGGAAAGGGTCACTGAAGATGAAGATGAGGATGAAGTAGAAGTAGAAGTAGAAGTAGAAGTAGAAGTAGAAGTAGAAGAAGTAGAAGAAGTAGAAGAAGTAGAAGAAGAAGAAGAAGAAGAAGAAGAAGAAGAAGAAGAAGAAGAAGAAGAAGAAGAAGAAGAAGAAGAAGATTTTTTACACCAAAGGAGACTCAAAGCAGCTTCCAATCACCTTCCCTTTCTCTTCCCACAACAGACACCTTGTATGGCAGGTGAGGCTGAGAGAGCCCTGAGAGAACTGGGACTAGGCCAAGGTCACCCAACTGGCTCCATGTGAAGGAGAAGCAGGGAATCTAACCTAGTCCTCCAGATTAGAGGGTGCTGCTCTAGAACACAACACCAAGCCGGCTCTAGGTCAAATCCAGGCTGAATTCTCCCTAGCAGCGAAAAAGACTAACCCTGAAGCTATCGTACTTTGACCACGTGGTGAGAAGAGTCCCTGGGAAAGACCGTAATCCCAGGAAAAGTTGAAGTGTCACCGCTCCTGTTGCCTTGTCCTTCTGAATGGGAGATGCCGGGGATTGAACCAGGACACTTCCCGCAAGCTAAATAGAGGCCCAGGGCCCTTCCCAGTTCCCTGACTTTACACACACCTGGAGCAGAGAGCAGATGCTACGTCAGAGAGCAGATGCACCCAAAGAAGGAAGGGTTGCTTATTCCTGAAGGTTGCGTGGGGAAGTCGAAAGCGAAGCGGCCCTTCTGCCCGCATTCAAATGCAAAACCGTGCCGCGAGAGATAAACACCGTAGCGGCCCAATTAATTTTAAAGATGATGTATATGGGGTTTTATTTTTAGCACCGAAAACAATTAGAGAGGAGCGGACTGCTCTCCCCGTTTTTGTTTTTGGAGCCGTCTACGTAATTTGTCAGTGTTTGGGTTCTACAGTCCTCGCCGTCGGTTCCGTGGCTTCTGCGTGTATGGCCTTCGGGGAGCTGAGCCACGGGGCTTTTACATGTGCAAGGCGTTCCGTGCGCGACGCTGGCGTGTCGGCGTGCGTGCAAAGGACACGGGAAACGAGCGCGTTTTACGGGGACGCTTGGAGCGAGGGAAGAGAAGGCGGTGCAAAAGGAAGAAAGAATCACAGGTAAGGGAGAAGAAAAATCAAAATGGGGTTCGGGGGGGAGGAGCAAAAACAACAGTGATTGAAAAATTCGAAATTGCCCTGATCTCATCCCTTAAGAGAGAATTGTGCCCCATAACTCACAAGCCCCTTTTCTTGTTAAAAAATTAAATTCCCAGCATTCTTCAAGGTTCCACGGAAGAAACCATGACAGAGTGTGTGTGTGTGTGTGTGTGTGTGTGTGTGTGTGTGTGAGAGAGAGAGAGAGAGAGAGTCCCTTCTGCCTTATGTCAATCTTAAGAATTAACGTGGCTTCCCTGATCTAGTCAATCCATCTCCTGTCAGGCGTTCCTCTTTTCCTAGCTTTATTTTCTTTGCTTAGGAATCAAGGACCACCCCCCCTCCCCGAAGTCCCTCCTCTCCCCAAACCCCACCCTTCTCAGACCCTCCCCCCAAATCTCCAGGGATCTCCCACCCAGGAGCTGGCAACCCCATCGAGAGCCCATGGATTTGCTTTTCCATCAGTTCCTGCCAGCTCTCTCAGAGTAAGCACTCCGAGTTTGGAACCTGAATTTCAAAGCCCTTTTGTTGAAAAAAAAAAACTCCAAACAGCAAAACTAGAAGGGTGCCGTGAAATGAAGCTTGCACAAGGACACACACACACACACACACACACACACACCTCCCAACAAAGTGCTGGGAGCCAATCTCGCACCTCTCCGCAAACCGCGCTGCTGCTTGTCAGTTCTGATCTCTGTGTCTTTTGGGTCAGCAAGCAGAGGGAAGCCGGCAGAGGAGGCCTGGCAGAGCACCCGATCTCAGAAAACAAAAAATGAAAAAGGCTACCCGGGAATTGAAGTTGATTTATAGCGTCCCCGCACACTTGCCCAAAGTTCACTCTGCTGAAGGCCTTCACGGCCCTTATTTTTCATCCCGGCTGAACGACAAGGAGTTGTTTAAAAATGAAGCCAGGTTTTACCCGACTCCAAATGAGCAATATAGGAATGTGCCCTTTCTCGGCGCTGTCAGGCAGACGGCACCTTTGCTCGGCTCACGCAGGTTCGTTGGTCTTGGCTTTGCTAAGGGGTGGCTGACCCTGGCAAAGAACTTGCCTGCAGAAGGCCCCACCAACTTCACCCCAAGTGGGACAGATTAGGAAAGATGGGTCAGAATGGGTTCCCCAACCATTTTTGAGCACGTGGACAACCGTCTGGGTGACCTTGGGCTAGTCACAGTTCTGATAGTGCTGTTCTCACTGAGCAGTCCTGTCAGAGCTCTCTGACAAGGGGCCTGTTGTGGGGAGAGGAAGGGAAGCCGCTTTGAGACTCCTTTGGGCAGTGAGACGCAGGGTAGAAAAACCAACTCTCTATAAGAGCTAGAAGAAGAGGAGATTTTTAAGACCCTCTTTTCTCCCCCTAAAACACTTGCAATCCCATAATACTTCAAGTCTCGTTGAAGCAGAGCATGCTCAGCCCCAGGTGATTGTGCTGAATGCAAAAACTGAGTCCCTGCATGAGTTCGTGGTCCTGTGCTGCCCAATGAACATGTGGATTCGCATCATTGGCATTCGATTCCAGTTCCAGAGATCCTCATTTCTCCTGGCCCCAAGTGAATTTGAAAACAAGGACTGTTAATGCATCAGGATAGGATTCAAACTTGGGACTGATCTGGCTCCTGACAGGCAAAAAGGAACGCTTCTATACAGAAAGAAAGAGTCAAAGGTGGCGTCTGCGGCCAGAGGATGCAGTGATGGCCACATGCATAAATGGCGGGGAAAGGGAATTGGAGGAGAGGCCTAACTTGGCTACTAGCTGTAGTGCCTAAAGGGAACCTCCATGGTCAGAGGCAGGCAACCTTTGAATCCCAGTGCCAGGAGGCAAGAGCAGGGGAAGGCCTCAGTCTCTCTGCCCTGTCGTTGGCCCTCAAGAGGATCTGGCTGGCCACTGTATGAGAAAGGATGCTGGTCTAGATGCACCCTTGGTCTGATCCAGCAGAGCTCTTCTTACATTCTCTGGAAGCCTGGGCAGGATTTACTGTGCTTTACCTCCTCGGAAACAGAGAGAAAGCTTCAGGGGGGAGGGGGTGCTATCTGCAGAGAACGCAGCCGAAAAGGGAGCCTAGTTCCCATGCAGTCAAGGCAAACAAATCCCCACTTATAATGCCGTGGGAGAGCGGAAGGCAGAAGCCAGAAGCTCTTGAAAATGCCATCCTCTAAGCCTCACCACCACTTCCCGATCAGTTATATATCTCCCGCACAAAAGCACTTTGGTGGTGCATTAGCAATACATCATTAAGGTATTGTCACTTCGGAGACGAATCACGCCGGCCCCGTAGTTTAAGTGCCTCGTTCCCCCCACCCCTGCCGGAGAGCTTTTACAATAAAAACGGCACCAGAGGAGAAGCAGAAGGGGACCATCTCATCGGGGCACAGAATCTTTTGTAAAAGTATCTGAACCCAGGCCAGGGGGAGGGAGGGCTGTGCCGAATTCACAGTCAGTGTACAAGCAACTAATCCTGATCAAAGATTTCAGGCTGGGGGTCTGAAGAGTCAACCCCAAACAAAGTCCCAAGGGCACCCAGGGGGGACTGGAGAAAGGAACTGCAACAGCCAAGTTTCCAGCCAGCCCAAAGGACTAGCCCACGGAGGAGGGTGCCCGTTGTGTCTCTGTGCTAGATTTGCCTTCTTCCAGATCTACCCAAGGGCAGGTGACAGTTCTTCCCTGGTTCCTCATGGAAGGAGGGGCTCTGAAACCAAATCCGTCTCACGCTTCCATTGCCTTGGCTTGCCTGTTGCACCTCTGTATGAATTGCTGCTCCATGTGTGCCTCTTTCCAATGAGGCAGCTGAACGAGGGAGAAGCAGTGGTGGTCCGCCATGGCCTTCTCCTGCAGAGCCTTCCTTGGTGGCCTCCCTTCCAAGGACTGACTCAACCTAGCTTCCAAAACCTGGCAGAATCGGGCTACACCATGCTGTCTTCTCTCCACCCAGCCCTGGCTGGAACGAGGGATAATCCTTTATTCCCTGCCTACCCGTGTTTATTCGTATTTTGCAGTGGTTAGTGTTTGACGGATACCAGGAGCATTTCTGGGGTCATCGGCTAAAACAATTACTTTCCACGTGGAAAGAGAAGCGCAGACATTCAGCAGGGACGAATGCATCTTTTGTTTGTTAGCGTTCCCCTGATTCCTGAAGGCTGGACAAATAACTGATTGTTTAAAACTTGTTTACTCAGGTTTAACAAATATGAGCTCCATGCATATCTATTATCCTTCAGCAAATCCCATGCTTGAGAATTAGTTGGCATTGATTTAGTATGCAATCCAATAGCTGTCTAATTAAATATGGATTTGCGAATCTTTAATTTCAAGCAATGCCTGTCCTCGCCAGCCTGCCAAGTGTTTCTCAGTATCCGTGTCACCTTCCTCTTCTTTGGTAACGCTGCCTTCCGATTGTTTCCAAATATCCAAGCAGGGCGTGCTAATTAGAGCCAAGACGCATCCACTCCTCACCCACCCAAATCCTCTCCAGAATGCTCTGGTTTCAGTCCCCATAATGAAAGAGCACCAGACATTCTTGGAATGCTCAAAGATGTGTTGAACGTTCTCCAAGTATTTGACATCTGTTTCACATCCTGCGACACTGAAATTTAATCACTGCAGTTTTTTGACAGGGGACACCCGGTGCTCTCTAAATAACCCCGATGCAGCTGTGTTTAATGTTTGGCAATATCCAATCGATATCGTTGCATGTCAACTATCTGGCTCATTACTGATTGGGAAGAGAATTAAATGAAGGCACAAAATAATTAAGTTCTCCAACGGGTGATGATCTACAGCGCAGGTTTTGGCCTCAAAGGACCAGCCCAAGGTAAACCACAAGAGGAAGAAAAGAAAACCAGGTGGTCCTGACAGCTGCCGTTACAAACCGAAAATCACATCCCAGAAGGCATAAACCAAATGGATTTGATGGTCAAAGCCAACAATAAGGGGCCAAAAATGCTTGGACCCATAAAAATATCTTTCTTTGGCACCTGAAAGAGTATAAGCTTTCGGCTGTGTGTAGGAATAACTGTATAGTGCAGGTGCCACTGGTTAGAAGGCCCTGTCTTTTGGGGATTCCCAGGCCTCTTATGGGTTTTCCCACGCTTTCACCATACATGTCATTAAGGAGGATAACCAAGGGCAGTAGAAATTCCCAAACGCATAGTAAGCTGCCTTCTGCTGGCCACGGTTAGACCTTGGATGAGAGATTGCCAAGCAAGACCAGGATTGCAATGCACTGGAGATGAAACACATGGACACACGAATCTGACCCTCAGTCCATCAAGGTCAGGAATGCTTGCTCAAGTTGGCAGCAGTTCTTCAGGGCCACAGGTCTGAGGCCTTTACATCCCCTCCTGCCTGGTCCTTCTAGCTGGAGGTGCCGGGGATTGAACCTGGGACTTCCCGCAGGCCAAGCAGAGGCTCTTCCCCTGAGCCACAGTCCCTCCCCAGCATGAACGGTGAACGATTGTGCTGAATCATGCTCCGTTGGCCACGAAGACTCTTCTGCTTGGCACCATTTTCCAAAGCACCGCATGTGTCATTTATACTCACAGTGTGCTGGCACAAGCGTGGGAAACGAGCACAATTTTACGGGGGCAATTCGGGACGAGAGGAGATGCCAGCAAAAGCAAAACAGATCATCTCCGGCTTGCTTCTGGAGTGGGGCGTTGAAGGAGAGGGGGTCAAAACGGACAGGGACGAGAAATATTCCAGACCTCACTGGCAGCTTTCGATTTTTTTTTTTTTGACAGACTTAGGAAATGAAATCTCGGGGCTTGTCACCTGTCAAAGGCTTAAAGCGCCATTGCGCTCCAACTGTCTAACTCCGTCGAAATGTGAAAATATCACCGTGTGCCTCCAAGCAAACTCTGTCAAATAGCAAAGTTCACAAAAGGGACCTGGAGTATGTCGGGAGGGGGGTGGAGTTAGGCCCCCAGAGATTCCCAGTCACCCCCCCCACACACACACACACACAAATTCACCACAGCCTCAAACAAGGAACACCCAAGAAAACTGCTTTTTTCTATAGTAACCGGAACACGCTCCATTTTTTAAAAAATAGTTCAAGATGTGTCTTTTGTACTTTGGTGTACACAGCTCATAAAGGTCCAAACATCAAATGACAAGGATCTGTGGGTTTTTCAATTAAATTCCTGGCTTCAGTCCCATTTCTATGTGTCAATATTATAAATTCTCTTCTGGTTTTGAAAATATTTTGTCTATAACAATGGCTGTTGCTCTTTTGCACGATGTTGGTCTTTGGTTAAAATGTTTTTATCTTTGGTCTACGGCCGTCCATCCAGTTGATCTGATCTGATCTGGTCCCCGTCTCTTTTTTCCAGAGGGGAAATGAAACCACAGGAAATGAAAACACAGAATTCAGCCGGCACAAGAGATGGGAGCCCACAAAACAGTTCAGAGCAAGACATAAAGGATTCCTCACTTGGCGCAGCGCCTGGCAAACTGTTTCCCACAAAGGCCCTTCCTCTATTTTTGTGGCCCAAAATTGGATATGGAGACGTATGGAGGAGGGAACAAACCTACTTGGGGGTCAGTAGTCTCCCTGTGACACCATCTGGCTTTCAGCCCCGGTCCGCGGCAGCCAGGTCTTCACACGTGAACATACGAAGCAGACTCAGATAGGTAGCCTCTCTCCATGGTCTTGGGTGGAGGCCTTTCCATCATTTAGGACCTCGCCCCTTTTAGCTGGAGATGCCGGGGATTGAACCCGGGACCTTCTGTATGCTCTGCTGCTGACCCACAGTCCTGGCCCTCCTCTACAACACGTCTAGTGACTCTGCAATGACTTCCAGTTGAGGGGAATAGACACTGAAAGGATTAAAGCCGAGAAAGGAACTCAAAATCAAGCAATGGGGGGAAAGAAGAAAAGCCTAGAGGGGAGAACTGATTTGAGCGTTCCAGTCTTTGACACCTGGAGATCTCTCACTATTGCAGATGATCTTCTGACAACCGAGATCAGTTTGCCCGGAGAAAACGGCTGCTTTGGGAGAGGGATTCTACGAACCTTTGCTCTGCATGCAAGAAGTCCCTAGTTCGATCCCGGGCATCGCCACCAGAAAGGAATAACTTTAGCCGGGTACATTTTGTCCCTTCCTTTGCTTTTAGTATGTGAACCGGACGTGTTATTTGTCCTGCAGACTTGTTCCGATCACGTGCCGTGACCTTTTAAGAGAGAGAAATGGGAAAGGCCTCTGCAGAAATAATCAGCTCTTGAACAGAAAGAGTCTGGATCAGTGCCTCATCCACAGAGGTAACTAATAACTGCACATTTTCAGAACGCTCTGTTACACTTCCACACTGTTTTTTTAGAAGGACCCAGGACCTTTGAGTCTACTCCCAAAGTCCCAACAGGTAAACAAGTGGTGACTCTCCAGATGTTCAGGGACTGCAATTCCCATGAGCCAGCATGGCCAATTGGCAGGGGCTCGCAGGTATTGTAGTCCATAAAGATCTGGAGATCCACCCTTTGGCCATCCCTGATCCAGAAGATGGAGACAAGTTAACACCTGGAAAGCTCATTGGTTGATTTCCAGCCGCTGCCAGTTCAGAAAGAATTCATCATCTCTCCTAGCAACGGCCTGGGTCTCCTGGGAGGAGGGAGCCTCTCCATTTAAGCCCAGTGCCTCTTCGGGATTTACTCACCTGGCTTTTGCTTCTCCGCAGACTCACTTCATCCTGCAGAAATGCCACGTGGAGATTTACTGTGCGCGTCTCAGGTTCAATATCACAGCAGAGAGCATTGGCTGACATTCAGCCGAGTTATTAAACAAATGCTCCGGCATGAAATATGATTTGGGGCTGCTTCCCTCGTCCTTCCCCCCCCCCCGCCCCGTTTTCCCTTTCTCTCCATGAGTGACATGACAGCTGTGTTCTGCTAGAGGACAATGCAGCCGGTCCAAATGCACCTGCTGATTCCCCTCCATGAAAGACGCTAAATTGGGAGGGGGGATTTACTCAGCTCCTGAATTTGGCTTGTTGAGTTTAGAGGAAGGAGGAAGAGAGAACTCATCAGTGTATTGTGGCTGCTGTTTTTTAAAATGCAACTCTTAAATGGTCGCAACTTGCAACTTGAGGACTCAGTGGGGTTTTCAAGGCCAAAGACGAGCAAAGGGGGTCAAAGCCACGGCCTGCCTTTGCATCATTACCCTGGATTTCCTTTGTGGCCTGCCCTCCAAATGCTACCCTGGGCCAAAACTGCTTGGCTTCTGAGATCCACTGAGATCAGCGTAACCTGGGCAATCAGGGAAAACAGCTCCTTGCCATGGAAGAAACCTTATTTGTCCCTTCCGTTCCTTGCTGCATACAGCGTTGGCTAGTTCCCTGTTTTGCAGGGACGTCTCCAGGGCCCCTCCTCCCACTCATGACCAAGCACCTCCGGCGTACAGGATGCAAACCTTGTCACTGTTGTTTGTCACTCAAGCAATTGCCTTGGGTGGCAGGACACAGGCCGTCTGTGGACAAGGAGCAAGGCCTGGCATGCCAAGGGGTGAACCAAAAACCAAGTGAAACCACCCAGCCATGACTACAGGGAAGCATCGGGGCCAACATGCCGTAAATTCACATTTAACAAAAAATAGACTATTCCTGTAAAGTTGATACAGGGTCAGCTCTGTGCTTGGCCCAAAACACCAACAACAACAAAAAAAGATTTGATGCAAAGAAATTTACCAAATGCTGCCTAAGCAAAACAGAGAGGGAGAGAGTGAGAAATGGGAAAAGAAAATCACCCTATATTTAGAGCCGACTCATTGGCAGATGGGCCAGAAGGGCTGCGTTTTAATGACAATAAATCTTTATTGGTTTGCAAGGACGTCACCGTTTGATGTTCCGCCACGGCACTTTAAGCCCACTTAAGCAATCCAAACGTAATTATCGCTCATTTTGTCTGCCCTGTGGTTGGGAAGGCAAACTTGATTGTGCATTTGACCTGGGATGAAGGACCAGCGAGAGCCTCTCCAGCTGCCCTCCCTCTGGTTTCCCCTGACGGATAGTTAGCCTGGGGGTCACGCCGGGGGGGGTGGGGACTCAGGGCGTACCCAGAAGTGGGGGGGAGGGGAGAGACCCAAGGTTTGGATAGCAACATCCACGCCTCTGGCATGGCTGACATGCCTTTCGCTGGGATTTCAGCATCAGGCGTGGACTACATTGGCAACACAAACAGAACGGGGAGGAAGTTTCTGTACACTGTGGGCCAGGAGGCAGAGGGAGGGAGGAAGAAGCCGAAGTGGAAGAAGAGGAGGAGCAGGAGGAGGAAGAGGAAGAAGGAGAAGAGAAGGAGGAGGAGGAGGAGGAAGAGGAAGAGGAAGAAGAAGAGAAGGAGGAGGAAGAGGAGGAAGGAGGAAGAAGGAAGAAGAAGGAGTTGGTTTTATACCCTGCTTTTCACTACCTAAAAGATCTCAAAGTGGCTTACAATTGCCCTCCCTTTATTACAACCCTGGTTCCCCTGGAGACGTGACCTGGCCCAAACATTCCCTTCATCGCAACTCTCAGCCCGACCTCCAAACTCTGCAAAAGCTTTCCAAAGGAGCCTGCCTTTGGTATCACAGACCCACCCTCCCTGCCCACCGGCATAACGTCCTTCACCGGAGAAAGGCGACGCTCCACAGACCTTAATTAAGCCAAATCCCAGCCTAATCGCCCGGCGCAAAGTTAAGTGCTGTAGCTTCATTACTGAAGAGAGAGCTCAGAGAAAGCCACAACGCTGCTGGATACAGAGTCAGGCCAGTGGTCCACCAAGGTCAGGATCATCTCTTGGGGGTCTCAGGCAGGGGTCTTTCACCTCCCCTCCTGCCTGGTCCCTTCATAACAGGAAACAGGAGGCGGAGCTGGCCACAAAATGGTAGCCGCACGCTTGGTGGATGCCAAACACAAGGTGTCGGCACATTGGGGAACCGTGATGTGGATTCCGTGACGATATACGCCACTGAGGACTCTCCCTACCTAACATTGACACAGCCCACCTGTTGAGGAAAGAAGCAGCCGTGGGGAATTATGTGTTCGGTTACAATACACAACCTTTTTTAAAAAAATTAAATGTTCAAGGTCTCCAGGCAGACCTCGGTCCTCCAGGGCGGCTACAATCATTCAAAAAAACCCACTTGCTCGATTTCATTGACTGTCCCGCTCCACCCTAATCATTACCGGGCGACATATATGAATCGCACGTATAAAAATCAAATCCCCCTCTTTTGTTTTGCAATTAAAATGTTTAATTTCGGGACCAATGCCGAGAAGGACAGGCACAGGAAACCGTAACCCAGTTAGCATTGGATTGGACAGAGCGTCCCCACTAGTCAAACGAGGCAATAAAAATGCATGCGGCGATCGTGTTGGGCAACTTGTATTATTATATCCTAGTGAGCCAAAGGAGGAGAGGGGCCAAGCCACAGGATGGGTGATGAAGAGAGGGGGCCGCTCTGGAATGCAGAAAGACGGAGGAGGGATTCTGAACCCAACAAATTCTTGCATCAGAACATTGAACTTTGAGAACAAAATGGCTGCCATGAGAAGGGGAGGACTCAGCTACAAAATTGCTGCCTAGGAAGGGGAGGAGTTAGCTACAAAATGGCTGCCATGAGTCAACTACAAAATGGCTGCCATATGAACGGGAGGAATCAGCTACAAAATGGGTGCTATGAGATGAGGTGTCAAATACAAAATGGCTGCCTAGGTAAGGGGAGGAGTCAGATACAAAATGGCTGCCATGAGAAGGGGAGGAGTCAGATACAAAATGGCTGCCATGAGAAGGGGAGGAGTCAGCCACAAAATGGCTTCCTAGGGAAGGGGAGGAATGAGGTACAAAATGGCTGCCATGAGAAGGGAAGGAGTCACTTCCAAAATGGTTGCCATGAGTCAGCTACAAAATGGCTGCCATATGAAAGGGAGGAGTCAGCTACAAAATGGCTGCCAAGAGATGAGGAGTCAAATACAAGATGGCTTCCTAGGTAAGGGGAGGAGTCTTCCTCAGCCAATCTGAACTGAGTCAGGAAGTGAGAGCACCAGCCTGAGCCAATCAGAAATGAGTTAGGACCAGTGTGAGCCAATTAGAACTGAGTCGGGAAGTGAGAGGACCTCCATGAGCCAATCAGAACTGAGTCAGGAAGTGAGAGCATCAGCCTCAGCCAATCAGGATAGAGTCAGGAAGTGAGAGCACCAGGAGTCAGCTACAAAATGGCTGCCTAGAGAGAGGGAGGAGTCAACTACAAAATGGCTGCCAAGAGGAGGGGAGGAGTCAGTTCCAAAATGGCTGCCATGAGTCAGGTACAAAATGGCTGCCATGAGAAGGGAGTAGTCAGTTCCAAAATGGCTGCCATGAGATAAGGAGTCAAATACAAAATGGCTGCCTAGGTAAGGGGAGGTGTCTGCCTCAGCCAATCAGAACTGAGTAAGGAAGTGACAACACCATCCTCAGCCAATCAGAACTGAGTCAGGAAGTGAGAGGAACTCCATGAGCCAATCAGAACTGAGTCAGGAAGTGAGAGCATCAGCCTGAGCCAATCAGAAATGAATCAGGAAGTGAGAGCACCAAGAGTCAGCTACAAAATGGCTGCCTAGGGAGAGGGAGGAGTAAACTACAAAATGGCTGCCATGAGAAGGGGAGGAGTCAGCTACAAAATGGCTATCTAGGGAAGGGGAGGTGTCAGATACAAAATGGCTGCCATGTGGCAGCTACAAAATGGCTGCCATGAGATGACGAGTCAAATACAAAATGGCTGCCCAGGGAAGGGGAGGAGTTATTTACAAAATGGCTGCCATGAGAAGGGGAGGAGTCAGCTGCAAAATGGCTGCCATATGAAAGGGAGGAGTCAGCTACAAAATGGCTGCCATATGGAAGGGAGGAGTCAGCTACAAAATGGCTGCCATATGAAGGGGAGGAGTCAGCTACAAAATGGCTGCCTAGGGAAGGGGACCAATGAGCTACAAAATGGCTGCTATGAAAAGGGGAGGAATTAGCTACAAAATGGCTGCCATGAGAAGGGCGGAGTCAGCTACAAAATGGCTGCCATATGAAGGGGAGGAGTTAGCTACTAAATGGCTGCCTAGAGAAGGGGACCAATCAGCTATAAAATGACTGCCATGACGGGACAATCAGCTACAAAATGGCTTCCTAGGGAAGGGGAGCAATTAGCTACAAAATGGCTGCCATGAGAAGGGAGGAGTCAGCTACAGAATGGCTGCCATGACAAGGGGAGGAGTCAGATACAAAATGGCTCCCATGAGAATGGGAGGAGTCAGCAACAAAATGGCTGCCTAGGTAAGGGGAGGAGTCTGCCTCAGCCAATCAGAACTCAGTCAGGAAGTCAGAGCACCAGCCTGAGCCAATCAGAACTGAGTCAGGAAGTGAGAGGACCAGTGTGAGCCAATCTGACCTGAATCAGGAAGTGAGAGGACCAGACTGATCCAATCATAACTGAGTCAGGAAGTGAGATGAGAAACCCCAGCCACTCAGAAGTGAATCAGGAAGTGAGATCACCAGACTTGACCAATCAGAACTGAGTCAGGAAGTGTGAGCACCAGCCTCAGTCAATCAGAACTGAGTCAGGAAGTGAGAGCACCAGGAGTCAGCTACAAAATGGCTGCCTAGGGAGAGGGAGGAGTCAACTACAAAATGGCTGCCATGAGAAGGGGAGGAGTCAGGTACAAAATGGCTGCCATGAGAAGGGGAGGAGTCAGGTACAAAATGGCTGCCTAGGGAAGGGGAAGTGTCAGCTACAAAATGGCTGCCATAGGAAGGGGTGGAGTTAGCTATAAAATTGCTACCCATGAGAAGGGAGGATTCAGCTAGAAAATCACTGCCATGAGAAGGGATAGAGTTGCCAACTCAGGTGTGGGAAATACCAGGAGACTTGGGAGGGAGGGCCTGTCCGGGCGGCTTGCCCAAGCGCTGCTTCCCCTTTGGCGTCAGGAGCTCCCCTTGGAGCCGGATAATGTAGCCCTTGAAGTGAATTAACGTAAATGCCATTGATTATTGATTTCCAGCATGCTGCTTGGGTGTATAATTCTCAGCGCTTCATCATGCCACTTAGTTAATAAAGGTCACTCAAAGCTGCCTCAGGTGTCCCCGGAGAAATGGCAGGAGAGGGCAGGATCTTTTACCTGGCCAGTCGCAGGTGGTAGCTTGCAAGGCCCACAGTGAAACTTCCAAAAGGTGGGAAAATGACAGCGTGGGGAGAGGAAATACAAATTAAACTCATCCGGCTCTTTTGGGCTGCCGTCTTCCAGAGCAAAGAGTTTCCCTTTGCTGCAGCCACTGGAGAGCCAAGCACCTGTGTTTGTCGTTCCGTTATCCCTTCTAGTTTTCTCTTTCTTTATTCTTTTTGCTTTCTCCCTGCCTCCCATCAAGCTTTCCTTCATTTATTTTTATCCCCCCCTCCGCCGCAACTCTTTTTCAAAGCAAAAAAGGAGGCATTGTGTTTGGCCCCGCCTCTTGAGGCAGCCATTTTGGATTTGGCTCCGCCTACTGCAGCAGCCATCTTGAGGAGGCCATCGGCCCCCTCCCCTCAAAATCCCAAAGGTGCCAGCAGCTCAAAAAGTTTGCGTACCCTTGCTCTGTGTAGACAGCCTTCCACTATTTGGGGTCCTTAGTGGACAGAAGCCTAGGGTATTGTGTATATTTTGAGCTGAGAAATACCTGCCAATCTGGGGGCAGAGTCTGAGGAGGGCGGGATTTCGGTCCACCTCCCAAAACACAGGGTCCACCTTGCAGAGCAGCCATGTTTAATGCACCAAAGCCCATCTCCATAACTTGGAGACCAGTTCTAATTCCAGGGGGGATCTCCAACCCGCCTGCCCCACCCTGGCCTGCTTTCCATCTAGGCCTAACGATTCCTTGACCATTAGGGTAATTTTAAGCAGCATCTTGCTCCATCTAATGTGCGCCATCAGCAGCCTTCGCTGGAGAGCGTTTAGAAGGGACGGGCGGTGCAGAGAGATGAAGAGCGTTTTCCGCCTTTGCAGGAGTTGCCTTTGCATTTTTATGAAAAACGACGGGATCCGATCAAAGTGACCGGCTAATTTCTTGCTCAGCACTTCCTAACAATACTGTAATTGCAACCTTTCAACTAGAGCGCCGCATTCTTCCCCCGGCACGAAAAGGACACCGATGGAATTGTCTCCCGGCACATTCAGGCCTTGCGACAACAAAAAAAGAAAATTCTTCCCCCCCCCCCCCGAAAAGAATTCTATTCCATCTCCTCCAGCCCATTTGCAGAAAAGAAAGCCCTTTTTCGCAATGAGGCAGAAACCGATTTTGCAGCCATCTGCATAATGTCCCCCGGCTTTTGTCTAGTTCAATGGATCGGCTCCGGGAAGAAAACGGTTATTGAAGAGTGCAATTTTCATAAATGTTTGGAAATTGATACAAAAGAAGCTGGCCGTAAAACCTCTCTCTCTTTTGCTTCCAGGAAAGGGTCTTTAAGCCGTTGGCTGCTAAATGACACGGCGGAAGATCGGCTGGCCCTGTTGCACAGTCTGTGACTGGCTGAGGCAGGCCGCCTTCTCATGGACTTGCAGACCCAAGGTTTCAACCTGAATGGCCAGCATCCCATTCACATAGGCCTGGATCCCTGACCTGCATCCAGAGATGCATAAGGGAGTGATGGCTTCTGATTCATTCTTGCTCCAAGTGCAGGTGGAACTTTGCTGAAGAAACTCACCAGTGTACCTGAAGCTTTCCCAAAGGCAGGGCTGATTCTAGGTTTTGAGACCCCCAACTCATCTGGCATTGCCCATTCTATGGTGCCCATCCCTCTTAGGGTGGTCAATGCATGGGAGAAGGTTGCCTCAGACTGCCTCCCCTTACCTGCCCTCCTTCTGGGCTCCAGGGTTTGGACTCAGCTGAGATTGTTTGTACAAAAGGGGGCAATAACCTGAAATGACCTGGTGGAAAGCCCAGACAAGCAGAGACCCAAGCCCTGTGGGACTTATCACGGTTCTTCAGGGACGGCAAAATTGAGTTCTCAAGCGGGCTGATGATCGACAGCAGGGTCTTCCACAGTCAGCCTTAAGTCTGTCCCGCTCTCCCTCCTCAAGGGACTTACTTGCTTCTCACTCACCTTGAAAGCCCTTTCCTGGTGTCACCTTAAGTTGGAAGCTAAGCAGGGTCAGTGCATGGATGGGAAACCACCAAGGAAAGCTCTGCAGAGGAAGGTCATGGCCAACCACCCCTGCTTCTCCCTGGCTGGTATCACCAAAAGAAAACTGCAGATTCATAGCACTTGACACACACCTGTAAGGTTCTTGCCTAGAGAGGTGAGGGGGAGTCCACTATGCCAGGGGTATTCAACCTGTGGTCCTCCAGATGTCCATGGACTACAATTTCCATGAGCCCCTGCCAGCAAATGCTGACAGGGGCTCATGGGAATTGTAGTCCACAGACATCTGGAGGACAACAGGTTGACTATCCCTGCACTATGCCACACATGAGCTCCAGTGTAATGCTGTCCATGGTCCTGAAAGAATTCACATTCCTGCCACTTGCTCAGAATTAGGAATATGAATCCGTTCGACGGCCAAGGAGACTGGAAGGGATATTATTTTCCCCTTTCCCCACCCACAAGTTAAACAGCCTCGGTATTTTTCAGACCCCTCTGCTTGGCAAGTGGCACTTCGTCCTTAAAATAAATGACACGGCGAGGAATGCAAAATAGGACAGCGCGAATGATGAAGCTTTGGAGCGGTTCCCCCCGGGGAAGTGGAGAAAAGCCCCGCTTCTTTGATATTTTTAACACTTGGACAGAAACGGGAGAAGAATGTACTTGGAACAAACCAACCTTGAGTTGGCAGGAAATCAATTGGCCCCTGGAACGGGGCCCTCCCCATCCCAACTTCCACAAACATAACCTAGAAAGTTTACAAGTGACACTCCCATTCTTAAACCTGAAAGGGGTATAAAGTGTAGAGCTTCCCAAAGTGGGCAGTACACCCCCCAGGGGGTGGTGAATGGGTCCAGGGGTGGTGGTGAGGAATTTGGGGGCAGTATAGTGTGCGTTCTACTTGCAGTAGATCTACCACCAGGAAAGAGGTATCTGCTTGCCCGTGTGCAGGGGGAGGCTCTGGAGATGTGGCCTATAGCCATGTACGCAGCAACCCCAAAAGCTTTGGGTGCCATTGGTCCAGTGCATTGCCGTCTCTCTCCTCCAAGGACACGAGAGCAGGGATTGAGGATCCAGAAAAAGAAGAGCTGGTTTTCTATACCCTGTTTTTCACTATCCGAAGGGGTCCCAAAAGCAGCTTGCAAACACCCTCCCCTTCCTCACAACAGGCCCCCTGAAAGGGAGGCGGGGCTTAGAGAGCTCTGAGAGAACTGCTCTGTGAGAACCGCTCCAAGAGAACTGTGACTGGCCCAAGGTCACCCAGCTGGCTGCATGTGGAGGAGGAATGGGGAATCAAATTTGGCTCTACAGATCAGAGGTTGCCGCTCTTAACCATGACAGCATGTTGGCTCTCTTGTAGCAACACAGAAAGGCCAGGGCAGTGTACAGATAGAAGTTTAGCTGACATAGCAAGCTCGCCTTTGAAAAATACCACGACAGGGCAGGGCAGCCGAGTCTATATCTAAAAGAGTTCTCTCAATCCAAAACATGGGTAGCAGTCAAACATGCCCCTAGCAGCCGAGAACCTTTGAAAAGGAATTGGTGGATTGAGTGGACTCTGCTGCCTGGGGTCAGAAAGAGAACGTATTTATTGGAAAGCTCTCACCACACCCTGAATTCAGCCCAGAAGTATATTAATAGCCAATGTGGCCACCTTAATCACAGGATGTGAGCCTAGCATGTGACCCACAGGACGTGAACCTAGCATGGGGTTGCAGCTGTCAAATGGGCAGCTGGCTGGAGCTCCTGAGCTGTCTTCAAGGGCAGCCCCATGAACAGCATGTTACAGTAGTCTGTCTGGTTGTACCGCCAATGAAACATACATAGATGGCAGGATTTCCATCGCATAGAGTGTATTAACCAAGGGCACGTTGGTGGGCTCCGTTGAACATGTGCTCACTCCTAAGGCTGCATTTCTTGGCCAATCAGAAGGAGAAGAGTTGGATATGGGGTGGGTACAGAAGCCTACCATTCCCTGTAATTTCAAGGAAGGGGCAGAATTGGGAAAAGGAGGCGGAGGAGGAGCTTGGTTATCCCCTATGAAAATCCTTCCATGCACAAGGCTGGCAGCCCAGGGCAGGACCATTTTGAACTCTGGATGTGCCGTTTTGCTAGCACCAAGTCTAGAAAAATCCTAGCGTAAGGAGAGGACATCCTCTTAAATGCCCAAGAACATTCGCTGAGTCACAGAAAGCAAAACAAAACAACGAGATTTGTTTTTTTGGGGGGGGGATTATAATACTGTGGATTTCCCCCCCCCTTTTACGGCCAATAAGGACTATAAAGTTTTTAATGCACTTCCTTAACAATAGAAATCGTTATGGGCTATTAGGGGATGTTTTTACATCGCAAAATTGATTGCCTGGGTTCCTGGAGGCCGTTAGACTAGTTAAGGAAGGATCCGCTTCTTAAGAGATGAGAGGCAGACTGCTAAACGGAGGCCCTCCGGACCCTGCCTCTCCCTTCCGATGCCTTGCCGGAGAAGTTTGCAAGTGCCGTCCGCAGGGGACAGGCGGCAGGTGCGTTACCTGAAGCTGGATTCAGGCAATTCGGCAAGAATGACAGGCCCACCTTCCCTCGCAGACCGTTTCCATCCCTCGTGCCCCATTACAGCCTCTGAAATCCCAACCGCGGCACCGTTTTAACAACACCAGTCAGGTCCATTCGGGCGTCCAGTGCGGGGTCATCACAGTATCTTCCAATTACTCAGCTCCCTCCCACGATGGCCCCAAATCCCATGCCCGTGCATCCAGGTAAAGCATTTCAAAGCATATCCGTTGGGTGGCTCGGCCTTCTCAGCCCAGTTTTTAATCGGAAATGTTTTGACTGTGCACTCGGAGCTGCCGGGGTGGCAGAGAGGCCGACACTTGCCACCGAGAAGAAAAATCGTTCCCGTTAATGAACGGCAAAGGAGGAGGAGGAGGGCTGGGTTGATAAATAAAAGGCGCTCCGGATACATACGACTTGCCTTCCAAAAGAGTTCTCAAGCCAGGGAAAGAAGCTCTCCGTCTTCTCTGTCTAGACTGCAGCGCGGTTGGCGTTCTCCGCGTATTAATTTCGAAACCGCCACGTCTGCGAGGCTTCGCGGCGGCTGAGATGGCAGGACTGTGATAAAGACGCTGGGCGCCCAAGTACAAGCCCAGTCCTTGCTGGACATGGCTCACAGCCAACAAATCAGTTCTGACCCCTCCCCTGTCAGCCACAGACCCTTCCGGGGAAACAGAAGGAGGAGGAAAGTTGGCTTTTATACCCTGCTCTTCACTGCCCGGAGGAGTCTCAAAGCGGCCCTGGGGCGGAGGGGTTGCAGGCACCCCAGCAGGGCTCCTTGCCTCTGCCCCGTCTGGCCGGGCCAACAACCGAGGTCAGATTGCTCTTTGCCGGCTGTGGCTGGATCCTAGAACAGCAGCCGAAAGTTCCCAGTCGGCCCACACACAAGGGGATGTGAGTGCATGATGCCTCTTTTAAAGTCTAGGAGCCTGCTCAACCTGTACTTTCTGCTCTTTAAAGTCTAAGAACCTTCTCAACCTGTACATTCTGCTCTTTAAAGTCTAAGAACCTGCTCAACCTGTACATTCTGCTCTTTAAAGTCTAAGAACCTGCTCAACCTGTACATTCTGCTCTTTAAAGTCTAAGAACCTGCGCAACCTGTACATTCTGCTCTTTAAAGTCTAAGAACCTGCGCAACCTGTACATTCTGCTATTATAAAGTCTAACAACCTGCTCAGCCTGAACATCCTCAGTCAAGCCACTCTTATAGACCCACTATAACTGACGGGGACTCTGTCCTAGACAGGGTTTCACTTCTGACACCAATTCCGCCACGACATGCAGAGCCATCCTTCAGCCAGCCCCCCCAAACTGGACTTCTCCCATTCCACGACCTGCCAAACCAGGTCAAGTGCGGCTCTCTCGGATTTGGGAGCCAGCCCCACCAGCAGCCCCCCGGCATAGGAACGTAGTTCTCCCAAGCATTCGGCAGCCTGCCGAAAGCATGGCAAGCAAGAGGGATAAGGGAAGAGACACCGTCAGGCTTGCCCCTTGCTGTCGTACGCGGATGGCAACGAGTTACATGCTAATTGCACGCTGTCAGCCACGCAGACAGCAGTGTTGAGAGAAATAATCCGCCAGCCGGATGAATCGAGCAAAAGAGAGAGAGAGAGAGAGAGAGAGAGAGAGAGAGAGAGAGAGAGAGAGAGAGAGAGAGAGAGAGAAACACCCCACCCTCGCTCTCTGCCTCTCAAATTAGCAGGTCTGTAAATCCCCTCTCAAGGAGGCCCAAGGTGTCAATTCCTCGTCTGGCATGAAAGCCAGATCTTAATTCGGGGGGAAGGTTTCCAAGTGGGAGGGGGGAAACACACAACCCCCAGGTCTGCATTTCCTGCGAGACACTCCGAAACTTCCCATCTGCCGGGGAGCCAACTCAGGTAACTCCGGCTCCCTGTTAAGGGCAATCCCAGAGCTAGCACACCTACACAGGTGGGGGGGGGAGAGAGAGAGAGAGAGAGAGAGAGGCACCAGCTCGCCTGGCTGAGATTCAGAAGGGAAAGATGCAGAGAGTTGAAATTGCAACCCATCTGGTCTCCTTGTTTTACAGACAGACTTTCAGCTGCATTTTCGGCACCTGCTGCCAAGCACCGGAGCAACGTGACGCCGATCGGAAACTTACAGGAGCTGATAGCAACAATTATTGTTATACGATTCTGAAAACATTGACACTCCACCGCCCTCCCCTGCTGCTTGAAAGCCTCCATTCCCAAAGCATTTTGCCCATGCCCCACCGCACCCCCTTTTGGGTCCGTATCCGAGACCCCCTGACCTTTACCGACCAGCCCAGGGCCTAGAGCAATGAACACCGGCCACCCACCCGAGCTGATAGGGTCCTCTCCCTTCTTTGCTGCAAAGGAGCAGACAGCAAAGAGCTGGCGGACCCTCGTCCACGCAAGACGGAGTCTTTCTTTCCAATGAGCACACGTTGCAAAGAGTGGCCAGAGAGGTGAACTCTTCCGGCCAAGAGGCAAGTAAGTGTCCGGCGTCCAGAGCCCCTATTTGGCCCCCCTCCTGTCTGCCGGGACAGCCCAGCCCCCCTGCCCCATTGGCACACAAGCTGATCAAAGTTCAGAGAGGAAAGTCAGCCCCCCACCTCAAAAAAAAAAGAAGAGTGCATCTTCACGACACCCCCCGGCCAGTTCTACTTACAGTTTGGCCTTCTCCATCTGCCCGGCTCCCCGATTCTTCGGTGTCTGGCCAAACCGCCTGCTCTTTTCTCCTCCCTTCGCCTTCTGCTCCGGCTCCTTCCTTCCCTCTGCTCCCGGCTCCGTCCCCCAGCCTCAGCCGCTTCCCCTCGGGTTGTGGATCGCCTCCCTCCGCTCGCCTCGCCTTGCCATCTCGGCTCCGCTGCTTCGTCGCGTCTTCCGGGCTGCCGGATGGATTGGACATTTTTTAAAAAAATAATAATAACCGCCTCGGAGCACTTTGCTACGTCTTCCGCTCGCCTGCACATGGGTTTCAGATCCCGGCCTAGCAGAGCGGCTTCCTTGGGGGAAGCGCTGGCTGCCCAGAGAGCCCTCTTGCTCTCCCCTCTCGGCTCGGTCTTCTTTCAAAAATTTTAGCTAGTGTTTCAGAGCCTTCACGAGGCTTCCCAGCATCTCCTTAGCTCGCCCTTTTCTTTAGCTCCCTCTGCTGTCGACTGGCTGGCGGGCGGGCCGGCCGATGCTCTCTCTCTGGCTGGAGTTTGGGCAGAAACTTTCCTATTTCTCCTTCTCTCCCCTTCTGCACTCAAGCAACCTTTGGGGGTATTGATCCCTGGGCACGTTTCTCCCGCCCAAGGAGGGTTTCAGGGTCTGTCTGCTTTCCCTCCCATAGGGACAGGTTTTTTGGAGTGGATTGTGTTTCGTTTTGAGGATCCCACTGTGCTTCAGTGAGATCGGACAATCAGGTCAGATCGATAGTCTATCTATCTGTCCAAAGATTTCCACTTCGGGTTTTTTTTCCCCCACATCCAAGCAATACAGAATTTAGGGCGCCGTTCGATTTCCGGAAGCATTTGGCAAATGTTTCTCTTTTAAAAGTAAAACTGGAAGAATAAAAGGATAGGGTGTTTCTAGTCCTTATCATAGGGGAGGTTTACTTTGAAAAGGTGACAGGTCTGGAGCAGATCGATAACCCTACTGGGGAAAAATAACTTTGAGATCATGGGGGGAACACTTTCCTAGAAAAACCAGGGGGAAGTGGGGAGAGAGAAACCCTTCCCAATGCCCAGGAGTGTGCTGTGGTCTTCCCAATCTCTGATCCAACTTGGGTTGGGTCACAACATCCTAGTACAAATCTCATTGTTCAGGGTGGGAAGGGATGAGGATACTCCTTCTCAATCCTCCATCCCTTTCACGCCACATGAAACTTCAAGTAAGTCTGAAATAGGTTCAAAATTTGCCCTTACCAGAGTTCCTGGGCCAGAAGAAGACAATGACAAAGACAACGAAGACAAAGATAACGACAATGAAGACAATGACAAAGACAACGATGAAGAAGGAGTCAACAAAGAAGAAGATGAAGAGCTGGCTACTTGTACCTAACTTTTGACTACCTGAAGGAGTCTCAGAACAGCTTACACTCTCCTTCCCTTCCTCTCCCCACAACAGACACCCTGTGAGGTAGATGGGGCAGAGACAATTCTGAGAGAACTGAGATGAGCCCAAGGGAATCGTCTCAGTGGGGAATCAAACCCATTTCTCCAGACTAGAGGTCGCCATTCTTAACCACAACTCTCCGCTGCCTTTTGCTGCTCCCATTAAAGGATTTCCCCATGTTACTTCCAGGTTTATGGCCACCTTTCCCAAGGCACCGAGAACCATCTTTTGCAGATGGCTACCTTTGTTTGCCTCTCTCCCATTGTATCCTCACAACAACCCTGTAAGGTGGGTCAGACTGGGAGAACGTGACTGGCCACGAATCACCTGGCGAGCTTCCATGGCACCAGCGTGGGTTCAACTAGCCAGTCAATAAGCAGAATTTGGACAGCTCGGGTGCTTTCAACAAAACGTGGACGTGCAGAAATCCGCTGGAGAAGAAATTCAGGCCCTGAAGAGCCGGCAAGCCCACCCTGCTTTTTTCGAAAAACAGCCTGCTATAAAAACAGCCCTCTGCTCCTGCATCCGATTGTCAAAAGAAGGAAAACTGATTATGCAGACGAGTTCACAGAAATGAAAAATCCATTTCGGGCCTTTTCATTTCCACTGACACGAGCGCCCGGGTTTCAACTCTGCATTTCCACCGTCTTAATTACTTCTTAAGAGCCAGCGGAGGTTTCATTAAAGCCTTCACATTCCGGGGCTGGGCCACTGAGACAAACCAAACAGAAATCCAACCCCCAGGTGAAGTAGGATGTGGGGTCTCGATGCGGGGTATCCAGGTGGGAAATTTCTGGAGGTTTTAGAGGTTCCGGTGGGAAGAGGCCTCAGTGGGGACCCCCTCCCAAGCAGCCCTTTTCTCCAGGGGAACCGAACTTTAGTCAGGAGATGAGCTATAATTCCAGGGGGTCCCCAGGTCCCACCTGGAGGTTGGCATCCCTAGTTCCAGACAGACATTCTCATGGCAACCCATTACGGTAGGATGACTCAAAAGGTTTTCAAGTGAGTTGAACCATTGCCCGCCCACTTCCGGGGACCCTCGAACGTAGAGCTCAGTGACCCAAGCCAGATGCAATGAGTCAGACGTGGTTGGGGGTCTCAGGAAGCTTTGTGTGTTCCTACGGAAGGGGGTAAAGGTCAGGGGAGCCCATGTCCTGCCTTCAGGAGGTCCCATATCTCAGGTCCCCCCATCGTAGAAAGGACTGTGTTGGTGCTTGGCTGTTCTGGCCCTTTCTTGCACACCCAGGGAAATGCCGATCACCACTTTGAGAACAGGAGGCAAATTCTTCCAGGCCAGACTGGCCAGGGGTTCTGGGTTTTTGGGGGGAGGCATCATCTGGGCATGGAACTGAGATCCCTGCGGGGAGGCAGGTAGTTGTGAGTCTCCTGCATTGTGCAGCAGGCTGGACTAGATGACCCTGGAGCTGGGGAATGAGCCATAATTCCAGGGGATCTCCAGGTCCCACCTGGAGGTTGGCACCCTTGTTCTTGCTACAAGGCTCCATGAAATGTGGCTTTGCCTCCAGGGCGCCTGCTTCAACCCCAGGGGAGAATCAAAGGCCCTCCCCCCTTTCCTTTGGGCTGCCCTGGATCAACCCGCCAATCTTGAGCCGGTTTTGGCCACGAATCGAGGCCCTCCATCCGGGGCCGAGTGGGGAACCCGCAGCCCAGAAGGCCCGGAGCCGGTGTGTGTTTTTGTGCTAAATGAGTTCTGTTGCTGCGAAGTGCCCTCAAACCACAGGTGTCCCTAAATCAATGAGCCCGTGACAATTATAAATGGCTTTCCATAAGCAGCAAACAAACACAACCGCAACGAAAATGGCTGCAGCAATCGAGGCCTGGCCACCCCCCCCCCCCCCCACACACACACACACACACACCGCGTTCTGCCGGCCCAGCTCTTTCGAAAGTGCTTACGTCCCTCCTCCTCTTCTCCAGCAGCTCCCCTCCCCTCCCCTCCGCGTTTCCATCTCCTGCTACGGTGAGACTTGCTGATTCGGAGCTTGAGAAAGGAAAAGCCGCGGAGAGCTCTCTGCCTCCCCCTCCCCTACCCCCAAAATTACACTGATGTCAATCAAAGCATCCACAACACGTCAAAGGGTGCGATCCTACACAGGCACACGCAGAAGTGGACTCAGGACTAGTCCACTGTGGAGCCCCCAAGCCCCGAGAAGACAGAGCATCCCTGCCCCAGGCATAGCAACACGAGACTATCCATGTTGGACCATCATGCAAAATTCCCTGCTTGGCTCCCAAGCTCTGCCTCTCCCTAAACTTCAGCGCTAACAGGCTAGGGACACCTCTGGGCAGGGCGGAAGACGACTCAAACTGGACTCAAGCTCCCTCCCTCCAAAATATCCTTCCCGCTCTAGAGACAAGGAGAGGAGGTTCATCGGATTTAAAGCCAGCGCGTTGAGGGCCGTTTCTTGGACGCGGCAACTTTATGAGTTAGATAAAACAGCCGGAGAGATTTATTCTCCGAGAAGCGGGCAAGACGGAAATTTCACAAATGCTTGAACAGGCGTGTTGGTCTTGAGAGGCCGGTGTGGACGGGGCTTTCTTGGCTGTTTCTTTTAATATAGCCGTGGTCTTCTCTACGAGGGAGGGAAGGTGATTGTAAGGCATTTTTAGGCTCCTTCGGTAGCGAAATGCCAACTCTTCTTCTCCGGTCGGTATTTGTTTACTCAGGGGCTCAGGAAAAAGCCTTGGTTCTTCGTACCCCAGAGGAGTCTCAAAGTGTCTTACAATCACCTGCCCTTCTCCCTGCAATACACACCCTGTGCGGTAGGTGAGGCTGAGAGAGCTCTGAGAGAACTGGGACAGGCCCAAGGTCAGCCAGCTGGCTGCATGTGGAGGAGAGGAATCAAACTCGGTTCTCCAGATGAGAGGCCACAGCTCAGAACCACCATGCCGCGCTGGCTCTCTGGTGGAAGAGGGTCTTCCACATCCCCCGCCCCCCGATCCTTAATTAGGGGTGTCAGGAATTGAACCTGGGACCTTCCCTGTGCCACACAAACGTTCTACCGCCGAGCCACGGCCCGTCTTTCCTTGCCGTTGCTCCCTCCTCCAGGGGACAACCCTGCACCCAGTCGGCTCGTAAAAAATATAGCAATTGTATTCACAACACGTCCCGCGATTTGAATACAGTCCACGGTCGGCGCTGGCGAGACGGTGCCAGGCCGACTTGTGGCATCAATTCAGTCGAGATAGCCGCTTGATTTACAGCCCGTTTAACTCGTGATAACTGCATCAGTTTGTAATTAAGAAGATGCATTTTGGTTAATAAACAAAAATACCCAGGCGATAATTGGGCTGAAGGGATTTCTCCCCAAGAAGCAATTAAAGGGCCTGAGCAGCAGCAATAATCCTCGTGAAGGATGGTGAATAGTGATGTTGCTCTCCACCAAAGCAGAGAAGACGCAAACAGGAAGGGGGGGGGAGTTTGTCTGGGTTGCAATTCAGAGGATTCATGTAGGCTGACGGGCAGGGGATGTAAGGGAGGGATTGCTCTTTTGCTAGCCCAGTCATTCTCAGCCAGGGTTACAAGTGACCTTGAATCCTTCCTTGTTTTGCCCAGGCAAAGTCCTGCACACCTCAAAATGAAACTAACTTCTTATTTATCAAGCATTTAACTTTATGAGCCATACCATGCACGCTGTAAACATGTGACTTCCGGGGGGAGCGGCCAGTTGGCATCACTCCCGGGGTTACTCGACGGCTGAAGAACATTCCACGGTCAGGTGGGTGACCTTGGACCAATCAGTTCTCTCAGAGCTCTCTCAGCTACTTTTCCTTCTTGCAAGGTGCCTGTTGTGGGGAAAGGAAAGGAAGATAAGCCGCTCTGATACACCTTTGGGTAGGTGGGGACTGAGAGTCCTGTGCAGTTGGTGGGGCTGAGAGAGCTCTGACAGGACTCCTCCGTGAGAACAGCCCTAACAGGACTGTGACTGGCCCATTGTCACCCAAGCTGGCTGCATGTGGAGGAGCGGGGAATCAAACCCGGCTTGCCGATTAGAAGCCACCAGTCTTAACCACACCGGGCTTCCAATATACTCAGGCGAATGTCCGTGCGCTCTCAAGGGGACGTCGAACAAACATAACGATAGATGTGCAATCGTCTGCACTCTATCTCCAGCCGCGGCCCTCCCTCCTGTCTCCAGACATCTGAGCAGAGCAGGGTGTCTGTGTGTGCATGTGCATGTGAGAGAGACAAGTGCAGATTTCCCATTTAGCTTCCTCCCCTGCTGGGATGTGGTGGCCAAAGGAACACATTCTGCCAAGCCACAGGTGCTCTGTCAACAATCCCAAGCCGTCCCTTTGCCTTCCCTCCCCCTCGCGCGTACAAAATGGTCCAATCCATCGCCCGGTTGAGAGAAGGGGGGGGCCGACCTCTTGGTTCTCCCCGTGCAGCGACATAAACTTGGGCCGCAGCCATGAGAATTCATTAAAGAATCGCCAAGGTGCCCCGGGCGAAAGGGAAGGCAGGCACATCTCTGAACAGCCAGAGAGCGATGTTCTGCTGGTGGTTTTCGTTCACGGATCTCTCTCAGCCCCCGGGGTCCATTATTCGGGTCAATTTTATGGCTGCCCCCGACCAAGCCCTCACATTATCTTCACAGCGAGGTGCCCCATTCAAGGCGAGAGGAATTTCATGGCCAGAGAAAGAGTGCTGGATGTAAAAGGCCAGGCTGGCGAGCTTCCACGCTCGAAGGTGATGCTAAGATTTTGGCAGAGTTTCAACACGCAAGGAGGCAGAGTGCTGGGCCGGTGGAGAGAATAAAATAGTTTTATTACGTAGGGCGGCCTTCCTCGGCTTTTTTACCACTGAGAAACCCCTGAAACGTTCTTCGGGCTTCAAGACACCCCCAGAAGTGGCACAATCGTGCAGAATGTAGTTGGGAAGCAGAGCTGTGGACATGCCCATGCAAGGCCCACTCCCTTCCCACCCACCCCAGGCCCATCATTGGCCATTTTTGGGGGGGCCGCATGGCCAAATCACCCGAAAGACCTTTAACAAATTTGATATACTAAATATTAAATAACTCCCACCTATTCATGAAACCCCGGTTGAAAAAGCCTGATGTAGAAAAACCACTTTGTATAAAAAGGAGAGAGGGAGAGAGACCTAACTGCCTAACTGTTGTCTACCTACTAAAATACTCCATTCCTTCCTCCCTCGTTTCCTATCTGCCCTCAAACTCTTCCTCCTCGGATACAGCTCCATTCCCTGCCTTCGACAGCCACTTTACCCGGGCGGAGAGCCCACCCCTCGAATCTTTCCCGTTTAGGCTAGCAAGAAAATATAATATACCAAATAAATCTGCCAGCTGTTTTCCTCCATTTATTTTTATTCTCGCCAAACGGGGAGACATTAAAGTTGCCGTAAATAAAGAGTTGCCGGCAATTGCAAAGGAGATGGGAAGGAGTTTGTCAAGCGCACGAGCACTTGTAGAGTTCTTTGTGTGCCTGCCACCCCTTCCTGGACTCCAAAGATGCCAGGATGAGCCAGGTTCTGGAACAGCAGAGGGTTGCCAGGCTCCAGGCGGTGGCTTGAGATCGCTCACTATCGCAGGTAAAAATGGCCACTGTGGAAGGCAGACTCTGGGGCATTGCACCCCAATGAAGTCCCCCTCCCCAAATTCCCAGGTATGTCCCACCTGGTAACCTCTCCTTCCAAACACAAAATTCCAAACTTCAATTCCAGGTATGTCATGGGTTTAAGGGCCTGGGGATAAAGATATTGGCGGAGGGTTGTTGATCTGGCCACGTTGAGGAAGGGTCACGTGGATTCTTGTCGGACAGCCCTCTCACTAATGGCCACTCCATGGAACCTCCAAGTTCAGAAGCAGTATACCCCCAAATCACAATCCCCTCCATGCCTTGTATGAACTTCTGAGACGCTGCAATGGGGCTCTGGTTTAGCAAGATGGTTAAGTGGACGACTGTTGGACCAAATGATAAAACCTCCACCCTCAGGGGCAGCCTACCCCATTGCAAGATGTTGCAGGCAAATGAGCAAACGGTCAGCTCCACACCCTCTTAAACGCGTCCAAAGACAGCGGTCAGGAGCAAAATGCTAAAGCGGATGGGCCTTTTGTCGCGATCCAGCAAGGCAGCCCTTGCTTCAGACAAGGGTAGTCAACCTGTGGTCCTCCAGATGTCCATGGACTACAATTCCCATGAGACCCTGCCAGCCTTTGCTCATGGGAATTGTAGTCCGCGAACATCTGGAGGACCACAGGTTGACTACCCCTGCCTTAAGACATCTGGCCACACTGCTACTCTAAAGTTCAAAGTCCCAAATTCTGGTTGGTATTTAAGGGGCTACCCGGCTCGAATTTGGCTGTTTGACTGCAATCCAACATGGCTCCCCCTCTGGAACGAGGATCGATTGACTCTGCTCGCGCACAACCTGAAATTTCCATGCACTGTGAAATGCTCTGCTGTAATTGATGGGGGGGGGATGGAGGGGATATTATTGCAAGACCCCCAATATTCGGCTCCATAAACAGGCCCCTGGCGGCGAGAGCTGAACATCTGTTGAATGTGGCTACTTTCCTTTCAGCCCCTCGTTCTGCTTGCCCAGCTGTTGACAGCTCTGTGTCCCTCCCCAGAGACGCCGGACCTGATGAGCATTTGGGAATAACGTAATGCGAGGGGTGACCGGGTCACATCCTGAGCATGTAACCTTGGGGAAAGGGGGGCCAGAATCCGGCCTCCCATTTGCCAGCCTCCCATAAACGGTAATTTAAACCCACTCTTTATCTCTGGCTGCACCTAAAATCTCCGAAGGCGTGATTTATTGAACATTAGCGCTTGCTCAGATTCAATAAATTTCACTTTTTTTTCATGTCATTAGCATTAAAAGAAAAGGGCCATTTGTGCAAGCCAGCCAGAAATCTTAACTGGAGAGGGGCTTTATAGTCCAAAAATCAGCTAACGTGTACTCAGAATTACATTATTCGCATCTAAATGATTAGAAGTTTTATTCCGGCAGTAAATTTATGAAAGACGGCAGCACAGCAATGCTAAAGGGAGGGCAGAACTACAGAAGGGTGCTTCTTTCGGAATGGAGCATCTGTTGTATTGAGCTCTCTTTATTTCATCATTCGATCTCCGGGGTGCCTTAAAGAGCTCCCAGAAGCAGAATTTTAGCCCGTAGGTCCAGTTTTCCACCGTTCTTGTTGCACTTCCAGGTTTCTTTACACTCTCTGGTTCCTACCTCTGGTTTTCTTCCTGAACAAGGTGGGTATTTAAAGCATTTTATACTGCCTCTCTAGGGTTAGCCACTCAGGGGGTGGGGACATGGAGATTTGGGGAGGTGGAGCTCAGATTTGCAATGGATAGCCCCTAGGCATATAGGCATATAAGAACCAACTCTTCTTCTTCTTCTAGGCATGATGCTCACTGCGGTACTCTTGGGCCAGCCACTGTGTCTCAGCCTAAACTGTCCTCCAAGGTCATTGGAAGGAGGAAGGCGAAACAATATGCCCATTCTGAATTCTTTGGAGAAAAGAGCTGGATAAAAGTCAGGGTAACTGTGCTGGGTTCCCAGCTCCAGGGTGGGAAATCCCTGGAGATTTTGAAAGCCAGGCGTGGGGGAGGTGGGGTTTGGGGAGGGAAAGGACCACAGAGACCAGGTGTCGTTCCAGGGATCTCCATCCACCTCCTAGAGATTCAGAAAGAATTCTGTTCCAAAATCGATGCAGAAAGGAAGAACAGAACCCTTAACGGCTGCACAACGAAGGTCAATCTCTTGCAAATCCTCTTGTGTCGTCTTTATTGCAACCATATGCATAACAATCGCAAATGCCAATTCACACTGTGAATTGTGCCCTTTCTACCAGAGGCCACAGGGGTGGTGTGTTAGCTCCCTGGGGCACCCTCCCTCAAAATCCAAGAGTGCAAAACCCAGAAAGCTCCTGTCCCTTCGATCAGAACAATCTCCAGGGGTAGGACCTAGCCACAGGCCCTGCCACCTAGGAAGCCGGGCAAAACGGAAAGACATGGTGCTAGTCCTCAAGACTTCAAAACCACGTCTGCAAATCCCAGAGGAGCCGATAAAAGCCAGCTGGGACGGTCCTTTGGGATCCATGTGATTCACAGCAGCAAGCGGCTTTATGCCGCAGGACGGCTGAATTCTCTGCAGGCTCCAAAACAGAGAGGCAAGTTTTGCATATAATTAGAATACAATTTTCAGCATTCAGCCATGTACAGCCGCCAAGAGTCGCAAGCCAGATGTGGACTGTCTCCCTCAAATCACCCCATCTCTCCATTATGGCCACGCGATTGACAGATCTGATTTGCTCAGCATCTCTTCAGAAGCGACGGTGCTTCCTTCAAAGCGATACAGGGGCGGGGAAGGGGGAACTCCTTTAAGGCGCGGCGAGGAGATGGCAGCGATATCCATTTCGGGATCGGAGCCGAAGGCCGGGCAGATATCCCTTATCTCCGCGATACGGAGAGGATCAAAGTCTGTCGCGTTATCAGCTCGGGGGTTCGGGACCGTCACCCCCGAGCTGAGTCAGCTCGGTGTTCACCCAACACGGAGGGGAGGGCAGTTTCCCCGAATCAGATAAGAGCGGCGAGTTCAGGAAGAGGAGAGAACATAGAGAAAGGATATTGAGGCCGCTACGAAGAAGAGAGACGGGCACACAACAAGTCTGCTGATCCGGGGCTGATCCCCAGATCGAGTGCAGCTTGCTTGGCCTTCGCTTGCTCCAAAGCAAGGGATCCTCTGTAGGGGGTCTCTGCCCTTCCCACCAGGCTCCCCGCACTCCTTGCAGCACGTTATGGGGCAGAACCAGCAGCTAGCAAGCAGCTATCTCAAAGCGTTCCGCCTGGTTTCCAAGCTCTGTAACCACCTGCAACATGTAGACCAGTAAGCAGTGGGGATTTCCACGTGGGAAGGAGAAAAGAGAAGAAAATGGCACCTAGCGGCAACTGCCGATTTGATAATCACATACGGCGAACATAAAAATGTGTGCTCACCACTAGCGGGTCAGGGAAGGTGGTATTGAGCTGTCCAGTTGCTGGCTCGAGGCTGGAATTACTTGAGATAATGGCCTGCAGCAACAAAGGAGAGGCCCTGGAAGGATGCTCTCCAACATCATGGGCCGAAACTCAGACCTCAGAGTCCTTTTCATCCAAGCAGGAGTTGGGAGGTCCTGAGGGCCACAACGACCATCTCTCCTTCTCCTGGGTCACCTTCAGTTGTAAGCTAAGCAGGGATGTTATTTGGGAGGCCACCAAGGAAGGCTCTGCAGAGGCAGGCAATGGCCAGCCAAATCTGCTTCTCCCTCACCTTGAAAGCCCCTTGCTGGGGTGGGCCTTAAGTGGCAAGCTAAGCAGGGTCAGCCTCGTTTCCCCCCTGATTTCCAAAGCCCGGAGGCATCTTCCCAAAACCTCCCACTGATTTCGATTCCCCACCGCCAAATCAGAATCGGAAACGTGCTTGAAAATTTGCAATTCTGATATTTAAAGAAAAGGAGCAGGGGGAAAGAGGGGGACACCGTAGAAGGAGCAGGGCGCTGGATCGGGTTCAGAAGGCATCCGTCACGTTTATGCCATCTGGAAATGGGTATCAATTTTTTGGGGGGGAAGCGAACATTAAAAGCACAACAGCACTCATGAGAAGGGGGGGCTTTCCCATTTGGAGGGAATTGGGGGCCGTTTAGTATTCCACTGCGTCGCAGAGACCTTGGCAGGGTATAAAGAATTTTTAAAGACTGATTATACATGCATTTTTTTCTTGTCTTTTTTTTTTTATCGGTGCCACGTCGGTAATATTTGTTTGTCCCCAGCTGCTGCCAGGAGAAGGGATATAAAGGAAGAGGTATGAATAATTTATAAAAAGAGCTCCACCACCATCAAAGGACAGGCCTCGGATTATGGCGCACGCATGAAGGGCCTGGCTAATGGATTAGAGTCAAAGGCATTAAAGAGATCCGTTTGGCTCTATTTTAAATTTGAAAATTTAACACACACACCCCGTAGCCATGAATTGCAGGTGAGCTTTCTTGGATGGGTGGGGAGAAGCAGTGATTCTCTCATCCTGGGCCAACGGAGAATCCCCTTCGAAAGACTTTCTTTGAAAGCCGTTTCTGTTCTTGGAGACCCCGAGGAGGAAGAAGAAATCGGTACGAGGGCTCACTGGCCTCTCACCTGGAGCCCAAAATTTGGATGCAATTTAGGAGACCTTCGGGCTGAATCCTACCTCGCCAGTCCTTAGAGGAAGGAGCCCTGCTGGACCAGACCAAAATCCTATTCAAGTCAACCATCCTACTAGCTCAGTGTCCAACCAGCCCTCCCGCCCACCCCGGAATAATCATTTCCACATGGCAGATGGGAGAGAAGGAAGGCCAAGGGCCTAGTCTGGCAACCACTTAGTGGCTGCAGCGGGATTCGAACCAAGGACTTCGCAACTCTCGCTGCACCCCATTACGGCAGCCCTTGCCCTTCATCCTGCAGGGCAGGTTTTTGAGTCTCAAAACAAGACCCCCGAGCCACATTGAGACCCAGTCTCGGAAAGGCGCTTCCCTTTCTCAAGTTCACCTTCCGGCTTGCTCTGAATTCAACTGGGCACGCCGCGACGCGAGAGGCACCGAACTGGGTGTTAACAAAGAGCGACAGGTTAAATGCCTTGATCTATGCACAACACAATCAAGACGGACAGACCCCTCCCGACTGAGGGCAGGCTCCCTTGTCACCCAAGGCAAGCGGGGAGGGAGAAGTCCTCTTGTGCCCAACCCTCTTTTCCTGCCGGGGACGATGGTGTGACCCTCTCGTTAATAATTAAGCACGAGGTTGGCTATTTTGAAACGGATCGATCATCGCTGAAAAGTGAGACCTGCCTCCGGGAACCTCCAAGAACCATCCAAAATTTGCACAAGGAAACGGAAGGAAAGCTTGAGAGGGGAGATCACATTTAAGGTCAGCCTCCATCACGGGCTTGCCTGAGATCGAGCACAATCTACTGGAAGATTTGCCGGCACGCACCAATTATCCAAGGTTAACTTGCAGGACAAGGGAGAACAGGGAATTTTCAGCGGAGGAGTTCTTTTCCTCTGGAAGATTCTCCCTGACCTCTGGCTCCTGGCCTTCCAGGCACTTTTGTGATGGATTCAGATGCCCCCAAACAAACCTAAATTTGAGAGGAAACAGCCTGGTACCCTGGCCTGGATAGCCCAGGAAATCCTGACCACAACAGATCTTGGAAGCTAAGCAGAACTCCCAAGATAATCTTTCTGCCCTGCCACATTGCACCTGGCCTCTCAGTCATGATCCAAGGGACACATGCAAGATATGCCTCTGTAAATCCCTGCCTCTGCTTACTTGGGCTTGGATTCTCTACCTGCTCCTTCTTTGCTGACTCTCTCTCTCAGCTAAAACTTTTGGCTCCAGGAGGAAAGGAGGAAGCATTAAGCCCCAGTTCAGCATCGCTAATTCTATCCAAGATTTCTCATTATTCATTGTTGGCAGTTTAATTTTCTTCACTCTCCTCTCCTAAGAACAAGGCACAGCCTTAATTACTGACCTTCCCTTCGCCCACGTGCCGTGGAGCCTCCTTTCCCCCCACCCCAGGCTCGCTCGGCATATTCCTAGCGTAGCCACCTGACTTCAGGCGTGGCGGCTGCTTGGTGCACTGGTCATCGAGGCTTGGAGCACTGGTCATCGAGGCTTGGAGCGGCCACATCTCACCAAGGGCACGGCTGTGTCTCAGCCAGAATCCAGTTATCCTTCCCCGCACATGAAACAATGCCCTTTCAATGCAGTTTATGAGCAGATGTTCCTGTTTTGCACAGGAAAACCCCGCTGCAAAAGCACACTGGAAGCGCATTATCCAACATGTGCAGAGGTCTAATTCCATCGGCTGGATACAGAGAAAATCTAATTCCATTGGCTGGATTTGCTCCAAATGGGCTATCCTTCCCTGGGAAAGTAAAGCATGTCCTTTGGGGGGGGGGGTGTGTCTTTTATTCAGCCTGCGTTGATAATATGGTTAGTTATACCGAATGCTTACAGGAAGTATATATTAATTTCCATTAAAAACAGAGAGAATGCTTTAGCAAGGAGCCCAAGGAGCACTCCGAGTACAGAAGGCCAACATAGTAATGCTTGACCCGGTTATCTTCGATAAAAACTGAAGCTATGAAGAAAACAGTCCTGTAGCCAAGGGGCGTTCTTATCTAAGCTGAGCTTTGCTCTGATATGACAGAACAAAAGCACACAAGAAAAGCACAGGCCAATATAAGGACGCCCGTCTTCCGGAAGCCCAGCGGCACAACACGGAAGATGCAGAAATCTCTTGTGCTGAAGTTTATCGTCCTCACCGCGGTCGCTTCTAGCCCCGTTCCTCAGAATGGGAGGCAAAAGCGCTCACACAGACTCCTGCTGATCTCTTTCGATGGCTTCCGCTGGGACTACGACCAGGACGTCGTCACCCCGAATCTGGACAGCTTGGTGGAGGAAGGCGTGAAGGCTAAATACATCACCCCTCCGTTTGTGACCATGACTTCGCCGTCTCACTTCACAACCATCACTGGTGAGTCCGTGGACATCAGGCTGTCCCATCCCACATTGATTCTCATCCAGGTACAGCGGGGTTCAGGTGTCAACAATTCTGGGCCAGAATAGTTGTTGTGCCACGGATGTACCTGGCCTGGGCCCGTAGCAGCTAATCCCCTTACCAATATTATAGCCCTGTGACATTCAGCACTAGAACTCTTTGAATAATTCATCAACAGAGTCTTGAGTGCGAATGATCACTGTCCCCCAAAAAATGCAAGCCTAAACTTGCCGCTGGGTGACACCAAGGGGAGATTCAACCCAAATTTAGAGATTGTACAAAGTGCCTGTGTAAGGACACTTCCTCCCTGCTTATGTTCAGAACAGAACAACAGTTAGACAGTTAGTTAGGGCTCTCTCTCTCTCCTCCCTTTCTGCACAAAATTGTTCCTCTTCCAGATAAAACTGTTTCCTTTCTTCCGAGCAGCTTGGCGCTGTGCCCTCTTTGAATATTTAAACTCTGCCAACCCCTTGCTTCCTTTTGACAGTGAAGCAGGACAGACTGGTTTCGTATGTGAAATGGCCGTTAACAGGAACCCATAATAGAATCTGACCTCTGAGTGCCTTAGAGAGACGATGATATATAATTGGAAGCATTTGCATCCAAAGACCTTATCAGATACAGGGAGATAAACCTTACACAACCCATGATAAAATCTCGGCTGAAGTTTAGTGTCCAATTAAAGGAGTCCGCGATTGATCCGTCTGTAAGCTCGCAAGAATTGTAAAAGAGATATATCTTGGGGAGGGGGGGGAGGCTGAAGCAAAGAGAAGCAGCACCCAAGAAATTTATGCAGCTCTCTTTTCATTGGCGTCTGCCAAGACCTCCTTCAGACATGGCCAAAGAGGGGGAAAGTGGAACATATTGGTAATCTTTACCAATGCCTCCCGTGGCCCAGGAAGACCAGTAACTCCGATAGCGAACAGGTAAGCTGTGAGTCAATATTAATTAATCCAAAGCGCCTGCAGCCAAAAATAACACTGAGGAAGGTTTCGAATTTCTCACTCCAGTTGTTTGGACCTCGAAAATTCTTGTTTCTCTTTTGGACAAAGGAAAACTGTAATTAAGAGGAGGGACACAGTTCAGCCCAGCCGCAGGTTCTCGGTTTGGCGTGCCAAAGGACCTTTCTTCTCCCCACAACAGACACCCGGTCAAGTAGGTGGAGCTGAGAGAGCTCTGAGAGAACTGTGAATAGCCCAAGGTCACCCAACTGGCAGTATGTGGAGTCGTTGGGACTCAACCCTACAGCTCTTTACCATGTTGTTGCCTAGGATTACCTTTCAGAGGGTTTCACAGAGTTTGGCTGCAATCACTGATAAAGAAAGTTAGCAGGGAATCATACAGGTTGTTTTATTAGGAAAGGCTTTTGGGTGCATCTGTTTTGTTGGTATTATCGGCCTCAGCTGCACCTGTTCTCATATTTTGTTTGGCACCCTGAATCCTCCTGCAAACAGGGTGAGAACACTTGAATAAAGATTTGTCCCTTCAAGCTCATCTCACCTTTTAGCTTTTTCTCTTCCTTGAGGTCCTCTTGACACTTAGTTGGCCTTGAAGGGCTCAAAATTAGTTCAGTTCCTTCAGATGAACACCTGAACCTATTTTAATTAAATAATCTTACATTCAGAGGTCTTTTCCTGTTGGGTAAATGCAACACCCTGTGATTCTGAGCTTTAAAGTACGACTGTAATTAGAGATCCTTTCCCCCTCTCCTTTCAACACCCTTCTGAAAATTCGTAGTGTAATTTCAGATTTCTATGCATGCATTATTTACAGGGAATTAATTAAAACAGACAGGTAGATATGCTTACCCGCCATCCGACGGGTTTTAATTAATAGTCTTCATTAAGACCCAAGTTTCCATAAAGTAAATATGCTCTTCAGGTAATGATTTAATTAGTCTTCCAACGTGATTGGTTCATAAAGATGATCTTTGCAACAAATTAATCCTGGGATGCCATCAACTATGCACTTATAATTTTAAAAAGCGGTGATAAGTGTTCACATCTGGAGAGCCAATCCTTTCTCTCCTCTTGGGGCCCATCTCCCATTTCAAAGCAAACTCCCCCCCCCAAAAAAAAACCCCAACAACTGCATTACATCTAAGATGACTGCAGAGCAGATCGATTCAGATGACTCGAGATAAGTAAGCCAAGTTGCAAACTACTAGAAGCAGGAGCCATGAGTGAACGCTCGCTTTTAAACTTTCATTTAGCCTTTTTATTTCTGTACTTCCTAGGCCGTTGGATCGAAGACCACGGGGTGATCCACAACATGATGTTCAACCCAGAGACCCTCAGAAAGTACAGCCACAAGGCAACGCAGAACAAGACGGAGTGGTGGGACAACGGGGTCCTTCCACTCTGGATCACAGCGCAAAATCAGGTACCTGGATCAGTTGCGGCCTGAGGACTGTAGAATTGGTATCTCCTGTCTCTCTCCTCTCAAGGCAAGATAGTTGGTTCTCTCTGTTGGCACAGTTTACATGTACAGATCAGATCAGAATACCTTTATTGGCGTAATTACTAGATTCAGTAGTTTACATTCTCAAATTTGCGCGGTGCAGGCCGCTGAAAAGAACCAGGTCACTTTATTGTGAAGAGAGAGATAGACCTAACAGTCCAACTGACTCAAAATTCTCCTCTGGGACTGAAAGCAGCCGGGAAGAGCGCTCAAGGGAGCAGGGAGTCTCCAACTGAGCCAATTCGGAGATTATTTGAAAAAGGAGAAGTTCCCAGTCTAAACATGCAAACTGCACATCTCCGATGCCCCCGATGCTGTTAAATCATTCACCCTATAGATCCAGCTTATTCTTCCACCCTCCCGTTTTGTCCACACAACCACCTGTGAGCTGGACAGCAGCGTGGACACTGGAACCCGGACCTCTAAGATTCCAGAACCACTAACAATGGGCCAGCTGGGTCACAGAGGCGAGACCGACGTAAACTAGAGTGCTGAGAATCAAAGGGATCTGACAGTTCCACATTCCACCTCCTGGATGCAGCTAATCCTGCTGCATCTTAATCAGAAATGTAATTCAGGTTACTTTGCACTTATACAAGCGGAGAGAAGGAAAAGTTATGCAAATCCAAACGCCGCATGGAGCGGTCCGATTTTCAACGAGGCTCACGCAGGTACAGGTTAAATCTAGCTTATGTCAGACGGAGAACGATCTTTTGCGCAGAAAGCGGGAGCCGTCCCAAAAATGCTTTATCCCAAGTGACGCTTGCGGATCAGGAGAGAGGAGGACGTAAAAGCTTGGCTTTAGGAGGCTGCCAGCAACCGGAAAGCATTTGGGAATAATAAGGATCAGTAAAATGCCGCAATAAAAGGGGAAGAGGAAATAATAACAGGAAATCATGTTTCTCCGCAAAAAAAATTTAAACGAGAGAACCCTGCTAATATTCCCGGCCCACAGCCCCCGATAAAGTTGATTAGGTTAATAAAACGGGGGAGGCAAAAACAGTAAATATGGCCTTTGTTTCTAGGTAATTATATTTTTATAGACCTTTATTAAATTGTTGCCTGGAATTAAGAATGGGCAGAACCCCCAGCTGGAGACGGCCTCAGTGTGACTCCTGCTACTTGGGTTAATGAGAAACAGCCAAACTGGGAGGCGTTTGCAACAGAAGTTTTGGGAAAACAAAGTTTTATGAGTGTTGTTTGAACCACACAAACACACACAAAGAGAGTCTTCTAGCCCGATGCACAACGGTTGCAATTGACTCACAAGAGATTGCAAGACGAGAGAGTTCTCTTTTTTTGGTGCGGGGAGAGAAACAGAGGTGGTAGAGCTCTATGGTGGACCATCTGCTTGGCTTGCAGAGAGTCCTGGGTTCAAGTTCTGGTATCACTAGGTAAAAGGATCTGACAGTAGGTGAGATGAAAAGCCTTCACCTTTGGGGGTCTTCACATTTTTTGATCCTGAGGGAACCTTTGGAATTCTGGTGCAGGGCGTTGGGAACAGCCACAAAATGGCTGCTGCAGGAGGCGGAGCCAGCCACAACATGGCTGCTGTGGGAGGTGAAGCCAGCCACAAAACAGCCATCATAGCTTGCATCCAGTCACACAATGAAGAGCAGTGTGCAGTGGTGGGAGGCTAGCAGCTGCCAAAACCACCTTAAAAAAATCTGTCCAGCCAATCAAGTATCCAATGGCCAATCAGAATCCTTCTGGGGGGAAAGCCCCCCTCCTGGCCCCGCCCACTTCCTAAAAAATTTGACGAGCACCACAATATGTCTCAATCATTATTAAATCGAGGCTGACTCCCCCCCCTCCCTGCCCCCCATGGTCTGGACATTTTGCCTCCTTCACAAAACAAGGTTTTTAAATCAGCTATGACCTTTCCCCAATCCTAAAACGGTGTCTTAAATGTCACTAAGAACATTATTACTTTACAGCTTCGGGTTAACAATCCAGAATTAAATTTGGTACAGGAGACAAGAAATAATTGCGCTACGGTGTGCCTCATTTGACTAACCCGAACGCTCTCTGAAGTATTTGTGGGTGACGGACGCTGCTTCCCCGCTCCCCTTTCGACAAATTTCGTACAGGTGCAGGGGGAAAGCTGTGCGTTTTAAGTGCCCTCCAGGCAATTCCAACTTGGGGCAACCCTATGAATTCATGTCCTTCAAAACATCCTATCAACTGCTTTGCTCAGGTCTTGCAAGCCTCCTCTGCATGCAGCCAGCTGGGTGACCTTGGGCCAGTCCCAGTTCTCTCAGAGCTCTCTCAGCCCCACCGACCTCAGAGTTGTGGGGAGAGGAAGGGAAAGGTGTGTGTGTGAACTGAAAAAGTGGGGTATCGCACCTCAGCTGTTTTCTCACAGATACCAGCTCGCTTTGACCTCAGTCTTCTCTATTGTATCGTGACCACAACCCTGCAAAGTCGGTGAGGCTGAGTTCATGGGACCAGCCGCAAGCAGTTTGTGGATGACTGGGGATGATGTGAGCTTGGCTCTCCTGTTCTGACCAAGCTAACTTATTCACCAAGCTGCTCCCCTACCAAGTTCAGAATCGATCAATTCAAATCACTGGGGGGGGGAGGTCTGAATGGCTGCTGCGGATGCGAATCTTCCTTCTCCAACTCCCCAGCAATGCATAAATGGGGCACTAAAGAAATTGAGCAATGTTTAAAATTAAAAAAACAAGCAAACTTTGGATGCTACCCTCCCACATGTCGCTACCCTCCCACCTTGACTTAAGAGAGCTGCCTTTTTTGGTTGAAGCTGCAGAATAAATAGGCCAGAGGGGAAACAGCAGTGTGTAAAAGCAGGTATCGAATTTGACGTCAAGCTCTGGAAAAACTGCTGTAAACTCCGTATGCATAATAAGCCTACATCTCGACGCATGATTCATCTCCACATGCAGCATTTTTGTGCCCCTGGGGTAAGTGTGGATCAAAGAAATCGTGCAAGGAGCAGGGGGAAAGGCAGAACAGCCCAAAATTTCCCACTGGCATCTAGGCTGGCCTCCCGGAAGTGGTCAGTCCCATTAAGGATTGGCAATTCACTGCCAAAATAAAGAGACAATCGAGGAATCGGCTTGGACCAAGCAGAGCTCGTTAAAATCTGGAGGCCCAAGTCCTCCAAAGACGCAGTGCTATTTCAGAAACCCTGCCTTGTGTGCAGCAATGTACACATGGAAACAAAGCTACAGAGCGATCTCACTTATTAAGGCCCAGAAGCAGGAACATGGTATTTTAACATTCCCCCACAGAGAGCTGCAACACAGTGCCCATGGGCACCCCACCAGGTCATGTCTTGGTGCCCACCAGTGTTTTTAGGGTGGGCTTAGAAGGGGCTTTAGTTCCTGCCAGGCTCCTAACTGATTCTTGGAAATGGCTGGCTGCAAAGATCTTTTTTAAAAACCAAGATCTTCACCTTGTGTATATATGAAGAATGCCCCAATTAATTTTCTCTTGTGCGTTTATGTTTTTCTCCCTAGGGGAAGAAAACAGCTTCCTTCCACTACCCGGGGGGTGGTGCCAATTACAGTGGGCAAGCGGTTGACCGGAGCCTGGTCGAATCCTTCACCCACCCGGACAGCAACGAGACCGAATGGCAGGAGAACATCGATATCGTCATGGGCTGGTTCGCCCGCGAAGACTTCGATTTCGTCACCCTGTATTACGGGGAGCCCGATAAAGTCGGCCACCTCTACGGCCCGGAAACGGGAAAGCGGATTGTTATCATTGAACAGATCGACCGGACCATCGGCTACCTGCGGACAGCCATTAAGAAGCACGGCCTGCAGGACAGCCTGAACGTCATCATTACGTCCGACCACGGCATGACCACCGTCAAGAAGCAACCAGCCGTCGAGGAGATCTTGTTGAAAAAATACATTACATTCAAGGACGTGGTGAAGTTTGACATTCTGGACTACGGCGGGTTCGGAATGATCCTGCCTAAGCCGGGGAAAGAAGAAGAAATCTATCAGGCCTTGAAAGGCGCCCACCCTCACCTCAACGTCTACAAGAAAGAGGAGTTCCCAGAAAATTTCCATTTTGCGAAACACGAGCGGATTCTCCCCATACTGCTTTATGGCGATTCTGGGTACAGTGTCAACGGGGTAAGTTTGGGGTGACGCAGGTTTGCTTGTTTCTTCCGTGCAAGTACACCTGGATCTCTGAGAGCAACTTAAACGGTGGGTATAATATTTAGTGGTGGGTATTTAGTCATGGTGACTTCTGGCGATCCTGTGACGTTTTCAAGGCCAAAGATATTCAGAAGGGGTTTGATAAGAACCTAAAGAGAACCCTGCTGCATCAGACCTGTGGCCTACCTAGTCCAGCATCCTGCCTCACATGGCGGCCAGCCAGTTCCTCTGGAGGGACAGCAAGAGGAAGAGAGGCCAAGGCCTTCCTCTGATGTTGCCTCCCGGCTCCGGGATTCAGAGGTTTAGTGCCTCTGACCGTGGAGGCTCCCCTCAGCCGCCATGACTAGTAGCCCTGGTAACCTACCCTCCACTAATCTGTCTGACACCGTTTAAGACTGTTTGTTCCTAGAGTTGGAAGGGACCTCATGGGTCATCTAGTCCAACCCCCTGCACTCTGCGGCCATCACAACATCCTCTGGCAGCAAAGTAATCTTTAATTCCTTGCCAGAGCCGGCCCTGTTTGGCTTCCAAGATCTGATGAGGCGGGCTTACTGAGACACACCTCTGGCTTTACAAAAAACAAAACACAACAAAGTGCAGACTGAGTGGGGAAAGGTAGGAGCACAGGTTGCACACACACACACACCCCAGGGCGAGCTACTAGAGGCCAACGCAGCTACCCTCTGAAGCCCTATTCAACCCAGGATCAGCCTGAAAGTATTTCGAAGTTGATTGACTTGCATCGTTTCCTCCCCAACAGAGGTTCATCTTATACATCAACAAAGGAGATCACGGATTCGACAACCGACACCCGGACATGAGGACCATCTTTCGAGCTTTCGGTCCGGACTTCAGAAAGGGCTATTTGGCTGAGCCTTTTGACAGCATCCACATCTACCCGCTGATGTGCCACCTCCTAGGAGTCCAGCCGGAACCGAACAACGGCTCACTGGCGTGGACTCGGGACATGCTCCATGCCGCAGCAGCTGAGCATCTCCTCCTTCGGCCCCTCCTCGTGGGAGCAGCAATGCTCGCCTTTCTTCTAACGCCCGTTTGAGCTGCATCGGGCTTCCGTTTTCAGGTTTCCCAGGACAAAGGGGGCAAGTGCAATTCAGTAGCTTATTTGGAAGGAGTTGCTGGCTGGAAAATAGTTTGACAATGGCAACAGCCTTCAGCTCCGGATTTCTAGCGGTGCAGAAGACCCAAGGAAGGTGGAATTCCTCTTGCATTTTGCCATGAGCTCAGGGTTTCCATCGTTCAACCACCCCCAGCTGAGTCAAGCCAAGAACAAGGGACTCAAGGCCAGGATTTGGAGATGGGGATGCCAGACCCCCTGGTCATGGCATGGGTCCTGCTTTTAAACCACTCACTCCTCCATAATTAACACACACACCCTCCAAGGAAGAATGCCACAAAATAGTATGCCATTCCTATGTCACCAGGAAGTGATGTGGGCACATCAGGGGGTGATGCTCTGACTTTTGGGCAAAACTCTATGGTAGAAGCCAATCCCACCAAAGAGTTTTTGCCCAAACAACAGAATGTTGTCTCCTAACATGTTTACGTTACTTCCAGGTCATGTAGGGACGTTGCGTTAATTTCCAGCATTCTGACCTGTTCCGGGTAAACACATCTCCCATGAGTAATTCCAGGGGAACTCTCAACCCTATTTGGAGAAGGGCTTTCTAGGCCCTAATTCACTCCCCCAATGGCTACTAGGAACATATGGGGGCAAACAGTCCTTCAGGTACCTGGTCCCAAGCCCTGTTGGTGTTTAAGGAACCCTAACCTAGCCTTCTTCCTGAAAGGCTTGGGTTTCCAACCTCCAGGTGGGAACGGGAGACCCCCCACTGATATAATGGAGTTCCAAGTGACCAAGATCTGCCCCTAGAGAAAATGGCTGGCTTTGAGGGGATACACTACAGCATTATCTCTCTGCTGAGGTTCTTCCCCTCCCCAGGCTCTGCCCCTAAAAACTCCAGGTATGCCCCAGCTCAGAGCTGGCACCCTGGAAAGCTTGCCATTCTATTTCTCCACACGCTTTATAATAAATTGACGTTACCTATGCTAAGCAGAAAACGGCAACTACCAATATTGCAAGGAGGAGATGAGCAAGCGGCACCTTCTGGTCCCCGCTCCCGGCAGGACCTGTTTGTCACTCCGGTAAGATCCCTGCCATCTTCACAAATCACATCTTGCAGGCTGAAAATCTCAATAAAAACACCGGAACGCTCATTTCCTAGTCATAATTTAGCTTGCGTTGCGCCCACCCATCGATTACCCCGGAATGAAATATCAATGCAAGCGTTATTGTGCTCCGTGAAAGCCGCTCAAGTAAACACCATGTCTGCGTATAAAACTTCCTGTTTAATTCAATCATCCAGCAATTGTGAAGGCCATTTCTCTCTCTCTCTCTCCCCCTTTTGTTTGGCTGCTTGGGACACATGGATTTTCCACTGAGGCAACTTTCCTATTCTATACATTCAGAGGCATTTAGTTTCTCCGTGTGCGACAGGATACCGGGCTAAATTGGACCATCTGTATGATCCAGCAGGGCTCTTAGAATCATAGAGTTGGAAGGGACCTCCTGGGTCATCTAGTCCAACCCCCTGCACTATGCAGGACACTCACAACCCTCTCGCTCATCCACTGTCACCTGCCACCCCCTTGAGCCTTCACAGAATCAGCCTCTCCGTCAGATGGCTCTCCAGCCTCTGCTTAAATATCTCCAAAGATGGAGAACCCACCACCTCCCGAGGAAGCCTGTTCCACTGAGAAACTGCTTTGTCAGGAACATCTTCCAGATGTTTAGACGGAATTTTAAAATCCTAGAGTTGGAAGGGACCTCCTGGGTCATCTAGTCCAACCCCCTGCACTATGCAGGCCACTCACAACCCTCTCGCTCATCCACTGTCACCTGCCACCCCCTTGAGCCTTCCCAGAATCAGGAGCATTATAATATGAGCTTTTTAAAATTCTGATGTTCTTATGAGGGCCTGGACCTCTACACCCAGTTGTTGGCCTTCTGGAGGAACTTGTTGGCCACTGTGAGAGACAGGATCCTGGACTGGATGGACCACCGGTCTGACGCAGCAGGGCTCTTCTGAGGTTCCTATGGCAGGACGCTGCTCTGTTTACATTCCCCGGTTGACAACTACAGCGTGAAAAACATATTTCTATACGGAGCTATGAGTTCTCCTTACATTTGCATAGCAAACTTGTTCGGTTCCTAATTAACAACAGCATGGCAGATGTTTTATTAAGCATATCATCTCTCTGGTTTTAAAAAAAACATCCTGGAACGCCTTGGACAATCTGTCGGGAGCTGCCGAGCTCTGCGAAAGCAGAAACGGAAGGCAACCCCGTCAAAGCACATTTTCAAAGACGGCGCATATGCTTTGTTGCCGGTTTTGTGGACTGTGAAATGGGAAGGCAACAGGGTTTCCGTAAACAGCTCTACCAGAGCGAACAGTATGAAATCTCTTTTTAAAAACTGTCAGCGGTGATATTTCTAGCCAAGATGTAACGTTTTGTTTCACTTATAATAAAAACCCTGGCAGGATGTTTTGGAAAACTAAAGAGATACAGTTTACAGCCAAGCAAAAAGTCTTTGATCTGGATGCAAATTGCCCCCGAAACAAGCATGGCCCCAACTGTGAGTTTTAAGTGCCCTCCAGTCAGTTCCAACTTGGGGCAACCCTATGAATTCATGTCCTCCAAAACATCCTATCAACTGTTTGGCTCAGGTCTTGCAAGCCTCCTCCGCATGTAGCCAGCTGGGTGACCCTGGGCCAGTCACAGTTCTCTCAGAGCTCTCACGGTCCCACCTAACTCACAGGTTGTCTGTTGTGGGCAGAGGAGGGGAAGGCGATTGGAAGCTGCTTTGGGACACTTTCGGGCAGTGAAAAGCAGGGCATTAAAACCAACTCTTCTTCTTTTGGAGATACACTGACCAGAATTGTATATGGTATTCCAAGTGAGGCCCTTATCGTAGATCTGCATAGGAGCATTATAATGTCAGCTGTTTTATTCTCAATCCCTTTCCTAAATAACTGTTTTAATCTAAATTAAATAATTTTTATTCTCTTGTATGCTACCTTGGGATGGGCGGAATAAAATAAATAAACAAATAAATATTCCCTAACGGTGTTTGCCTTGTTTGTTGCTGGGTTGACACTTCCCCAGAGCTATCCCCCCTACGATCCCCCCCCCTTAGTCTTAACCTTCTCCATACCCACAAAGGCCACCCAAACATGGGTGGACACTCTTCACATGCTCTAAGAAAGCAGGAACCCCCACGACTACGAAACTGCCCTGTTTGCAAACTCCCCTTCCAACAGTTGTGTGTGTGTTTGTGTGGAGGGGGGGGGGGCTGGTCATTCAACCCGTTTGCCTTCCAGCCTGAATCCTTGAGTTCCCAACTCCAGGGCGGAAAACAGCTGGAGATTGGGGATGGGACGCTAGCTCCCAGATCATGGGGAAAAGAAGTGCACTGCAAGAAGCAGCTCTGCCCACCCCAAGCAATGACCAGCAATACGAGAATGGTCAATAAAAAAAGTAACAAAACCGCCGCTCATATTGTGCATAGTCGAAAGAGATCCGTCCCCCGGAGGAAAGGGCTGCTTTGGAGAGGGGGGGATCCCGAGCATGCTTCTCCACCTCCCCGCCCCAAATCTCGCCCACCCCCAGGTCTCCAGGGGGTCCCACCCCAGAGCTGGCCACCCAGGGGAGGGAGAGCTTGAAGGGACGGGCCGGGGTCCGACGCAGTCCTGCTCGCTCTTGGGAGCGCAGCACCAACTCCCGGCGAGCCCCGGCCGCGCCTGGAGGCTGGCAACCCCTCCGCCTGGCCCGGGGGCCTGCCAGCCGCCCTGCTCCACCCCGAAGGCGGCGCAACGAGCGCGGAGGCGCGGCTTGGGTGGCGGCGGCGGAGGAGGAGCCGATGGCGGCGTCCGCGGCGGAGGCGGCGCGGCTGGCGCGGCGCTTCCAGCGGGGCTTCCTGGCCGGGAGGCGCCTGGCCGAGCTGCCCTGGGAGGTGAGGACGGGGGAGCGAGGAGACCCGCCGGGAGATCTCCCGCTCGGTGGCAAGGGCCGCTTCCCCAGCTGCAGAGGCAGCGCTGCAGATGTGCCCGGGTGGAGGAGGGCTTTGCAAAGCGTGCAAGGGGGGCGCCTCCGAGGGGCAGGCGGAAATCCCCCTCCCAGGGCCGGGGGTGGGCAAAGGGCTTCCTGGGACCCCCCCCCCCTCCTCCGGGCCGCTCCAGGTAGGTGGCAACCAGGAGCACACCCGGCTCAAGCCTCCCGAGGGGGGGCAGCCCAACCCGAGGCTGCACGAGGGCTGAGGTTTCGCTGGGAACTCCTGCACCAACTTAGGCACCTTTCCTCCGCCATCCCCGAGGCAGTTGACTCCAAGGACCCACCTCCAGGTCGGCTTCAACCACCCGCCCACCTCCGCATTGAGCCACGAGAAACTGAATTCGGGCCGCCTTACCAAGGAACTAGCACCAGTGCATGCTTACCTGCCCCTTTTGTGCAACATGCAAAAACCAGGGAGAATCAGCATCCCGCCCCCACCCCCCCCCAAGCCACTTAATCTGCCAAGGGCACAGAAAAGCCACCCTGAGTTTTTTGGGGGGGAGGCAGCCCCCTCCCACTGTGGAGGGACTGAGGCATTATCCAGCCTCCCAAGATAACAGGCAGTGATTCACCAGGGTCCCCCCAGTGAAGCTTGCAAGCCTTTTGGAAGCTGGCAGAAGACCCCCCCCCCCAGATGGGCATCCAACCTCCCCAAGGAAGGCATGCGGTTCAATGCCAACAGGTGAGCCAAGTGCCTCCCCTTTCCTCTAATGGAGTCAGCCCTCCCTTGTCCTCGTTCACGCCCTCGGTTCATTTCCCTCCATCTCGAGGTTGCACTTACCAGGCACTCCATGTTGCGTTCTGGGGAGACGCCTTTCGGGCCGGGCCGTCCCAGGGATGCTGGGGACACCAGTGGTGCTTCGACAACCAGGTGTTCCCCTCCTTTTCCCTGGCTTTTGGGGTTAAACATGGCCTGAAGGCATGGGCTTCCTCCAGGCCTCTTCTTCCCACCACTGGGCCACCAGCAGGTGTGCCTCATCTCACCTTGATTGAGCACCATTTTGGGCCTGGCTTTATAACCTCCCGGCCAGGTGCCTCCAGCCTATCAGAAGCCGCCCCTGCTCAGGCCGCCAGCCCATTGGTTGGTCGCCGGGAGCCAATGGGAGAGGCTGCAGGTTGCCCAAATTAAGCAGCTCTTTTTAAATGGAGGGTTGAGAAAGGCAGTGTTCACCTCAGAGTTTTCCCCAAATTTTTACCTCCATGTTTTTCCCAGTCTTAATACTTAATTGAGCTACACAATTTTTACCTCAGAATCTCCCCCAATTCTCAGTCCTTTTCCAAATGTAACCACATTTCCCATACATTTGGTTAGCTTTTATGCAGAATATATATTTTTTTTCCTGAAGAGAGAGGGAGGTTTGAGTTATGCCTGATTAAAGAACTGGGCTCATTCCAGACAGGTGCATAACAAGGATGTCGTAAACCCAGGTTGCCAACAAGCCTGGAGACAACCTCTGTGGCTCCCTCAGTGTTCATGGACTACATTTCCCAGGAGCCCCTGCAATTGGCTATGCTGGCAAGGGCTCATGGGAGTTGTAGTTCACAAACACCTGGAGAGCCAGTTTGACCTCCTGTACTGGAGGCTGGATGTGTGAAAATTAGCAGTATAAGGTTTTTTTTTGTGGTGTTAAGGCAAATGGTAAATAACAGGCCACTGGGCCACTATTAAAGGGACAGGACAAACTGAGTCCAGGGGCACCTTTAAGGCCAATAAAGTTTAATTCTTGCAATGCTTCTTTCCCTGACCATTCTGAATTTTGCACTGTAGGATCTTGAGCAGATGTTATCGGATTCAAAAGATTCCTCACCATTGCTGGCTATTTTGCAAAAGGTAAAAAAACCCAAAACACTACACACGTACTGTAAGAACACTACACACATACTATTGTTAATTGGATATTAATCTACATGTCTGATATATTGTGCAAGAACTGAGACCAGGAAGGGCATGGAGTTGTTAAGAAGAATCTCTCCGTTTCTGAACCTTGCGTTTTAATTCTGCATACAAGGGGATGGAGCGGAGCATGAGAACCAATTAATAAACTAGGTCTCTTCTCGTAGGGAAAGCTCTGGTCTGCTTGTGATGCTTTCTCCAAGTTGATGCTTTCTCCAATTGTTTCAGACCGTCCTTCACCCGCTGTGTCTGAAATACCCCCCCTCGGTAAAATACAGGAGACGCTTCTTATCGGAACTCGTACAGAAGGTAACGCAGACTCTCAGTGATCAACTTTTGGCAGGCGGGGAGGCTCTGTGTAACACCCAGGTTGTAAACTTAGGTTTACTTTGAGCATCTTTAAGAGGAAAAGTTACCCGTCTGCCACAAACAAAAACCCTGTCACTCATACGCTTCAGTGTGACTCAGTGTTCTTTTGAAAAGATCTCTGTGACTCATGCAGAGAGGCAACAGGCAACCTCCTATCTGCACTTAATTTCCATTTGTTTCTGATCGCACAATTTTGGTACCATCACACTAGCTTACAACTAAGCACACAGAAAATAGCAGAGGACAGGACTGTCTGTTTATTCCGTAATTGTGCTGTGTTCTCTGTTCCAAGAAAATAAATGAGACAGGGAGCGTGGTTCTGTAACTCTGCCAGCTCTCTGTGTGACATCTTGAGACCACAGATTGGCTCATGTCTGTCTCTCTCACAGCACGAACGTACAGCGGCTGAACCTCTGGATGAGTTGTACGAAGCACTGGGCAGCGTCTTCAACACAGAAGCTTCGACACACTGTCACAAAAGCTACATCTTGGTAAACCAAAAGAATTCCTGGCTTGCTCGGCTATTGGGTGTGCCGCATTGCCAGCTTTTGTGCTGCGTTATTGTCCCTCAATGCAAAAATTGGGGGATCCCTGGTTTGTTTGGCTTCTGGAACGTGTTTCCGTCCCCTCAGGCCCGAGCAGTGACATGCGTCCGGAACATATTTCGAAATGCAAATTAAGAATCAGATCTGGAATTCGCCGCCAGAGGCCAAAGGGATAAACAGCTTTCAAAGGGGATTAGACAGATTCACGTCTATCACTAGCTACCAGCCGTGGTGACTGAGGGGAACCTCCACATGCAGAGGGACTAATCCTCTGGAGCCAGGGGGAAACAGCAGGGGCAGGCCTCCGCCTCTGTGCCCTGCTGTTGGCGAACCAGAGGAACTGGTTGGCTGTCGTGTGAGACAGGAGGCTGGTCTAGATGGACCCCTGGTCTCATCCAGCAGGGCTCTTCTGACATTATGAAGAAGAGCTGGTTCTTAACTACCCTACAAAGAGTCAGGCGTGGCAAATTAAACAGTTGTTTGGGGGGGGGGAGATGAAACAAGGATTCACAATCCTGACAAACCTTGCTCTAACACACCTTTTGACAGAAATGAACATGGTTGTTTTTGAAATAACAGCTTATGCTTATCAAGTGAGGGTTTTTTTTTTATAGCCCTCAGGAGATGCTGTGACGGTCCGTGAAAACGTGGCGGTAATTTCACAAGGGACCACCGGCCTCGTCACCTGGGATGCCGGTCTTTACCTGGCCGAATGGGCGCTGGAACACCCTTTGGTTTTCACCGACAGGTAATGAAGTTCATGTTGTCCCCGTGCAAGGCTTGAGCGGAGAGGAAGAGCAAAGTTATTGGTTTCAGCTCCTCTTCACCCGCTCCTGGAGGCAAAATTCCCAAGGCAGCGTGCAGAACAAAACAAAACAAAACGAAAACACAAATTAAAAAGAGGCGATGCGACCAACGACACAAAGTCAATAATATCGGCAAGATGGAGCTGTTTAATGCCGTACACCAAAGCCACCAGAGAAGGAAAAGGAGGAGCGGGCGGTAAACAAAATGTAACCCGATTCAATTTATTGACTTCTCAGGAAGATCTTGGAGTTTGGAAGCGGGACCGGCCTAACAGGGATCACAATCTGCAAATCGTGCCTCCCCAGGGCATATACCTTCAGCGATCACCATCGGGGCGTTCTGGAAGAGCTATCAGAGAATATTCGCTTGAATGGCTTTCTTGTGCAGTCGGAACAGCCAGGTCTTGGCGGGACGATGGGCAGAGACCACGAGAAGCTGGTTGAATCGCAGGGTCCCCTGGTCACCGTTGCCGAACTTGACTGGGAGTCAGTTACAAAAGAACACCTTGCCAGATTTCAAGCAGATGTTATTCTTGCCGCAGGTGAGTTCTGGTGTTGAATGAAATCTACTTTGTGGTAATTTAAGAAAGAGTACTGGACGTCCCAGAGTGGACACGTCTTGGAAGCTAAGCTGCATCTTTCCCAAATTCATTCTCTTTTTGAAGGTCCGTTTTCTGTCTTTTCTCTCTTCCCACTAGACGTGGTATACGACCCAGATCTAACAGAGTCCCTGGTAGCTGTGCTGCAGAAGCTACCAGATTGCAACAGCGATGGCCTCCCTTTGGAAATCTTCGTTGCCTCGACATGTCGAAATCCAGACACTTACTGCCACTTCCAAAGAACGCTTGGTATGTACCCCTTTTCAAATGTGCCATGATTTTGGCCTCCGTGGATGGGCTCTGTAGAGAGATGGCCCCGAACTGCATTTCAGCTGTTCGGTTTGCTCCATGGTTCATGCCTGAATGGCGAACTGATTCATCGGTTTGTGAACCAAACCATTTCGTATTGGTTCATGAGACATTTTAACCCCTGCTTTCTGCAAGTAGCAGTGGGGAGCAGAAAGCAGGGGGTTAAAAACAGCTGAGTGGTGGGGAGTAGGAAGCAGGGTTTCAAGTGGGTCCACGCCATTTAAACACTTGCTTTCCGCTCTTCCCCAACCACTACAAGCCGTATCAAAAATCCGTGGGAGTTCATAAGCTTTCTAGTTCACAAGCATCACTTTGCAAACCAGCTGAAATTTGTGATGACCTTTAATCTGCTCCCGTCCCTCATCAGCTTACTGGCTGCCTCTCAACATCAGTTGATTTTCCAGCTAGTGTGGAAGTAGTAACACTTCCCTTTCTGCCTCTTCTTCCAGAGCACGTCGGGATCAGATGGGAAGATGTCCCTGGACCGCAGAACAACTTCTTCTCTTACGACCAGAATACCAAGATAATAATTCTAAAACTGCATCTTCAACACCCCTCTCCCAATTCTGATTAGAACCACATGAGCCGGGAAACATTTTGATTCTTGAACACAATGGTGCCATCAGACATTCCGATCCTAATGGGTCACTCCATTTATTTTCGCCTGTGGCGGTGGTTGAATGCGTGGAGCTGTTACAGCTGTCCAGAACTTGATCGCTGCGTCCTCCTCCAAGTGACAACCTCTCAAATACTCCTGTACTTCTGCCCCTGAAAAACTGAGGCTGCAGGTTTCCTAAGCAGATATTCATGCCCGAATCTGCCCCTTTATAAAAAGCTATCGATGCCCCCTTGGTTTTCCTTCCACCATCATATACTTTGTGCCCTTCAATTTGTCAATGACTCCCAAGCTTTCACATGGACGGGCGCTAGAACCCACTGGTCCCGCCCCTCAGTTCTTCAGACCTGGACGTGTTCCACAGATGAGTCACGTAGCTTGCGAAGAAGCCCCTGCCACTGGATTAGCTGTCTTTCCCAGCTCATTAAAGGAAGCTTTTTTTAAATCCACTTTAAATCTTAGTTATCACAATAATTAACCTACTTCCTTCAGCAGCGTTCGGCAATCCATGCAGGCAACTTTTCCCAAGAACCCCTCTCGAGACTGACTCCCAAACACATCCTGAGATGCAAAATAATTACGCCAAGGTCGACCTGTCAATAAAATTTTTAAAAGAACAAATCGTTTGCATATATCGAGACTTCTCTGCATGAGAAATGACCCCCCACACACAGGATAGATTTTCTTCGTTTTCGAAAGGATGCCAACAAATTATTCTGGGGGGAGGGGAGTAAATTAAAACACAAGACGACCTAGCGGCTCGATGCAGATATAAAAATCTTAGAGATGTTGAGCGATGGAGAAATTGTACGGCTCCCTGACGGATAACCCAATTCGGGTGTTTCCGCACAGCCCCCCCAGAGCGTCAATTCCTACGTGCGCTTCCTTGAGCCAATAAATGCCACTGAAATAATTTGGGTTTCTCTCCTGATTGCCGTATCGCAGGTAATTCATGGGCAGAGCCAATAGACCAATAGAGGGCTAGGGACAGGTATGACTCCGTGCCAGAGCATCGGCTCAACACGCAGAGAGAGTCCATACCAGCCGGAGTGAACCAGATTAACCGTGACAGACCAACGGCCTGTGTCCATGAAAGGCATCTGGGTATGTGGGCAGGACCGGCAAAGTTGGAGGGTTGTTGCCCTAACAGATGTGCTAGCCCCTGGAATAAGAAAGAATCGTCCTGAATAGTCCAATTCTGGCAGAGATGAGAAACTTAAGCAGGATCTGTCGTGGTTAGAAGTTGTACGGGAGACCCCCAGGGACGACTGGGGTTGCGACACAGCAAATAAATAAATACGGACTACCCCCTTGCACTTTTATCAGTTGGAAATGATCACGCGGAAAGGCAAATTTCAGCCGCTGGTACTTCCTGTTTTTAATTTTTGAGATGGATCCAGGCGGGCACAAAAACCTTTCACAGATCCACTGCTGGTTTAGACCAAATTTGTTGGTCCCAGCGTTTCACTTTTTTGTGACGCTCGCTGCTGCGATCTTCCCCGCACACCGAGACCAGATTCTACGTCTAGAAGACTGTGGGATCCAAAAGTCTAAAGCGAACAAGAAAACAGAACTCCCCATGTTCCAACCCTGTATCCCGCTGGCCAAGTAACTGTTCGGAGCAAACAGCAGGGGGAAGATCTGTTACTCCCCTGCCTGCTTTGTGGGTTTGCAGAAATATCTGGTTAGCTGCAGCGGGAGAACAGGTGATGGATATTTGCACCGGCCTGGTAGGAGGCTTCTGAAGCCCCCGTCCAACTCCTTCCTCTGAAATTCTGCTTCTGAGCAACGGTTTGAGAGACGCAGCTAATTGGCAGGCGTCTCACGTTTCCTACAGAGGGAACGGTGAGATATAGATTGCGAGCGATGAATAAATTACCGCTCGACATCAATGCTATACGTCTGGCGCTACGGAAGGGGAAATGAAAAGGATATTTCAAAAGGGGGAAATAATGCGTTCTCCAGAGAGGGGCCGGGGGTCTGTTTATCCTGCCGTTTTTTTAAAAAGGGGTTTCTAGCCTTTTCTAACTGATAAAGGGGGCAGGCGGAAGCGTTTTAAAACATGCTTCTCTTTTTAAAAGAAGAGAGTCCTCTCAATGACTCATTCCTTCCACTGTGTCAGCTCTCAGCCAGAACTTCCACTATCGAAGCTAATCTCAGTAGAGGTCACGAAAAAGGGGGTCAAAGTTGCTCCACCTTACTGCAGCCCCGTCTGCAAGAAGACACCCCCCCCCCCCCGAGCTCCAATTGAACTGCTGGCTGTTACATGTCCAAAGGAAACCGGGTTGTTTCCTGCCACTCCCTTTCTCCGTCCCACAAATCTGCCCTGCACTTTAAAACAGCCCTGGCAGCCAAGGTGCATCAAGCAATGAAGTCTGCAGCTGAGCCTGTATTCCATTTTTGGGAGGCCAAAGGAGCAGCACACGCCCCAGTGGGACAAAGAGACCTCAGACATCTACAGAATCCTAAATCCCACACTCAAAACCACAACATCAAGGGGCTTTTCGGAAATTCTGTACACAGGCCCCAATATTGCACTGGCTCAACCGAGCCAGGGATTGTCAAGAGGTTAAGGGTAAACAAGATCCAAAGTGGGGGGGAAATTGGCTTTTTTATTCATGTAAAACTAATTTAAAAAAACAACACCCAAATCCTTAATTTACCAGCCCCAGTTACAGAATTGGGGAAATACGTGGGTAATAAGAATACAGAAATACAGCAAGTCAGCTGCTGCTAAACAAAGGAAACACGGTCCGTTCCCAACTTTCCTCCCACCGTGACTGCTCGGCCGTCCGGAGGTGTCTTCTGAACGAATCCAGCTTGCCTTTTGCAGCAGGGAAGTCCCAGAAAAGCGTCTTCATGGAGAGAAGAAGAGCAAGGGGTGGGGGCAAGGGTGGAAGAACAAAGATTCAATGTAATTGGTAACTGATAAGAAGTTCTGCCATTTCAGGAGACCAACATTTTGCTGTCCCAGGGCTAAATGGGCAGTTACTGAGAGATGCGTTGAAAGGCCAGCCTTTTCTTTTCCAGCTAGAACTAATCTCAAGCTTAAAAGGCCCCTTACCAAACATTACCAACACACAACAAGAGGGAAGAATCTCTTCTGAATGGTGTCAGCCCTGCAGCATAATCGCGTGATTGCAACAGGGATAATCAAGGAAGCTGTAGTCCAGACCAGGGTATCCCAAATGCGGTACCATACGGGACCGCAAAGGCCTCTCCACCGTGGAGTGGAGGTTTCCAAAACTGAGAGATCCTTCCCACCCTGTGCCTGCTGTTTCCAGCTCCAAGGGAAGAGGGGGGGGGGAGGGAGTTTTTAATTAAAAAAAAATGTCTACCCTTATTTAGTCAGGTTGACCCGCCCCCTCCCAAAGTGTCCAATCATGGGCCTGGAGGGGGTGGGAAGGGGAGGAGCCCTGGCCATTTAACCTTTTGCCTGCCAAGGCTCCTCACTTCCAGGGAGGGGGCGTGGTAGAAGGGTCCATCATCTAGCAACACGGCCCACCTCCATACCTTCAGCTGCCTGGCGAGTTCGTGCGAGTCGTTGAATATCAGGCCGTTCACGTCGTGCTTCACCAGCTCGTGCAGGCTGCAGAGAGACAAGCAGAGGGAGGCCGGTGGGGGGGGGGGCAGTCAGCCCGTGACGCAGTTCACCTGCCTGAGTGCACGGAAGAGCCTCAGACCAAGTTGAATCATGGGTTGGGGGAGCTCAGAACGGCCTATTCCCTGACTGATGGCTCTTCAGACCCGGCCTTTAGAGCAAACTCTGTGCAACTTTGATACCTGCCCCAATGGCCCTAATGAAGCACAGAACATGCAACAGGCACATGCTTACCACTGGAAGTGCACTGCACAGACGGGCAAGCAGCAGCCAAACATGTCCACGACCTTCATGGGCAGATCTAAGCCGCTGGAGGATTTGTGGAGGCAAACGCCCAAATCCGCCGAGCCTGCAAGGTTGACGTGGAGAGCAATGAATCCCAGAGTTGTATTGTGCAATATTCTCGGTGTGACAAACCAACTTGCACCGGAACAACTGGAGGACTGCCTTCTTGTCAACATAAAGTTTAAAATAATCAGATTACAATTCCCATGAGCTCCTGCCAGGCTGCTGCTAGCAAGGGCTCGTGGGAATTGTAGTCCATGGGCATCTGGAGAGCCACAGCTTTGGCCACCTCTGGCGTATTGGTTGGCGTTTTGGATTATTAGCAGGGCAGATCGGTGTTCGAAGCCTAGCTAGGGCTTACCCAAAAGCAGGGGGTAGTCTTCTGCTTCCAGCCACGGTGTGCAGATCTGGATATGCCTGAAGTGCAGGGCTGCAATCTGCTTGCTGTAATATCCTTTCAGAGGCCCTTTGCCTTTTGGAACACAGGAAAGACACGGTTCAATGCTCTCCCCTGCCCCTGCAAGGCCAGTTTTGATTGTGTTCCGAGAATATCTGAGGGACTTCCATCAACCACGAATTGTTACTATCCTCGGGCAAAAGGATGCGGGACGCAGAAAGGAGATTCTAGGTTGCGTCTCCCCCGCACGCCCCGTGTTGTCTGCATTCACACGGGAGACCAGACACTGTTAAGAGATTCTACCTGTTATCACACACACCAGAGGAGGGAGCTTCATTCCATCGCTGACGTAATGCTCATATTCTGCGGGAAGAGAAATGAGAGAGAGCTGCAGCCTTCCCGTAACCCGACTCCTCACTGGCTCTCAAAATTAGTCATGTCCTCTCCGTCCATGCACACACACCCCTCCCAGCAGAACTCATTTGTTTATTGTTTGTTTTATCTGCAGAAAGCAATACCCCGCCTTTCTGCGGGCACAAGCATACTTAATGAAAACATCACTGGAAAAACACTGGCCCACAGCAAAAACACCCATGCAAAGACAACAACTAACACATTTCCGTTGATCCGGTAAGGAAGACAAACACAGAAACACAACAGGAAACTTCCTCAACAACCTACCTTCTAAAGCTTTCAGCAAGATGGAAAAATCTTCATCCTCTAGAAAATAAAAGAAGGGAGAGTCTTTAAACAGACATTGCAACTCGACAACCGAGCTCTGCTCGAAGGGCTCTGCTGGGATTGCAACGGCGACAAAACACACAAGGGCAACAAAACACACAAGATACTCTCTTCTGCATGGGGCGCCTGCCTCTCTTCTACAGTCAGAGGGGCTCACAGGCTGTGAAATTTGGGCAGCAGCCAGAAAGCACACAGCAAAAATAATCGCCCCCCCCTTATGGCTTCAATTCATTCCACTATGTCCCATTTGGGGAACAACATCCAGAATTTGGGGGGGGGGGAGGCAAAGAGAAGGAGGGCTGCTTCTCCCACACTTGGGATCCTCCTGTTTGAACATCAGAGTGGCATGGCACAGTTAGCTAAAAGTCTGCTGCTCAAAGTGCAGGCATTTCAAGCGCATCATAGAATTTAAAACGGAAAAAGTAGCTGAGAGCCCAGACCTGTCCAGCTGGTACTGCTGACAAGGAGAGCCGGCCGGTCTTGGAGTTGGGACACCTGTCCGCTTTGCGCCTCTTCCTGGGTGAAGGCCGATTTCTCACCATCATCACCTGCTCTGAGACAATGCCATTGGAGAAGTAAGATTTCATCCCCTGGAGGTGCACTGGCCAAACACTTTTATACCCTGCTTTTCAGTACTTGAAGGAGTCCCAAAGCGGCTTACAAGCACCTTTCCCTTCCTCTCCCCACAACAGGCGCCCTGTGAGATAGGGGGGACTGAGAGAGCTCTGAGAGAACTGCTCTGTGAGGATGGCTGTAAAAGAACTATGACTGGCCCAAGGACACCCAGCTGGCTGCATGTGGAGGAGTGGGGAATTAAACCTTGACTTACCTGCTCCGGGCTTTAAACGGAGCATAGTCTTTGCCGAGTTTCATGAAGAGCTTATGCTGGTCGCTCAACGGTGTCTCCTTGAAGAAGGACGCTGGCTTGTCGTAGAGGGTTATTGCTCTGAAACAGAAGTGGTTCGCTGAGTCAATGGCGATAAAAAACAATATGGACAAAAAATAAAGAATCACTGAAAAGTTAATGGGCACAGATAAGGAAGGAGGGCTCTAACCTTGAAAACTGCCTTTGAAAAAATATTTGCACAGGACAGGAAAGTCCAGGCAAATGAGATTTACAAAAGGAAGAGCCTAATAGTGTTGTCCTAGGCAGATTTACTCCAGCCCAAGTTTACAGCAATTAATGGGCTCAGACTGTAGCAATGCTGCAAAGGACTGCACTCTAGATCTGTTCCCCACAGCTGTCGTACCTGCAGACGGTTTATGTGCATGCACGCCATCTGCACCCTCTTGCACTGCTGTGCACAGATCACATAAGTTTGGTCGGACACCCAATAGAAGTGGCGAAGCTCTAGCCACGCCCTGAAAGGCCCCCATCCAAACATCCAGAGAGGCTCAAACTTTCTTCAGATCTTAAAGAACGCTGCCTTGGGAGCAGCTGTCACCACAGCACAAGGATCGTCGCTGTAAGGCTGAGGGTAAAGCTGTGACAGACATTTCGTGGCTATGCCGACAACCCTGTGGCAGAATTCCAGAGGTGCCTGCAGGTTCAAAGACATCACGGACCCCTGTAGCAGACATTTTAAGCATCCAACTCACACGATGTTACAGTTCACCTCCAGATCCTCTTTCATTGCATTGGTCACGCAGATGTTATAGTCGGACAGGCGGCCAAAAAGCTGCTCGTACCTGGAAGCAGAAAAACGGCCTCAGCTGCCACGTACCGGATCCACCAGTCCTGCGCAAATTGTCCCCACTGAAAATTCCATACAGAAATCGGGGTAGAAGCTTATGAGAGTCGAAAGTTTATGTATGGTTCTCTGTTATAATGTAAACCGCCCTGAGCCTCCGGGGAGGGCGGTATAAAAGTATGATAAATAAATAAATTAATTAAATAAATAAATAAAACACCATTTGTCAGAATCTGAAGGCAGAGAGAGGGCTTGGACTTTTGAATGCTTATGCCCTGACCATTTCACTGGCCTCTACAGCGCTGCCAGACTTGAACCCAGCTCTTCTACCGTTTGCCAGTGCAGTTACCCCAAAAACCCAGGACTCATACAAACCATTTTGCAATCCGGACCAACGGGTGTCTGTCCCCGTGCGTCAGGCTCATGATGGTATATCCGTAGTTGTGCCAGTCGAGGATCAGCTTGCTTCCGCACAGCAAGCAGATGGCCCAGGTAACGGCTATGCCCGGCAGGCCTGGTGGATTCTGGTCATTTGTGGAGACAGAAGACAAAAGTATACATATTTCAAAGCAGTCCCAACAAAGACCCATCTCCCGGCTCCTTCCCAAGGGATAAACTCCCCCCCAGAACAGCTTGGTCATGCCATCATGCCTTCTCATCGCCCATCACCCTCCCTAGCTTTGCTTAACATTCTAGTCCTCATGGCCTTCCCTGCCTCACCTTTTCCCAGCTATCAAACCTCAGGTCTCTCTATCTCCAAACGGCCGTGTTTTTTCACAACCATGCTAATTTTCTGCCCTCGAGCCCTTCCTATCAGTGCTACCCAGGCTGCTTGTAACATCCCTTGCACCTTTGTGACTCTTCACCGCATCCCTCTCGTTTCAATATTTGGGAGTTTTACAAGCACACAGAGCTGGGGTTTGTTTGTTGCTATGTTTCCAATGAAACTGGGAGGCAAAAACATTTTGTAAACACACACACACGCATCTACCTGGAGAAGAACAAAGCCTGGATTCTCAATCTTCAGCATCGTGTAAAACAGCTGGACAGTCTGAAGAATCACTTTTGCAATATATTGGAAAACTTTGGGGCCCGCTGCAAAAAAGAAAGAAGCTGCTACCAGAAGAAGTGTCAAAGCGGCTTACAATCGCCTTCCCTTCCTATCCTCACAACAGACCCTCCTGTGAGGGAGGTGGGGCTGAGAGAGCTCTGACGGGACTGCTGAGAACAGCTCAGACAGGACTGTGACTAGCCCAAGGTCACCCAGCTGGCTGCATGTGGAGGAGTGGGGAATCAAACCTGGCTCTCCAACTTAGAAACCGCCACTCTTAAGCACAATACCATGCTGGTGTAGTGTACAAGGAAATTGTCAAGCATTCCTAATTTCCCCATTGCCATATTTGGCATATAATAAACACCACAGCAACATTCCCCACACCTTGCCATGTTTTATGTTCTGGCACGTGCACAATCCGTATGTTTTCATTCTGCAAGATATCCTTGTGTGGCTTTGTGCCTGGAAGAAACACGAGAGAATCGCATTATTTCTTCAGCTGAATTTTTAAAGCATCCATGATTTTAAAACACACACACACAGAAAAGGACCCCCAAAACAGTTCTCAATTCCAGCCCGGAAAGGAACACTGTGGAATAATAACAATGCAGAACAAGAATACTTCTGAGCACACATGAAAAGTCTTCAATCTCCCCAATAACTGGCCTTATTATCATCACAATAACAAACATAATAATAATTAAATTTTCTAGACTGCCTCTCTATTAGGCTCGTAGTTCGCATCACAATGCACAACACGTGTTCCTTGTCAACAGGTGCAAAGAGTTTCGGCTAGCCAGCTCTCTGCACATGCTCAGGGGTGCTGCAGTTCTGCACCAAGCAAGCATCCCCCCAGTCAAGGCCAAAGCTTAACTAGCTTGTCAAATTATGACGATGCCCAGCAAGCATGTCTTCATGCACATGCAACCAGTTATCACCCATGCACAGCAGCTAGTGCCCTTTGCACATGCACAGAGGCACCCCTACTCTCCACTAAGGAAGGGTTGTGCAAAACTCCTGAACTGACAAAACCACCTTGTGAATGGATGAAAATTGCCAATCTGGGCTGGAAAATCAATGGAGATTTGGGGGCTGGACCCAGGGAAGAGCAGGATTTCGGAAGCGGGAATAACGCCAGAGTTCACAAAATCTATTTTCTGCAGCTGCAAAGCTACATCTCCAGCCCCCACCCCACCCCCGAGGCTGGCAACTATACAACGCGCATGCGCAGAAGGCTTCTCGGGGTCCGTGAACTCCCAACTACTGGCAAGGACTCACCCGCGTAGCCGACGAAGGCGACGCGGAAGCCCCGGCGGGCCAGCGACAGGGCGTGGTATTGCATGCGGGGGCTGCGGCCCAGGTCGCCCAGCACCACCACCGCCACCGCGAGGCCTCCGGGACTACTAGGCCGCGTCCGCCGCCATAGCAACGCCAGCAGCAGCGCCCCGCCGAACGCCAGCCACAGGAGGGCCGCCATCTTGGCGAAGGGGCGCCACGTGACCGGGGCCGCGCGAGGGGATGGGCCGCGGTGCGCATAGGCGCTTTTCACGCCGGGCGCCATTTTGGATCCAGAGCGAGGCTCCGAGCGATCCATAGGGGAAAGCAGGGAGGGGCGAGGCTAAGGGAAGGGGCGGAGCTTGATCCTCCCTGCCAGTGATTTGGTTCAGAGATTCACAAAGTTATGATTAGTTTTAAATGCATATCAAATAGAAAAATGAAAATAATTATGTAATATCATATATGAAAATACATACAAATAATTATTGGGAGGGAAGGTGGGAGGGATGGGGGAGAGCAAGAGGGATGGATGGATGGATGGAAAATACATTTTTAAATATAATACAATACATATATAATACAGTCATATATATATAATAGGGCAACAGAACAATGTTTGTTGCAGGGAAGCTTATGAATAGAATTAAACTGGTCTTCTAGGTGCCCCTGGACCCAAGACTCTGTTCTATTATTCTAATACTATGTGATAAGACAATGGGGTGACTATATTTTTATATTGATGTTGCAGAACTGAAAGGATATGATTACAAAACTTGTCGCAGGGCAAAATTTGAGTCTGGGAGCACCTTGAAGACCAGCAAAATTTTATTCAAGTTCTGCATGCAAGATAAATCTCCAAGGTGCCCCTTGTCCTGCTGCTTCAGACCAACCCTCACTTCAAACTCACTCTCGTCGTGCAACTGTTAGGTTCAAATCCCAGCGGAGCCACAGAAAGCTTGCTGGGTGACACAAGGGTAATCACCCTCTCTCAGCCTAACGTCCCTCGCAGGGTCGTTGTGAGGGATTTAATAACGCACTTAATAATTACTGCATTCATCACACTGGCTTGCCATATGGCTAATATTCTGATCACATTATTATCCATAGCCTGGATGGAGAATCTCACTGTCTGCTCTCACACTGACCGTCTTACCATTTGAAACCGATCTGTACCACTGCCACAAAAATGCTGGAAAAAATATAATGTTAAGTTTTATTTTTAGGTTTGTCTTAACTGCATTATACCCAATGACCCTACTGTTTTGGTCTCTTGTGATTTTGTCTACATAACTTGATCTGAATGATTGTAACAATAAACTTTGACGCTCAGGTCAATCTACCTGCGCGAGCCTAGAGTCACCAACTCCAGTTTCGGAAACACCTGGAGATTTGAGGCTGAAAGCTGGGACATGATTCCCTGCAGTCTGCCTTCTGAAGCAGCCCTTCTGGAGAAGCGGAACAAACGTTTAAAACAAACAAGCCATTCGTGTCACCTGGAGAATCAGTTGTAATTCCAGGAAATCCACGCTATGCCCAAGAAGTAATTTCACAATCTCTAGCGGGAATTGTAAGGCCCTTTCCAGAAGCAAACAATACCCGTGACCATTACTCTTTGGCGATGCGGAAAGACAGATTTCCGTCCGCCTTACAACGTGCGTTGGAAAAGATCCCATTAACGGGCTGATGGCCAAAGCAGAAGGCTATTATTTTCCAATTAAGCATACCAGGCAGTGGCCAGAATGCGGCTGTCTCAGTGTGGCAGACCGGAAGATTGCCATTTTAATTACACTTGATTTAATTTGGAAAGGAACGGTCAGGTTGAAACGGCAGGATTCCCTAAAGGAAACACAGTGGCCTCCGCTGCCCCAAACTGGCCTGCATCTAAATTGCATTCTGTCGTATTGCTGGTGTCTTCTAGATCTCATACGGCACTTTTGAGGTTCTTAGGATCAGCCTCTCTGCCCTGTTGCTGGCTCTCCTTGCTGAGATCACTGCCCTCCCCAGGCTCCAAATTCTGCCCTCCCCAGGCTCCACTTCCCAAACCTCCTGGTATTTCCCAACCCAGAGTGGAAATCCTACCCAAGCTCCACTCCCCAAACTCCGAGAATTTCTCCAACCTCGAGTTGGCAATCCTAGCAAAACAGTAACAAGTACCGGGGCCTTTTCAGTGGTAGCACCCGAACGGCAAAAGCTTTCCCAAATGACTCACTGATTTCTCAGGGTGGTGGTGAAAACCTCAGTTTTCCCCAAAGCCAACCCCTCCTCCTTAGTCAAATCTTGCCTATTGTATCTATTTCAGCTTAGGTCCTTTACGTTTGGGGTGGGGTAGGGCTGTTTGTCTTAGTGCTTTCGCTGTTGACGTTCTTTCTGCCTGTAACTAAACACAGTGACGCCCAGTTTTAAGAGGAAGAAGAGTTTGTTGGGAAGAATTTCATGGAAACACAATGCAAAACGAACATAGGGGAAATTGTTTACAGTGTTTCTTTTGGCTCTGCCCCGGGTGGATATTTGCTCAGAAAACAGGCAGCGTAGCTGGTTATATCAGGAGGATTCAGTCATGCCCCACATGGACTGCGGACGACCTCAAGGGTGCCTTACCGCTACCCAGTCGTGGGCAAAGCAGAAATGCATTTTCTCTTGTTCCAGATTCTGCTCTCTCTTATCGCCCCAACTCTGTCCGTATCTGAGGAGGACATGAGGGACAAGATCCTTTCTGCGCTGGAGAAGGCCACGGCCTTCCTACACGACTCGTACAACGACATCAACGTAGATGCCCTACTCGGGTACCGCATACTGCAAGGTACTGGAATTGTCCGTGGGGCAGAGAAGGGCGTCTGAAGTTCTGGCGGTGCTGGTGGACCTCCCGATGACCCCGGGGTTTTGGCCACATCAGAGAGTTGGACCGGGTGGGCCACTGGCCTGACCCACCAGGGCTTCTCTTATGCGCTTACATTCTTAAACCGATTTGTCTGTTTAAAGAGCCACCATTCATGTTCAAGTTTGACTTTGCTCCACTTCTGGGATCTGGCTGGTTCAGCCACCTCTCTGGGCTTCAAGTCTCAATTGCTTTCTCAGTTAAAGATAGAGTTAAGTGGTCTTCATAGCTTTGCCCCACCATCTGCCAGTCTGTTCTGACGTCTGTTCCTCCAGAACTAATACAGTTGTCACCTGCGGGATTGGGAAACACCTGGATATTTTGGGGGTGAAGCCAGGGGAAGGGTCTCGCAGGGGAGGGATCTAAGGCCAAATGCTGTCGAGTCCACCCTCCAAAGCTGCCATCCGGGGAGACCTGCCGATCCCACCTGGAGGTCCCCAACCCTTCCTGGTTCTCGCCCTTCTCCGTCCTCCTGGCCCCTTGTATTTCATTCACATTTTATTTACAAGATTTCCACCACGCCGTTCTGATCCGTCAGACTGAGGCTCGAAGGGGGTCTGCCAACATTCTCTTTTGCAAACTCCCAGCTTATTTGGACGCCGTCTTGGAGAAATGGGAGTCGCAGCCTGAATTGCAGCTCTCACGAGACCGTGCCGGACGCTTGGAGGGGACGCTGTCGGTGGGCCTCGAGAAAGCAGAGAGGGCCATGGAGCGAAATACGCCCGATTATTACCAAAGTGGGTGCAAACGTTTATGGAAGTCGTCGTAGGCATGTTGGGGAGGGGAAAGGAGGGGCACAGGGGGGCCAGCTCTGGGTTGGGGAATACCTGGAGGTTTGGGGGGGGTGGGATTTGGGGCAGGGAGGGACTTCAATGCTGCGGAGGCCACCTGCCAAAGCAGCCCTTTTCTCCAGGGGAACCAATCTCTGTCACCTGGAGATGGGCAGTAAAACTGGGAGGTTCCGTCGGGGCAGGCATCAATTCGTCCTTCCTTGAGAGAAATTTGAAGCAGGGTTGCAAACCTCCCCGAGGCAGGACACCCAAAGTGAGGTCCCTCGCCTCCCCCAAAACCTGCTCTCCCAGACTTACACTTAGTAAGTCTCCCTAAAAAGGATCCAATGAAATGGCCATCCAGAGTCACTGTCCATAAACAGCAGGCGGAAAGGGAGGGGGGAAAGGTGGCCAACCGTCGGTCTCTCCCAATTCCTGTGCAGCGTTTGCTCCGGCGTTAGCCCCGGGTTTTTGGAAGGTTCCCCACCGCTGGACCGAGACAGATCCTCCTCCCGCTTCCTCCTCGAGTGACGCTCCAAAATGCCTCAACGGAGATATGAGTGACATGTGCATCTCCCATTTGCTAGGAACCTGGTAAGATTTGGGCGGTCTTCTTTCTGGGACCTAGCATTGTGCGTTTGACTGCCTGGAAACTTGAGGTACCATTTCTCAGGCTACCCATGCAGGATTTTTTTGACCGGCTGGCCAGATAGGTCTTTAAGGTCCTAGAGATACTTTGTAAAGAAGAGAGGAGACAGAGAGTCCTAACTGTCCAACTGACTAAGTAATTCTGGAGGCAAGCAAAGAGGAAATGTCTTGAAGAACACACAAGGCAGTTGGTGTGCTTTTCACTGTGGGATTGGACCATCATTTCTCACCCAATTTATCATCCTTTCCAGGGGAGACGGTGAGCAACCCTGCTTTGTCCCGGATTACTGCCCAGACATTATGACCCGGATGGGATGCACCGGGTATTCGCTGTCACACCAGCTTTTCTATTTCATGTTTGCCGAGGTGGTAAGGAGCCGACTCCGTATTCCGCTAACGTAGTAGGAATGCAAATCTGGAAAAGGAAGGGGGGTGAGGAAAGAAGAGCCCCAATTTCTACTCTGAATAGTTGCTGATCCATCAAGGTCATTCCAGAGGGCCCCGACGTTGATCTGCAGGCGGATGGCTAGATTCGAACCCAATAGCCCCTTAAGATTTGGGGAGAGGGGGTCAGGAGATTTTGAGAGGCAACTGACAAAGCTTCAGCTCTCAAAAGCTCCTAGCCAAAATATTCTGTCATTCGGTAAGGTGCTCCTCTAATCTGGGATCTGTACCACAGGCTTTAGCCTTCCTCTTGAAAGCCCTCACGTCCACAGTGTGGTGCATGGAAAAGTCTCTTGTAGGGCAGAGGTGCCTTTCCCAGAGGGAGCATCTTTCGAAAGTTGGCGAGGCTGACAGAACGGAACAAATGCTCTCATTTTCTCCCAATTCTCTCTGCTTCCCTCTCCAGAAAGGATGCCCCGATCCTTTGTTCCTCAACGCCTCGTTTTACAAGAAAGCCTTCTGTGCTTCCATGAAGCAAATCAACGTCGACGCTGAGAAGGAAGCCCGCCTGGATGTCTTCGGAGACCTCTTTGTGGAGAACAGTAAGCAGACTCTTCGCCAAAGTTGTCAGTAGCAGCTCCCATTGGGTGTTCCGTTGGCAGCCGTTTCTGCAGTCCAGATTGCTCCCCTCGCTTAGAAGAGAGCTGAAACGGATGGTTTAAATGGCCCCAACCCCGGAATCGGACCGGACAAAATCCGGGAAATGTTTGGAGAAGCTGCCTCTCCCGAACCTCTGTCACAAGTCTCAAACCAGGCCAAATTCGTCACCGATTTTGGCTCGTGAACCGGTTTGTGTTCATCCCTGCTGAGCCCATTTCATGAATATCTTGGTTGAATGAGCAATGCCACCGGTCGGTTTTTCTCTTCATTTCTTCAGTTTTGTTCTGCGGGATGTGTGGGTTCTCGGACTTCTACAACCCTCGGTGGCTGGAGATCATTCTGAACTGGCAGAAGCCCGGAAAGGGCTGTTTTTGGATGTACGGTATGTGAAAACCCTTGTTTGGTTTATTTCGGCAGTGGGAGGAAAAACAGGACATCAGTAATGGGATAATTAATATTTTAAAGCGTTTCTTATGTATGTTTTGATCGCAACCCAACTCAAGTTGCTTAATTGCTTTCCGTCTTCTCTTTTGCTCCTCTTTGGCTTTTTGAATTCCCATTCTTGCTGTCTTGGTTGTTTGCAGCCTGAAGTCCTATTTTCCACATGAATAAATGTAGCACGGGCTTTCAAAGCAAAATGGCTGTCTTTCAGGTGACCTATCTCAGTCCTCCAACCAGAATTCTGGAGAAGCCAGGATGGGCTTAAGACGAGCTAAGAGACAAGAGAAAATCCTTAAAGGTAAGGCCACTGGAGGTTGCAACGTACATGCACACGGGAGCGCAGAATTCCACACAATGGACCATCTTCCTGAGACAATCGGGTGTGCCTCCCTAACACGCCTCTCTCCTAAATTGGTATCAAGTGATTTCATGCAGCCAAAGCCATAATCTGATCTCACAATTTCTGAAGCAGTCGATGGTTCTAAATGCATTTCCAAGGGCCGCCCCAAGGAGACTGGATTGCAGCAGTCTAGCCTAGACGCTCCGGAAACATGGATAACTTTGACAAGGAGCGCTTTTGAATCAGACTACAGAGGATTCTATTGGACAAAAAAATATTTTCCAAAAATCACAGGGTTTTGAACCTTCCATTCTGCGAGAGAGACCCCTTAACGCAGAAATCTGAGCCGACTCAGAACTTCTCTCCAGTCTGGCAATACGACGCTCACTTCTGCCGGCTAGTTCCCAACGTCCTTTGCGTTTGATTATTTTCACGATACGGAGAGTCTTCATTTTTTTAAATTGCTGATGGCAGCGTAACCTTCCGAAGACACCCAATCGGAAAACTGAAATGGCCTTCTAGGATAATAACCAGGCAGTAACAGCCACTTGACTTCCGACCTGGCGGCCTCCTTACTTTTATATCCTTTAAAATAACAAAGGACATTGTTATTAGAAAGAAGAAACAGCCATTACAATATCCGCAGTCTCCTGCAAATACCCCTCAGTGCTCGCCTGCCGGAAGGGAACAATCCTGCCCTTTGTTTTGATCCTAAGCTGGCTCTTTTTCCTTCTGCAGATGGCTGTGCCTCTCATAACACTGGTGTCGCTGTAGCTGCTCTTGGGGGATTCCTTCACTTCGGATTCTGATGGATCGGCCACCCGAAAGTCTTGCAGAGATGATCGCTCCCGGATTTTGTTCTAGTGCCTCTTGCACAACGAATATAGTTGTGGCTGCAACACCTACTTCCAGCTACAACCTTGGCCTCTACAAAGATCCTAAAGTGGGACGCCTTGATCCAACACTTGGTGCTTCCCCCCCTCTAAATAATAAAGAAATAACCAGACATTCCAGCCGGGTCCTATGCATGCTTGCTCAGACGTGACCTCAGCTCTACATGTCTGGAGTCTCACGTTCCTGCCTGGTTCACGTAAGCAGCAGAACGAGACGGCGGAACCTCATTTGGGTTGTGTGTGTGGTTGCAACCAGAAACTCAGCTGGCGGGTTAAGAACCGGGTTATCTGCAGGGAGCGTATTCCAGCTTTGAACAGTGGTATGCATTGGAAGTCCAGAAAGTGCACCTGGCAGGGAGGAAGCTGCTTTGCCTCGGCTTAATTTGTAATTCAAATTTCCCTTCAAAGGGGGAAGAAAGGAGCCCGAAGGACAGATTGATCAGATGCTGCCAACTCCAAGCTGGGAAACTCCTGGAGATTTTAGGGGTAGATTCTAAGGAAGGTGGAGCTTGGGGGAAGGGAATTCTTGAGGTTGCCAACCTCCGGGTGGGACATGGAGATCCACTTCCTATTACAACCGATCTCCAAGGGACAGAGTTCAGATCCCCCTAGAGAAAATGGCTGCTTTGAAGGGTGGGCTTTATAGGTACTTCGCATCAAAGATCTGGCAACCTTAGACCTCAGCAAGGCACAGGGCCACAGAGTTCCCTTTCCAAAGTAAGGGTAAACTGGAGACGAGCTGCAATTCCAGGACATTTCCAAACCATACTTGGAGGTTTACTATTCCAATGGCAAGCCGAGTTTGGAGGTGGACTCTAGGGAATTTCCCACTCCAGAGCTGCCGTTTTCTCCAGGGGAACTCATCTGTGTCGCCTGGAGATAATCTGTAAACCCGGGAGACCTCCAGCTACCGCCTGGAGGTTGGAAACGCGTCCTGCATGCGTGAACCACCAGCCCTTTTTTGGAAAAGGCTTCAGGGCCATATTGGCCTGCACAAAATCCAAAACGAAGCACAGAGATCGTTGCAATTTCCTTTATCTAAAAACACCCATCGGATCCACCCAATTAAGCGCCATAGAACGAGCGCCGCGAGGCTTCCCCCGACCACCGGAGGGCGCAGCGAAACAGACGGCCGCCGAGCTGGGCAGGCGCACGCGACTGGGCTGTCATGTGACCGCGCGGCTGCCTCAATATGGCGGCCCCCACGGCGCGCCTGCTGGGCGTGCTGCCGAACCAGAGGCAGGTGGTCTCAGTGGGGGCTCTGGCTGCTTTCTCCTTGGTGTGTCTCTGCTGCTGCTGTTTGGGGGCTCAGGGCAGAGAGGCCGCCTGGTGAGTGTCCAGATTGAGGGAGAGGGGCTAAGGAAAGGACGTGCCATGCGGAAGTCGACCCAGATTACTTAGTTTATGGTGTGTGTCACTTAGCCACAGGTCCTAGGAAATGCCTAGCAACCGGGGGGAAGATGCTTGGAGCTAGCTTGCTAATGACTGTCTCCGCATGGTGTTGCCAGCTCTGGGTTAGGGAGTAACTGGAGATTCTGGGGGGTGGAGCCGGGAGTGGGCGGGATGAGACCTCAATGGAGCCTAATGCTATGGAGTTCCCCGTCTAAAGCAGCCATTTCCTCCAGGGGAAGTGATCTCTTGCTGAGCTGTAAAACCAGGGGATCCCCATGTCCCACCGGGGGTGTGTCACTACCTCCACATCATGACCCCTAGCATTCCTTGGAGATCTCTCAACCTTATACTACCCAAGGGTGACCCTGCTTAGCGTCTGAGCATGCCAATTCAGGGCACAGATCCAGATGAGTAGATTAGTCTGCCTGTAGCAGCAGAACAAGAGTCCCCTATAGGGATGCCCCCCCCCCGGAATTATAGCTTATCTCCAGACTGCAGAGCTCAGTCGTGTACAAAATATAACAAAGGAAAAAAACACAGTATAGAAGTGAAGCAAAGAGAAATACTGTGTGGCCGTAAATGCTAATAACAATAAACAATTCATAAACTTGTCACAGTTTTTTCACTGAAAATATTTGACTGCTGGCAGAATTTGCTTGAAGAAAAGAACTGAAAACATTTTGGTTGGCACCATCTTCAGTTCTGTTCAGCATTAAAGCAAATTATAAACAAACAATCCCACAAATTAGCAACTCATACAAAAGGGGGAATTGCACAAGTATATAAAGATAAACAAAAAGCTCCCTATTCCATTTAAACAATCTATTATGAAAATGCAATGATCGCAAATCCAATTGTACAATAGAGGGCCACATCTACTAGGTTCATGCTGTAACATGAAAATAGTTCAGTGATACTGGAAATGCTTATAGAAACCTTCAATAGAGAAAACTCAAAAACAACATGAACTCACTAAAAACAGTTGTATGCTACAGTCGAACATGAAAATGGTAGTTGGCAAAGAACCTACAGCAGTTTCTAAAGAATAAAATGAAAGCCATTGAAGTCTATCAAGGACACAGAAGGTGCTCGCCATCATCAATCAAAATAAATAATAAAATTTTGGGGTAAAACCCCATATTGCTTACCTCAATGAGTGCCTCCTGCAGAAGGGCCCAGGATGTTCCTGGCATCTCCCATGAAACTACCTCTGGTCACAGTTGCTGGGAAAGAGCAAGAAGCTGAGGTCAGTCTGAGGACACCAGGGAGAGCTGTAGGGAAGAGGCAGCTGAGTAAAGGTGGGCAGAGCAAAGGAGGGCAGAGCAGCAGGCCCTTAACAAATGCAAAGTTTGAGGACAGAAAAGAAGAGAGGAGAGAGAGAGAGTCCTACCAGTCTGCCTACCTGACATCCTAAACACGATCGCTTTCAGGACGTCGTTGAACGATGACCTCTTGCTGCCTTATCCCCCTTCCCGACACGGTCCCCAGCACCACCACCGAAACGCCCGAGACTGCCAGCTTCTCCTGCACGGCAACACGACCCACGAATCCTGGCCCGCCGACAACAGCAGCCTCGGCCCGCCGGCCGTCACCCGGACGTTTGTTTCCTACTTCCCTCCCGAAGGTCAGGGCCGAAGAGCGGTGTACGGGCACTTCACCGTGGTGAGAGACCCTTTACGGACGTTCTCCGTCTTGGAACCCGGTGGGCAGGGAGGCTGTCGGGGCCACAAAAAAGCCACCGTGGAAGAGACCGCCCGACTGGGCATGTGCCTCATGGCCCAGAACGGTGGCTATTTCGACATGGACACCGGTGAATGCTTTGGGAATGTCGTGAGCGATGGGCGGTTGGTACAGACCTCCAGAGGACTGCAGAACGCTCAGTTTGGCATCCGGCAAGACGGCACGCTGGTCTTCGGGTAAGCTGGTCTTTGGGTATTGACAGCATCTTTATTATTTTTACAAAGGGTAAACTGAGAACATCCCCAACCCCCAACCCCCCCGATCAATTCAGTTCACGAGACGGCACTATTGATTTATTTTATATGTTTCTGTGCCGTGCCTTCCGAATTCTACTTGCAGCGGCTTACTACTAAAAACCGCAGTATAAAACACGAGCCGTTTCTGTTGGACGTTCCACACTGTCCTTTTTTTCTCCTCCTTTCCAGTTATCTTCCCGAAGAGGATATCTTGGCGAAGGAGAACCCTTTTGTCCAGCTGGTGAGCGGGGTGGTTTGGCTGCTGCGAGACGGAGAAGTTTACGTGAATCAGAGCCGGGCCGTGGAGTGCAGCGAGACGCAGAAAACAGGTGAGGCCCTCTCTTCTGAGGCCCGCTCTGCAGGACTCTCGTTATATTCTGCTCAATGGCATGCGCTGCAGATCTTGTACGCCTGAGGCTCTCGGGAGCGGCTGCCGGTCTGAGTAGGGAGCACTGACCTTGATGGGTCGTGCAATCCGGCATGATCTCAGAATTTGAGTGGCTGCAAAAGATGCAGGTTAAAATGTAAAGTGTGGCCTTTGAAGCTGGCCTTTTAAAATTTGCTTGAGGACTTGAGGATTTTGCAAAGGCAGCACATATAGAGATCCCTGCCCCCCCCCCTCCTCCGGTGGAACGACTTGTTTTTCTTCCTCGCCTGTCTTTCTTTCGACAGGGACTTTCGACACGTTCATCAACACTCTGTCTGCCAGGACGGCCGTGGGACACGACCGAGAAGGACGTTTGGTCCTTGTGCACGTGGACGGCCAGACAGGCGGAAGGGGGTAAGCCTGTCTCGTGCATTTACTCCCCCCCCCCAAATATTTACTTTGGACGAGCTGCAGTGGTCCAGTCCAGCTTGAGCTCGAGAGCCCGTTCCTGGAGGACTGTGGTTGATTGATTTGGCTTTGTTTATCAGCCATCCTGAGCTTTTAAATTCCTGGTTCTTTATGGGGTCTAGAAGGGCTGTTTTAAGAATATTTGGTGTTGACACAAGGAAGGACAGCTGAGAAAAGATTTAAAAATAAAGGAGGGTACTGTGGAGTTCACTTGAGGGAACTTCCGAGTTCGTCTTTCGGGATGCTGCCGCAAACTGCTTCTTTTGCCCCGCTCGGCTGTTCTCCACCTAACTTCCTCCGTTCCTCATTGTGCAGCCTCAACCTCTGGGAAATGGCCGACTTCCTGAAGCAGCACGGAGTCCTCAATGCGATCAACCTGGACGGAGGGGGGTCGGCCACCCTTGTCTTAAACGGGACTCTGGCCAGCTACCCTTCCGATCACTGGTAGGTGTTTCCCCAAAGGAAGCGGGATTCTCTCCGGGCATATTATGTGGAGGCCCCTTTCTTCAGAGCTGGGTGGGGTGAATTGATCTGCTTAATTTTTGGTCAGTTAGAAAACTGGTCCGCCAGATTACTAGCCAATGTCGAATTCTTACATTCGGTGACAGTATGGGCCTGCGCTAATTTCAGTTGTTTGGACAATATGCATTTATGAACAGCCCTATGGGAAGAGTATCCTGTTAACACGCACATGCACAGAGACCTCATTTAATTCCCAGGTTTCATCCGCCAGGAACCCCGGTTTCACCATCTGCACCGACGCAGACGTGTCCGTAAGGCAGAAGGGAGCAAGGCTCTCCCTCCACCGTCTCTGTGGAGCTGCAAAGCTGTTCGACAGCTCTTGAACTCTGCACATTCCCGTGCCAAACACGTTTGCCGCAGACAATAGATTCACTACAGCAGGCTTGTTCTGTTCTCCATCCACAGCCAGCCAGACCCCATGTGGCGCTGCCCTCGCCAGATTTCAACCGTTGTGTGTGTTCACGAGCCGCCGTGCCACCCTGAGGACTGCAGTGGGCATGGATACTGTGTGCTCGGGAGATGCCAGTGTAGCGGAGCTTATTGGAGAGGACCAGCCTGTGATGTCTTGGAGTGCGGGCCTTCCAATTGCTCACTGCACGGGATGTGCACAGAGAGTAAGTCCGGGGGAAGCATTTTTAAAAGATGCATGAATTTCCAAATGCCGTGGCACTGGCCTTCTATCTTGACCCTTTCCTCATTCTTTACCTCTTGCAGTGGGGTGCCACTGTGACGACGGCTGGACAGGCCTGAACTGCAGTGAAGGTAACCAAGTTTCTCCCTTTTGTAGTCTTGACTGTACAGACCGCCATTTTGCCTCCCCGTCAGCTCCTTCGGCGGCAGGCTGGCTGGTCCTTCGCTCCTGGACTGGGGGTTCGTAGCATCGTTGGTGTAGTGCAGCCTCCGTTCCAGTGCAGCGTTGAAGATGCCGCAGAAGGAAGCTGGGTTTTGCAGCCGGTGAACCAAGAAGGGAGTCTGAATGGCTCCAGTTAGCCTGATCTTGTTAAGCAGGGTCAGTACTTGGGTTAGTGCACACACTTCTTTGGAGGCAGGCTCACAAAAGCTTGTCCCTTGAATTAGGGCTGAGCTAGAGAGAGGCAGACACAGAATCTCTGAATGAAAGAGACCAGATCAGAGGGAGGCTCAGAGAAACTCCAGAGACCACAAAAGAGGAAAAGAGATCTGGAGCATTCCTACTAGACTTGAGAGCCTGAGTGAGAGGCCAACCAAGAGAAAGAGAGAGTGGGGGGCACAAAGACCCCATGAGACAGGCAGTGACTGACCCATCTTGGAATGCAGCCTTTGTGCTCCCGTGCAGAGGAGAGCTTCCCAATGAGTCCGGCCTTTCTCTTTCTTTTCCAGCCACGCAGGGTCTGCAGGAGGCCAGTTTTAACGCAGAAGTTATTTTCACGGAGTAAGTGGGGCACTTTCATTCGGGTTATGGAGTCCCGAATTCCGGGCGGAAGTCAGAGGTCTTGGTGCCGTGGTGTTTAAGAGCAGCAGCCTCTGATGTGGAGAGCAGAGTTCGATTCCCCACTCTTCCTCCACGGGCAGCCGCAGTCTTTTGTATTTATATCCTGCGTTTCACTCAGTGGCCCTCTTCTAATTTAGCCTTGAGCTCTCCAGCCCTGAAGCGTGCAAAATAATGCTTGCCTTAATTGTTCTAAGGCGAGTGACCCCCCTTTAAAACATGCCCCCCCTTAAGTGGAGATGGGGCAATTAATCACTAATGGCATTAAAACTTCTGAAATTGTGACTATAACTTTGACACTAACAATTAATTAGGCTTTCCCCCATCCTCGTTTTTCTCCCTTGTAATTTCCTGTTTCTTCAGAGGTTGGGTCTTTTGCGAGGGAGTCTGGCTCCCTCTAATGGTCAGTTCAATATTACACTGGTTTATGCCCAGCCTGCATCCCTCAGGGAATGTGTGAAGGACAGCAGTTTTCTGTTGGAAATGCGTAGCTGGTTTCATCACTGTCTCAAAAGCACAATAACGAATGCTTCTGTCTTGCCCGGTTGTAGGAAAACCTGGATTGCGATCACCTCCACCTTGGCTGTTCTGCTTTTGCTCAGTGCCATTGGAAACGCCCAGCTCCTTTTCTGCCGGTCTGCAGGACGACAGAACCAAAGCAAATATGCTTATCAGCCGCTGGAGCAGATGAACGGCGAGTCAGCCAGTACTTACTCGGCTGCAGCATGGAAGGAGGAAGACACTGCCGCTGACGAGCGGGACTCCGATAAGGTGGAGACTGTCGAGCTCCTGTGATTGTAGGTCTGAAGGAGAATTCCGTGTTCTTGGAGAGAGCCAACAGGCCTCTTCCACAGATCGGCTTTAATGGAGAAACCGGCTGCTCTTCTTCTTAGCCTGCCAAAATTGCAGCTGGGTTTCCAGCCCTCCTGTTTATAGCTGCCCTTGGCAAGGATGTCAGCAGAGGCGCATCCTGCCATTGGGGGCCAATCCTGTGCTCGTGGGCATTTGCCATGCAGCTTCCATCCAGGCAGGTGATTTGTGATCTGCGTTTCTCCCATAACCTAGAAGCTCCAGCAGGACTGAGAGGGCCCAGGTGGGTTCATAACTTCTGGCCCACAAGCTGTTTTTGGTCAGTCGGCCATTGGTCTGTTGTCCTTTGGGGCATGACCCAGTCGCTGGAAAGGGAACCGTGCCAATTTAGTCCCTGAGCTGACCCTTCCTGTCACGTCAAACATGGGACCCTCGGCGATCTGCCGGTGAAAAGAAAGAGCTGGTCATGATGCAGTAACTATGTTCTCTGTCCTAAAGCTCTAAAAAAAAAAGTATGTAAATGCAGCAAAGAGATTCCAGAGAACATGTTTTGGTGTTGGGGAGGTGAGGATTTGGGGCTTGGGTGTTAACAGATCTTCCTTTGCCAATGATGTGCCTCTTAAATGCAGTAATGTTTACAGAATTCGGCGCACAAAGCTGGATGAGCCAAATGGACCTTGGAAAAGCCAGACGGGGAAGGGATTCGGGTGCCGGCAGCCAAAAAGGAAAGAGACTTTCCTTTGGCATGTCTCCTAGTTTGAACTCTTACTTTGGCTTATCAGAGTCATAGTTATGAATGTATGTCGTTAGATTTTTTAAAAAGCTAATATATTTTAAAAGATGTAAATATCTCTTAAGAGCGAGCCACCTGACAGTAACTTATTTTGAAAGCAGAACTTTGTTTGAGCCAGAGGACTTAATCCTGGGGGTACGATGGACCCTCTTTCTGTGCCAGCTGCCCAAGACTGAACACTGTCTCCGGTGAGGAGGGGGGGAGTGGCATGTGATTCTTAATCTCTTTGGCTCTCTCTAAAATATTAAGGGAAGACTTGAGCAAGCTCGGAATTTGCAACCCGCGTGAGAACTGATTCTGCTATTAAATGGACATTTTCCTTCTTCCTCTGTGAAAATTATTCTATGAATTAAACAGGCTCCGAATCGGGGCTGCTTTGGCCCAGCGAGGAAACTCTTGGAAAGCTGGGGAGGGCAGCTGTTTTTGGCAAGGGGTACCAGTCATCTGCTGTGTGAAGCCAGACATAATGGGGGTGGGGGAGATGCATTTTCCCTCTGCCCCGAGGCATATGCTGCATTCTTTCATTGGGGGATTGTGATGCATTCCTTCCACCAGCCCTTCCCTTTCCATAGAAGGGATTTTGTTTCTTTCCTTTGGGCTTTTGAGACATTAAATATATATATTTAAACGCACAGAAGCTTGCAGTGAGCAGCCGACTGACCTGAGCCTTCCACCTGCAGACTACCTGGCCTCGGTTCCAAGGCTGGGCATCCAGGTCAGAGTGTTACCTTTTAGAAAGAGCCAACGCTTCTACCGGCTTGCGTGAATACCGTAAAGGGCGTCCTTAATTTCCGCAGAGCTCTGAATGAAAAATTCACAGGTTCACAATACAAAAGAACACCCATTTATTAGGCATCTACTTTCACACAAGCAGAGTGGCGTCTGCATTTGCTGTAAAAAAAAACCCACACACAAGTAAACAAAATATAATTGTGTATTATTGATATTATATTAACTGTCCCCCCCTTCTCCAAAAAGAAACTAGAGTTTGATGATCAACTCTGTTCTAAAATCTTAAACGGGGACTGTGTTTGCAAATACAGAGTAGAAAAATATTTCCGTTTCTTCGTTGACAATTAAAAGCGCTCTTGGTATAAAAATAACAGTTAAAAACCCAACAACCACTGGAGGGCAAAAATGTATCCACAATCTACTCTCCTTCCATCTGGTTATCTTACAACTGCTGGCTTTGTGTGTGTGTGTTTTTTTTGGGAGGGGGGGGAGTTCTTTGTCATTGCTGGTTTCGAAGGGGTTTTTTGTGAGTTTATATAACTTACTGCCACGGCTGAGAAAACACAGCCATTCGGAGACAACAGAGTGGGCCTCCTTTTGGCCTTGCTCAGCAATGACGGGGCGTCTCACTCAGACGCAACTGCAAAATCAAAAACTTAGTGGTGGCCGAGGATGAGCAAAGAAAGAGGAATCTGTTTTTTTAAGGGGGGGATATATATTAATGCCCCCCCCCGCCCCCGATGCCAGCAATCCAGCCTCTGAAGCCGACAAATACGCAGTTGGAGAAACTGCACCACCCCTAACTTTTCAGGGAGGAGGAAGAGTTCAGTTAAGTGTCCTTTGTTTTTGCCCTTGAATCCGACTCTGTACAGATGGGAACATCTTGAGTCAAAGCCAAGGTTCTGGGGAAATGGACAGCCTCTCCGGCCCCTCAAGCAAGGAAGGGTCATGACTCAGAGAAATCCGGAGACAGGGAGAGCGCCGGACGTCTCCCTCCTTCCCCCAACCCCAATTCACATTTCGTCTCTTTACGTGCTGGCCACGAGCCGTGCTGCGTGCCTCTCCTGCCTCAGGCGTCCACAAGCGGGATGCCAAGTTGCAAGCGCCTCCCCGCTGCCCCCTCTCAGTCACTGGGCCCCCCTGCTGGCATCGTGCAGGCTGGCTGCTGGCTCCCAGTCCCGCGAGCTCGGAGCACGGCGGCCGAGGCCAGAGGCGTGAGCACGGCCACCGACTTCCCGACTTCCCACACCAGGATCTCGTTATAGGAGGCGGTGAAGAGACGGTTCCCCGAGGGGGTGAACCTGCAGAGGCAGATGGCGGCGTCGTGCCCCCAGTGGTCCTGCTCGGTCTTTGCAGTGTGGTCGATCAGCCTCACGACCCGCTCTGTGGGAGAAGCAAAAGGTGACGTTAAGACGAGATTCATTTAGGCAGGGCGACCCTAAGCTGCGACGGTGGGGGAAGCATGCGGAAGGCACAGAAGCCAGAGTGCTGAGAACAGCAGGTTGGGATGACTCATTGGAGGGGGGGGATTTTTGGAGGTCTTCAGGTTGGACCCCTTTGACTAGTAGGGGGATGGGTTGGTAGGGAGACCAGCCCCCCTGTGTAGTGTTTGCTTTGCTCCTGCAAAAAAGAACACACAACAGGTATGGGAACTTGATTAATTAATGAATTAATTTTTGCATTTGTATGCTGCCTTTCCCCGAGGGCTCAGGATGGCTCCAAAAATTAGGGTCTTTCAAATTCCTTAGAATTCAGGTTTTCTCTCCAGCTGCCCTCGCAGTCTGATGCCCCTGCGCTCTCTGCTGGAGAAACGAGGCACAACGGCTGGTTTCTCCGGCTCACGCGTGCTTTTCAGAACTTAGTTCAGGCTACAGGAAAACTGTGGACATCCCGATATCGGCATACCTACCACTGAAGCCAACCGCCATGAGGCACGCAGCAGGAGACAAGCTCAACGACGTGGCAAAGGAAGGCAAGGGGATCTTTTCGATTACCTGCGCACGAGGAAAGAAGAGAGAAGAGCCGGGCTTTGGTACCCTGCTTTTTACTACCCGAAGGAGTCTCAAAGCGGCCGGAGCCATCCTGGGAGGGCGGTATAGAAATTTAATTTGTGAATTCTAGTTTGTTTGGCGTCTTGCCTGAGGAACCACGCAAGACCCCTGAGAAGCTCTCGAGGAAAGGGAGAGGCACCTGCTTCTGCGGAAGACTGTAGAAAAGGATTTCCTTCTGCAGCCCGAAGCCCGAATAAACGACAGTGCTCTTGTCCCAGGGGCAGAAGGCGGCCAGGCTAGGAGGGAGAGGGTGCGGCACCTGGGAGAGAAAAGGCAAAAAGGAATTGTTGCTAGCGGTGGCGCATGCACCCGTGCGAAGGCAGTTCTCAATCCCCGTCCCCTCCTCTCCCCACCACAGGCACCCTAGTGAGGCTGGTGAGCCTGAGAGCTCTGAGAGAAGGGCTCCACGGGAACAGCTCTAAGAGAACCATGACTGGCCCAGTGTCATGTGGAGGAGCAGGGCATCAAATCCGGTCCTCCAGATTAGAGTCCTACATTCTTCCACCACTGCACCACGTTGGCTTCACTTACCCTCTTCAGGGCTGGACCCCAAAATAAGACCCATAACGACACCCCCGTGAGCGAAAAGGGGAGACTCCAAGCCCGAAGGGGGCTCTCACCTCAGGACCGGCGGGAGCCGGAAAGCTCAGCCAATCAAGGAGCTCGCACCTGTCCTTCATCCAGTCCGAGACCCAGATGCTCACGCGACGGTCAGCGCTGGCGGCCAGCCAAAGGTCGCTGCCGTCTACCCCGAGTTCGGCGTGCTGGAGGGAAACACCAAGCCAGAATGACGCAGGGGCTCTGGGCAGAAAACTCCTCCCACGTGCAAGTGGAGGCCGCTGCTGAAATTTCGTTCCCTCGCTGGGGGCTCGAGGAAGAGGCCACCTCACCTGCTTCCTTGTGCCGTCGATGACGTTTATGGGGGACGATCGATGGTCGGTCAGGACACGGATGGTCATGCCTGTTCGCGGGCTGCTGACCGCCACCAGCCCGTCCTTGTCGCCGGACAAGATGATCTCTCCTAGAGGTGGACGGAGACAGCTAAAAGCTCCATTGGAGACAGACGGACACCCCACTCCAAAGTCTCCCTGCTCCACCCATCCAGTGGAAGAGTTGCTTTTGCACCCCCATTTTTCACTGGTTGAAGGAGTCTCCAAGCGGCTTGCCATCACCTTCCCTTCCTCTCCCCACAACAGACACCCTGGTTGGGTAAGTGGGGCTGAGAGAGCCCTGAGAGAACTGCACTGTGAGCTCAGGGCTGTGACTAGCTCAAGGTAACCAAGCCATCCGGGTGGAGGAGTAGGGAATCAAACCCGATTCTATGGATTAAAAACTGCCTCTCCTACCCGGAAGGAGACACTGAAGGTATGGATGCACCGTGATTGACCCGCCAAGGCCTCGAGCTCTTACCGTCTGCGGAGTAGCCGAGGGCCGTCACGGCGACTGAGTGGGGGTGCATCTTCAGCTCCATCTCCGTCCGGGAGATGCTGAACACCCGGAGCGTGCCGTCGCTGTAGCCGGCCACGACATGCTGTCCTTCTGCCCCGCTGAGGGAAATGGGCACCGGGCTCCAGGCCAGGCACAAGCAACTCTGGGGGGTGTGGGGAGGAGAGAAGGAAGGCGTCGGGAAGGCTGGAGAAGAGCGCTTGGAAAGGGGGCAGGAGGAGGAAGGAACAGGGGCCGGTTTCCTCTCTCCTGGCCTCTTTAAGGGAGGGAGCGTGGAAGCCCAAAAGCCGACAGAGGTGCATTTAGCGTAGATTATTTGAAAAACATCACAAAGTTCCTAAGCTCCTCCAGTCTCCTGATTGGCTCTTTTGGAGCATCCCCCAGCCCAGACCAGACCTTCCTCATGGCACATGGCCCCTGGATGAAAGGCTGCCTAAGGAACAACCTATCACCTGCGGCGATGGGGAAAAGCACTGCTCCAGCCGTACCTGGTTGAGGACTTGAAACTGCACCACCAGCTCCAGGCTGGCCAGAGACCACACCCGCACGCTCCCGTCTTCCCCACACGTCGCGCAGTGAGACTCGTCGGGGCTGAAGGCCACCTCGCTCACCTGCGGAGGCAGACAGGAGGCATGATGGGAAGTGGGGGCAGAGGTCTTCCACCCCAAGGGGCCACAGGCCAGGGGGGAGCATTTCTTTTGCAAGCAGACGCCCCCCAGTTCAGTCCCGGGCATCTCCCGTTAAAAGGCCCAGGCAGCGGAGAAGCCAGGGGTTAAAACGGGTCCTGAGCTGGGGGAATCTGAAGGCCTTTGCTTGTTTTCAACCCACGCAGCAGAGAAACCCTTCCGAGCCCGGCACCTTATTCTTGTGGCCGCTGATCAGGCGGATGCTGGTGTTCTCCGTCCAGTTGACGTACCACAGCGTCCCCGCCGTGGTGCCCACGATGCCCATGTCCAGGCCGTCGTCAAAGGTGGCGCTGACGATGGTCCCGTCAAGGGTCATCTCTTGCTCCAAGCGGACCGAGCTGGATCTACGGCCCAGAAAGAAAGCCGTGCACTAATCTTCTCTGTCCTGGCTGCGGAGACCGGCCACACGGGACGCCCTCAAGAACTCTGATCCTTGCTTTCTGCATTTTGCTCAGCCTGACGGGGCCTGACACGCACTTTGAAAGAACAAACCACACGGATGCGGTCTGAGGCTGCCTGTGCCGTATCCACAGGATAACCGTCAAAATGGTTCGTTATACTGACCTGGCCCCGGAGCCTCTGACCCTCAGCTCCTGAACCGCCTCGACTGACCAGAGCCGGATCCGCTTGGCATTGCTGCCGCTGACCAGCCGGTTCCCATGAGACTGCAGGACGCCTGGGAGAAGAATGCATTCCCTCCCGTTAACACCAAGACTTCCTCTTTCTATGTACTGCAGTCAGGGAGAACTTTGGGTGGACTGATTCTTTCTTTCTTTAATTTACTTGATTTATACCCTGGCCTCTCTCCTCAGTGGGGACCCAAAGGGACTGCCATCTTTCCCCACTGTACCCTCACAACGACCCTGCGAGGTAGGTCTGGCAGCGAGGACGTGACCGAACCAAGGTCACCCGGCAAGCTTCCATCTCAGAGTGGGGATTCGAAAGTCCCAACCACTCAACCTCCCAGCAGGGGGGTGGACCGAGGTGCTTCTCCTTTTCTTCCACCCGCCCAGGGGGTTCTGCGTCACGAGCACTCACCAATCTCCCCCTCGTCGGCCTCCCAGGTCATGAAGCAGCGGTTGGTTTCTGTGTCCCAGGCACAGATCTGTCCGGAGCTGGTTCCGCTGTACAGAAGGCAGCCGCTGCTGTAGCAGAGCGAGGTCAGCTCCACCGGCCCGACAGCGTTGGGGACGGGGACTCTGTGAACCTGAGGCGGGAAGGAAAGAGGCGTCACGGGGCACGGCCACCCGAAGCTGCATCGCCCCCTCCCCCGTGTCCTCCTGGGCTCTGGGTGCTACCTGCTCGGAGAGTGCAAGGCATCAGAAACCTGACGCAGAGGAGTACCTTCAGACTGATGTCAGTTCCCTGCTGTTCCATCAGCCAGAAGGTCATGGCTGCTTTCCCCACACAGGCAAGGTGCCCTGCCAGCAGAGGGCTGAAGGCTACTTCGTGGACAGGCTCAGAGAAGCAGGTGGATGTCAGCAGCTCGTAGGTGTGGGCATTCCAGAGGGCCATGACCCTGTCCGCGTAGTCCCCTGGGGGACGGAGAACAATCCGGTTGGGGACAGCTTTTGGAAAGGCGCATGGAACGTTCTGAAGATCCACTGCCCCACTCAAAGCAACTTCCAATCAACATGGGAAACTGTTTGTGTAATACAAATCCAGCCACCCCAGTCCCTGGTGGAGATATATGCAATGAACAACAAAAAAGGGACCAAAGCCCACCCTGGAAAAATGAGTAAGGAGCCCCAGGGTTGAGCAACAATATACAGTAAAACTGAAATGCAAATACTTATTGGGTGTACACTAAAATTAAAAACGATTAAGACTTAAGAATCCAAGTGATCAAATAAAATGAGACCTGCTTGGCGGCATTTGAGTCATAAAATGCGACACTCCCAATAATATATAGTAATAATTCCAGGTGTGGAGCTCCCAATACAAGACCGAAATGGCGGCTACCCCAGCAGAGAAGGACGGCCCACTGCAGGGAAGGAATCTGGTCGAGGCCAGCGGGGTCTGGCACCGACCCACCAAGATTCAGCCCGCCCGGCCCTGCCGGCTGAACCCACCGAGCGTGACGAGGAACCGGTCGTCCCGGGAGTACGCCATGGCCTGCACTTGGGTCTTATGCTGGAACAGAACTTTCCGGCAGGCCCCGCTCTGCACGTCCCAGACGCGGATCTGGCAGCGTGAGTCTCCCAGGCTGCATCCTGAGGCGGAAGCGACAATCTGCGGGGGAGAGTTTGCGGTCACCGGTCGGGGCTCAGCAAGAAAGGGAAATGTGGTTCGTTAAGCGTCTGCCTTGGCGCTGAAATTGGAAGACGTATGACTAGGCGTCTAGACACACAGGCCTTTTGCTTGGTGTAGTGGTTGAGAACAGTGGCCCTTAATCCGGGAAGCTGGGTTCGATTCCCTGCTCCTCCACATGCAGCCAGCTGGGTGACCTTGGGCTTGTCACAGTTCTTAGGGCTGTTCCCACACAGCAGTTCTGCCAGAGCTCTCTCAGCCCCACCTACTTCACAGGGTGTTTGTTGTGGGGAGAGGAAGGGAAGGTGATTGTCAGCCGCATTGAGACTCCTTTGGTCAGTAAAAAGGGGGATGTAAAAAACAACTCTTCTTGTTTATAGAAACTATGTTGAAGCTGGTCTGCAGTAGAGAGATGGAGATTTTCGGGAGTTATGAGATCCTGAGATTCAAAACATGTCCCCCCGCCTCTGAAAAAAATCTCATTGGTCTCGGTTCCCAATCTAGCCATTCGAGAAAGATGATCCAGAAACAAATATTTGTCTATGAGGTACCACTCAGCCAGGTCATCCAGCACCTGCCGTGGCAGATTCAAACCCAAGCCTCCTGGATTCTAATCCGACCCCTGAACCCAGATCCCACTGTACAATATACAAACACGACGTGATGCAACCAAAACGTAACCCAACCAGGATTCCGACCTTCGCCCACGGAGAACAGAAAGAGGTACCTGAGCGTCGTGGCTGACGGCTAACGTTGAAACCTCCTCAGGATGTCCGAGCCAGTGCTGCTGAGAGCCGGAGTGAAGGTCTTCCACGATGACCATGCTGCCACAGCTGTAGGCAAAGAGGCCTTCGAGAGAGACGGAGGGGGGAAAGAAGAGACGGTCACAGCTGGTGTCAAGGATCCCCTGCCCGCATGCATCCTTCGCAACAGGAACTGTGCTGGTGGGCACTGTGGTGAGACCCCTACCCTCATGTGTTTGCGATCCAGCCACCAGCCAGTGAGACTGAATAACGGACAGATTGCGGGGGGAAATTCCCAAAGGCAGATCTTACCTGTGTCTGGGTTCCAGACCATATTTCCCCGGCCGTTCCCGTTGTAGCCAATGGCTGCTTTCAGTTTCAGGCCCTCGGCCTTGGCCGGAGGAAGGGAAAAGGCCTGGGAAAAGACAAACCAATTTGGCATCAGCAGGAATCACGGAGAACTTTCCAGGCATGGTGACGACCAAGCGTGGGGAGGAGAATCACGCGACAGCCCTTAGTTTGTGGGTGGAGTTTAGCACTCCCTTGCCTTCCTCAGAAAACGTCGTCCCAAAGCTCCCTCTATCTGCAGCCTGTGAAATGCCTTCGTTTGCGGGATTCCCCTCTCCCTACCTCCTTTGCAGGGGGTCAAGCTGAATTCTTACCTTGGAGGAGGACACCGACGTCTTGAAACGAGGTGCAAAATGCCTGTAACAGTCTGGGCGGGCGTTGTCTCCCTTGGCTTCCTTCCGACATTCTGGAGAAAAAGAACAAAAACATCTGGCGTGCGTGTACATCACGGCCCAGGCGCGAACTGGTCCTTAGCCAGCTGGAGGGTGCCCCCTGCCCTGGGTGAAGAATCCAGGAGGCTATCTAGCCTACCCTGCCCAAGGCGGATAAACCAAAAGCCCCCTTCTTTGCTTGAGGAGAGTCAAAAGCTCTCAAATATATTGGCCCAGTGGCGGAGCCTCTGCTTGGCATGCAGAAGGTCCCAGGTTCGATCCCCAGCCCCTCCTGTTGAGGGCCTCGCAGTAATGTGAAAGACCTCTTCTTGAGAGCAGACCATACTGACGGATGGAATTCAATCATGTGTTTATGTCAGGCTTCAGGTGAGCAGCCAGGCAGGCAGATTAGAAAAGAGTCAGAGTCCAGGACTAACAAAATCGGTGCCAGGGGTTGCGCTTTCCTGAGGGACTGCTCATTTCACAAACGCTCAACCCCTGGCACAATGTTTGTTAGTCGTCATGGTGCTGCTGCTACTCCTGCATCCAAACACAGCCATCTTGATCTGTCACCGTGGAAGGCACCCCATTTAGCCGTACAGGATGGCAATCTGTCAATCTTAAGAGATGATAGCTGGACGCAGGTTCTAGATGTATCTGTAGTAGGGAGCAGGGCCTCCCCTAAAACTCCTCCCCTGCCATACATTTTGGTGGCCTTCAAGGTGCTCCTTGAAGCCTCAGGAGGTGTCAACCTACCGTCTCCTGCGTGATTACGGGGCTGTGGAGCTGGTTGAACAACAGCAGGCTTCTCCATCACAGGCTCTTCTTCTGCAGCACGAAGGGAGGGGGCCTTGGTCCCGTTCGCCGCCCTGCCGAAGTCTCCGTTGAGACACGCGTCTTCCGTCTCCTCCTCGGATTCTGAGAAAGTATCTGAAGGGGAGGAGGACAATTGGCTGGACAGAACAGCATCCGTGTCAGCACGCTGCACCTGCTGGAGTCGATCGGAGCCCCCCAGAGTAGCTTTTATAAGATCTATAAGACGCGAACAATTCCATTCGATTATTTTTAAAGGATCCACAGCTCTCCCACCGCGTTTGGGATTTGGACTCGGCACCAGCAATTAGGGCAAGGGCAAGACGAGAGAATGGGGAAAGTATTTGTCCCACCAGCTGGAAAGGGAGCCTATTGTGCCTCTACCTGCACTGAGAAGGGCAGCGGGCAGCAGGGCTCTGGCGAGATATTTATTGGGCTGGTCTTACTCACCCCCACGGACCATCTGCTGGATAGAGCTGAGGTCCAGACATGGCGGGGAGATCACGGTCGGCAGAGGGGCCTGCTTGCGAGGGGTGTCGCTGGCCCCGGTGGTCAAATCCTCTACCTCTTCCAGACTCGCTTCTGGGAGGAGAAAGACAGGGAAAGAACAAATTGCACCCGGATTTCCAGTGCCCTGGGATGCAGAACTGTTCCTTAGGTGGAGCCTGTGGATGGAACGGGGCCTCTTCCTAAACGACAGAGGCAAGCTTACCGACTCCCGGAGAATCGAAGGTCTCGATGACCGACGAATGGATTCTGGAACTGTGGCTGAGTCTAGAGCTGAGAGGACAGGAAGGAAATCAAACAAGCACATGAGTTGCCAATCTCCAGCTATTGAATTACAGCCCCTCTCCTGTCCATAGAGATCGGTTCTCCGGGAGAAAGTGGGGAGAGGCTTTGGTGGCATATCAGCCCTACTACACTCCCTCCCTCCCCAATCTCTGGCCCTAAATCTCCAGGAATTCCCCAACCCAGAGCTGGCAACCCAACACACACCCCAGCCAGGGGAACAGATCAAGGGGGGCTGTTAAGTCAGCCTGTAGCAGCAGAGAAAAGCCAGAACCCTGGAACACCATAAAGGCTAACAAAATTCGTGGGAGGGAAGGAACTCGTAGGAGTCATGTCTCACGGCTTCCGCTAGAAGTCCATCTGTCCAGTACCAACATGCCAAATGACAACAGCAGGATGAGGTGTGATATGCAGAGGGGTAGTGAGCGTGGAGATAACAGCATGGGTAATCAGGAAACCTAGATCTGGATTCAGTCCAGGAAGACGCATTGTCTTGCACTTCATTATGCATCCACCTGGGCTGAATCGAGACCTAGGTTTCCTGTCTCGTTACTAATGCTGATTTCTCCACTCCTAGTACCCCTCTGCATATCACAGCTCATCCAGTCACATCCTCTATTGTCATTTGGCCTCTCAAATCACTCCGCTCTCCAAGCTAGGACAGATGGACTCACATTCTACCTGAATCTGAAGAATAGAGTAGTGACTCCTGAATGCTCAACCCCAGCCTCAAATTCCATTAGTCTCTAAAGCTGCCCCTGGGCTTTTGCTCTCTTCTACTGCCGGGAGAAGGGAGACGCCACCCCCAAGGCAAATTAAGGGTGGAAGGAATTCTTACTCCTCCTTGGAGGGCTCCTTGATAGACACTCCGAGGAAGTCCCAGAGGAAGATGGCATCTCCAACGCTGATGACCTGCCTTTGATCAGGGGTGAATCCCACCTGCTGCACCGGCTCCGAATGGCCAATGAACACCTGAGAGGCAGAAAAGCCAGGTCTTTCCCTCCTCTCAGAAGGAGGTGTCTCCTGACCGAAGCTAAGCTGAGGCAGCCATTATGCGGCCAGCTCCGCCTCCTATCAGAATTACAAAAGGGCTTGCGGATTTCTCCCTTTTGGGGACAGTACCTGGGAGCTGATGTCGAACCGCATGCCGTAATCCCACACCTTGATCACCCTGTCGCCGGCGGTGAGGAGGTAACGGGAGTCCGGGCTCAAGGCCAAGGAAGAGCAAGGCTGCTTGTGCACCTGGGAGACCTGCGGCCAAAAGGAACCCAATCACAGATCCCGCTCCATTTCTCACCGGGGGGGCGGGGGGAGGGAAGGGAAGAATGACACCCTTTCAAACCACAAGCAAGAACCAGAGAAGTAGCGCTGTGGACACTCACCGCTCTGAGCAGGCGTCCGGACTTCACGTCCAGCACGAGGAGCTTCTGGGAGGAAGTGGTCACCAGCAGGTGGCCGAGAGAGGACGGGGCGAATCGGAGCCGCACGGCCGCATCCAGGGAGGGGCTCTCCAGATCTAGGATGCTGACGTCGATCCTGAGCAGCTGCCAGGCAGAAACGGGGGAAGGAGAGAAAACTTATTAAGTGTCAGCTTGCTTCTGGCATTAACAAGGCGATAGGGACTATGGAAAGCTCTGGAAGAGGGGGGTATGAGGGGGGGTCTCAAAAACAGGCGAGAGGCTGCAGTTGCGCAGTAGCTATGAGGACAAGTTGTGCCCGGGAGGTCCCTGGTTCAAATCCCCCCAGGTTACCCCAGACAAGCCTGTGTCCCTTGCTCAGACAACTAAATGAGATACGGAGATTGAATTTCCCCCCTCTCTGCTAGCAATGCTTCTAAAAATCTGCACTGCCAAAGAAATCTCCAGTGGCCAATCAGAAGCCCGGCTCGGCAAAAGCCGCACTTGGCCACGCCCACTTCTTACAAATACTTGCTGGGCACCAACCATGAAACAAGACCAACTCTCTCACACTGGCAGCGGGACGTGTGCGAAAGGCAAGTACCTCGTCCAGGGAATGGGCGTCCATGAGCGTCACGACGTGCTTCGAAGGCCCCACAAAGGCCAAGAGGCGTCCGTTGGCACTGACTGACAAGGCGTCAGGACCGTGGTCTGCATCTTGCGACACCACGTTGGCTGAACGCCGGGGAGGCCGACCGTTGGAGAAGGGAAGGAAGAAGCCGGAGGTAAGAGTTCTGCCCAGGCCGTGCCTGAAGTCACACGACTCGGCTGGAGTTCACAGAAACATCCAGAGAAAAAGAGGCAGGAGGGCTGGAACACTGGCATTACAACAGCACCTTTCGCAGGTGAAGACCGACATAGACCCTCTGGGATCCAGAGCTTGACTGCCTCTGAACATGGAGGTTCCCCTCTGCCACCGTTAACCATTGACAGACCGGTCCTGGGAGATGATGAGAGGATTGTCTTGGGGGCGCAAGACCTTACCCAGGACTCTGACAATGTGGCTTTTCTGGATAGCACAGTTGTAGAGAGTCAGGGTGCCGTGACTGCAGGCGCTGTACATAGAATTGCCATCCGGGGAAAAGACCAGGCCGGTGATGGAACCTCGGTGCTGCCTGTAGGGGGGCAAAAGAAGAAGGGCACACAAGGATAAAACGGAGAAATCTAAACATCAGGCTGCAATCTGAACAATGCAATGTTTGTTTACTTGCAGCCTCGGAAAGAATCAGTTTTAAAAAGCTAGATCCCCAACACAAAGAACTAGATGTCTAGAAGAAGGATTTCACCTAGGCTTCTCCCTGACATGCTAGATTTCTAGAAGTGCAAAAAACGTGGTGCAGGAATCTGAACAGAGAGGGCAGAGCTTTTGAAAGCCCAGCCTCTAGTAACAGGAAAATCTACTCAACCGATTCCCATCTCAACTGCGTTCCTTTCAGCTCCCACTCGGGACCGGATTCTGTTTCAAGTCGGTGTGACCCGAATTCGTGCTCTCCTGCAGGTAAAAACCTCGGGACACAAAACTTCCCGGATGCGGACGTACTTGTGTTCTTCGAGGAGCTTCGAGGCAGCCAGGCTGACGGTCCGCACCACGCCCGTATCGAAACCACAAGCGAAGATGGGCTGCGAGGGGTGGAAAGACACAGCGCACGGGGTCTCCTCCGAGGCAGAGAATTCGTACAGCTGCGAGGGGACAGACGCGTGCCCTGATCAGACGCCAGTGGCACAGCAAGCAAGCGGCCCACAGGTCACTCGGGCGAGCCTTGGGAGAACCGAAAACACATTCATCTGTGCCAAGTGATTTATGGGAATTCAAATGCCGGCTGGGATGAGAAGGCCGAGCCAGCCGGAAGAGGTCGATATTTGAATGCTTCCAAGCAATTAAGCATTTTTAGGGGATCGTTTACTTTTAGCCAGCGAATCAATTTCCTTATCGGTCAAACTGACCTCGGCATATTACCCGAAATCCCAATACGGTTGTCTGTCGGGTGTTTTTAACTCATGTATTTCATGAGCAAAGCCCACCCTTCAGTGTTGGGGAGGGAATGAGCCTCTTTGCTGAAGCCATGCGAGCCTGTCTTGATCGGTTTTTTTAAAAATCAGAGCCATTGGCCTTTAAAATGCCACAAATCTGTCTTCACTTCGTATTACAGAAAGATACCCAAATCAGCACAGCTGCAAGTCTGCCCTTCTGATAAGCTGGGGCAGCCATTCTGTGACTGGCCCGCCTCCTGTGGCCAGCAGTCATTTTAGGGCTGTGCTCACATCGCTGTAGCAGAATTCCAGAAGAGCCTGCAGGCTCCAAAAGTCTGGGGAACCCGAATTAACTTGCCAGAGCCAATGAGCCCTGGGTGAACCCAAGCGGAACCACGTCACCTGCTGCATCGTCTCCAGGTTCCAGACGCGGATGGTGTTATCCTGAGACACGGTGGCCAATTCCTGCTGGAGCCCTTCCACCGAAAACGCCAGAACGGAATCCGTGTGGGAGCGCATGACGGTGCAGTAGTCCCGGGACCGCACGTCCAGGCAGCCCACGCTCCCAGACGCCGTCGTGCACAAAACCTTCAGGCTACCCGGACCGATGCTGACGGACGTCACCGGATTGTCATGCTCTGGGGAGGGGGGGAGGGTGGGGACAAAGACGCAGGCGGGTTGCTGTGCTTGGGTCTGAAGTGACGTTTTGAGAATTAAGGTTTACAGATTCGCGTAGCTCATGGCAGGTGGCTCTTCCCAGATAGGTCAGATCACACAAGGAGGTCCCCAGACGAACCAGGAAAATACACTTGCACTTCCGCGTAACTCACTGAGTCTTTTGTGCAGTCCCACAGGGGGAATAAACCACAGACACGGCCATGGAAGCAGGTTGTAACTGTTGCTCATTGGGTGTCCTGTGCCCATGGGAGATGTGCGTACTCAGCCTGGCTGCAGGCCTATCCATGCGCGTTCCCATGTGGGACTGCACAGAAGACACGGCAATGAATATATATGGTCAAGCCTCCGGGGTTGAATTCAGCAAATGAATAATGATTGGGGGAGGGCATGCAAAAGGCTAGAAGACAAGCCCCCTTTTATTATACGGAACTCGGCCTGGGAGGCATGACTGAATACGCACACGGCCCTAGGAGAGCAAGCCTTTAGATCCTCATACCTGCTTCCAGGAAGACCTCGGAGAAGTCCAGAGGCCACAAGCGCAGGTAGCCATCTTCGGAGGCCGTAGCACAGAAGCTTGACGAGAGACAGATACTGTTGAGTGCTATCCCAGGGCCTGAAAGAACAAGGAGCCAAAATGCACTGAAAAGGAAGAAATGGCAGGGGAGACGGCGCTGGGAAAGGCAGGGCCTCTTTTGGAGCGGCCCCTGGGCTGCAGAACGCCCTCCCCATGAAAGCCTGCCTTGATCATAAGAGCATCAGGAGATCCCTGCTGGATCAGACCAGTGGTCCATCTGCTTCACACAGCAGCCAGCCAGTTCCTCTAGAGTAGGGGTAGTCATGCTGTGGTCCTCCAGATGTCCATGGACTACCATTCCCATGAGCCCGTGCCAGCGATTGCTGGCAGGGGCTCATGGGAATGGTAATCCATGAATATCTGGAGGACCACAGGTTGACTACCCCTGCTCTAGAGGGCCAAAAACAGGGCGGGCCGGCTTCTCCCTCAGGTGTTCAGGTGCCAAAAGGAGTGCCGTCCCATAAAACAGGTAGGAGGGTCCGAATTTTTAACAGAAAGGAGTCGGTGGGATGCAAAGATTTCAATAAGCGATCCTGATTCTACTCTGCACAAGGCAGCCTTCCTGCCGCGTCTGTCTCCCGCACCTGAGTTGAAGGTCTGCTTCTCCCGTCGGTGGGAGTGTGGCGTGCACGCTGGCAGCAGGCGCCGGGCGTTCCTGACGGCCACGTTCTTGTAATCGATTTCCAAAACGTGCCCGCTCCTGCTGCAGACGAACCTGAGAAGGGGACGGGGCCGCCGGTCAGCCGTGGCCATGCGTCATTACAGGATGCCCAGGGCCGACACTGAAGCGGGAGAAGTCGGGGGTTCGTGGGCAGAGGGGTCAGCCAAGGCTGGAGACTGCGGTCTGTTTGGGATGTCCTTATAGTTTTTGATCCTGCTCTTCCTCCTACCCACCACACTCTCACAATCCCAACGACCCCACAGGCTTAAGAAGCTTGGGACGCCCTGCCCTAAAGAATCAGTCAATAACTCAAGGGGGGGGGAGGGAAATCAGCTCCTTACAGGGTCCGGTCCTCCGGCTCACGCTCAGCCGAGTGGCCTGCCTCGAAGTCCAGGTCTGTGAACTCCAGAGAGCGATACTCGCCTAAGTTGACCGGGCAGGAGCGCAGGGCTCCGCTCCGGACCCGCCACAGCCTCACGTTGTCTCTGCCACAGGACACCATCCTGTCGGGAGGAAAGGGGAAGGTCAGGACGGGCAGGGATGTTCTGGGGGTTTTTGCTGGGGAGTCGCAGCTGACGTACGGCTACCACGAGGGGTTTCTTTCTAGGCAAGTGAGACCAGCCAAGGTGGTTTGCCGCTGCCTGGCTAGTCCAGATCGCAACACAAGGGCAGAAATCAAGACACGGATCTCAGCCAGACTTAAAAATAAGCTCCACGTTCCCTGGTGAAAGTGGGGCCCTTGCTGTCCCTGCTGCAGACCTAGAACCGTGGGAACCGTGGGATCCGCTTTACCTGGTATCGTCGAAAAAGACAATCTTCAAGGCCTGGATGTCCACATCCGTGTGAGCCTTGGCCAGCAGCTCCACCTCCCCACCACGGGCCACCTGGGCCGTGTTCCAAACCACCACCATCTGCAGGGAGGGGAGGAGGCATCAGGACGGAAGGGCACAGAGGAGCACGGAGGCTTTGGACATGGGAGGCAGAAGATGAAATCCCTCCACGAAGGGGCTGCTGCTGCCACCGTGTCCTCTGCACGCTATCGTTTATTTGCTGCGTTTGTACCTAGCAGTTCTCCCCAATGGGGACCGAGGGCGGCTTAGTTCACTCTCCTCTATTTCATCCTCACAACAACCCTGCAAGGGAGGCCAGGGGGAGAGGGGGACAGACCCACGTAAACTTCCATGGCAGAGCAAGGATTTGAACCAGGGTGTCCCAGATCTTAATCTCTCGCCCCTACACTGCCCTGCCTCTCATTGGTGGGAGGGAAATGACTTTTAGAGTCCACGCTCAAGATTTCTTTAGCCAGCTATGAGGACAGCAGATACATTTTTAGCAAGAAGCACATCCAAAGGGGAGGGGGGCTTTGTATAATTATATAAGGCCTTGTATCAATTCTTCTTCTCAGCCGAACTAGAACATGCATCAAACTGGCTTCAGGGGGCTAGCCTGCAGTAGAAGAGCGAGATTTGAATCCAGTACTGCCTGAGAGTCCAACAAGATTTCCAAGGTATAAAGCCTTTGAGCACCACAGGTCCCTTTGTCAGCTGCAAGGGAGACCAGAAGAGGGCATCTCTGACTTGGCCCGAAAGGGAAAAAGTGTGGAGGGACTTACCGTTTTCCCATGACTGTCTTTTCCGGTGCCGCACAGGATGTTTCCGTTGTAGGAAAAACTGCGGGAGGACAAACGCCCGGGTTGAAAAGTCAGTGCGCCTTCCCTTTTACTTTTCACACGCCTCTGTTAACCCCCGGCTCCCCCTCTGTGATGGCGCTCTTGTACCCACCTGAGGCACGAGACGGCCTGCATGCCCGTTTTGAACAGGGACAGGCATTCTGTCGTTGCAAAGTCCCAGATGCGCATCATGCTCAGGTGTCCAACTTGGGCAGACGCCAGCAGCGTGCGGTTGCCGTTAAAGGCCAGTGCTGCCACCTGCAGGGAGGAGAAATCATCACACCCTTACGGAAATGCTGTTTTTAAAGTGGAGAACGCTGTGCCCACATCATGGGAAAGAATCACTCGCTCCTGTTTATTTATTTTATACCTTATAGCCTGCCTTTCTTCCCAGGGTGGACCCCAAAGCAGCTTATATAATTTGCCCAGTCCATTTTAGTCTCACAACATCCCTACGAGGTAGGTTAGGCTGAGAGTGTGTGATTGGCCCCAGTTTTCTACCAGAATCTAGATCCCAATCCATACCTGCTACACTGTGCTGTCTCTTTTCCTAAAGCACTGCCCAGGCATGCCTGATCTAGTCAGGCCTCAGAAGACAAGCACGCCTTGGTTAGCAGGTGGATGGTTGTGACTTTATTGAAGCAATAACAGGAGTGACCCTCCCAAACCATCTGCATATAACGCTTAACAGAGAATATTCAGAGCATTTCACCTTAATAGTCATTGGCTCCAGAGTCCTGTAAGGTGGGCAATATTCCCATGCCCCTATGGGGGAGAGGAAGCTCAACAGAGCTCACCCAAGGCCTTTGAGTGAATTCACGGAGGAGGCGACATTCGAACTGGGACCTTTGAAACAACTACCGGGTAACTTCGAAGCAACGTCACTCATCATGCTAGGAAAGCCTGAGAATACATCTTTTCCCCTCCTATGAGATGCAGGCTCTCGCTTTGAACGGGATTGACGGGATCCAAAAGAACGTCCACAAAGGCACCGACGTTACCTTATCTGTGTGGCCGGCGAAGAACCACTGTCGGCCAGAGTCCAGAGCGACCGCCACAATGAGGGCGTGGCAGGGGTAGACCACCACGGCCCCATTGGCAGCCCAGAGAGCCTGGATGACAGGAGAGGTTCATTTAGTCCGTTTTTAATGACAGCTCTGCAGGAACACCAGAACAGCACCCAGGATTCCAAAGGAGGCCGTGGCACAGATCTGCCGAGGGGCTTTCGAGTAGCGTCCTTTTCATTTTCAACCCCTTTTCCAGCAACCCCCAGTACAGGGCTTGCCTCTCTTCACCGCTGGCTTGATAACAATGCAATCGGGAGCAGGGGGTGGGATATGAAACCCCAAGAAGTCATTTTGTCCTCAGAGAAGCTGAGTGGGTTGTAAAAGGAAGCCTTATACATGTCCCGCCACTTCCCCAGGCCAGCTTGACCCTCCCACCCCAGTCTGGGGGCAAGGATGACCCACTGCAACCTTGGATGCACCTGGCCAGCTTAGAGAGACGGCACTGAGCCAAGTGCAAATACACAAACACACAAATATCCCATTTCAGCTTGCGCCATTCAAGGTCCTAGCATGGGGGGGGGGGGGAGAAGTGGACACGGAGGCCGAAAATACTGACCCATCTGGTGTTGCAGCCTCCAAACCCGATCACCTTCTTCAGCCTCAGGATCGGGTCCGGAAGGAGCCTCTGGAAGGCAAAGATCACTCGGATCAGCGTGCATCAAACGGGTCGTTCCCCGAGGAGAGGCTAGTCTTGTAGCTTCGACTAGACCCAAGTCCTCACATGACTTGCCTGGCAGGGAGGGACACGCTAACGGCCATGAGAATCCAGACATTAAAGGGAGAGTGATGTGAAGAGGAATTCCTGCCTCGGTAATGTTCTCATCGCATCCTTCGTATTTCCCCCTGATATGTTTTAATCTGGCAGACTGCTGCTGTTTTCTAGCAGGAGAACAAGACCCGTTTGCTCACCGTGCAGCGAGAATTCCTGGCGGAGATCACTTTTGGTCCGGGAATTTTGGCGGAGGTGTCCTAGAGAGACGGAGATTTTACACTCAGATTCTGCCCGAAAGGCACGAGAGCCTAGAATGCTGTTGCTGGTCAGTGCAGACGAGAGGAACATCCCAGCTCCGCGGCAAGCTGGATTTTCGGAGGTCTACATCAACGGATAGCAAGCCAGCCATTCTTATTTCCTGTGTCACCTGCTTTAGAGCTTTGTGCCGTACCTAATACACTGGCTAAATTAATGTTTCCAAATGCCTTTCTAATAAATGAATTATTTGCACGCTCTTGCCTTGGGGACCCACGGGGTTCAGGCTGGTGGCGCGGGGGTGACGTGAGAGTTTTGAAAAACTGACCTAGGACCCCACAACCTCCTCGAGGACTAGTGGGCTGCCTGCTCTCCCCTCTCCCCTGCTTCTTTCCATCGCGGGCGAGGGAACGTGGCTCTTCCACCCACCTCGTCAGAATCAACGCTGACCGTGTGGATGGTGATGTCCCCATTCCTGTGGGCGTACACGTGAATGCCGCCGTCGTCCGCCAGAGATTCCAAGGGCAGATGGGAGTCGCTTCCGGCTCGGTCCTTTGCCTGCAGAGGTTCAGAGGTCGCCAGCTTCACCCTGGGGATGTCCTTGGTTAGGAGCGGAGACCGACGAGGCATCTGGCAGAGAAATAAGCCTTAGGAGCAGAGACCCAAACGGCAGATTTCTGTGCATGGTGCTGCCAAGGGAAGGTCATAGCAGCAGGGGGAGATTTTCACCTCCTTGGGACTGGTGATTTGTTGGATGAGAGAGACTCGGTCCCGGACAGGCTTGCTCAGAGTTACTTGCTTGGGAAGGCAGTTGATTGGACCGTCTTGAACGGGAGCATCTGAAAGGCCAGAGGGAAACAGGCTTCAGGTCCTAAAAATCGAGTCGACCCGAGGTTCATCTACTCCAACAGCCTGCACAAGGCAGGAATTTCACAGCCACCTCCCCACCACTTCCCTGGAGTCCTGCTCGTGACCAAAAGAGATCCCTGGCTAGAAATCATCAACTTGTAGGATATCAGAGTTCACCAAAGCTGTGTACGGAGTTGCTAATTCCTGGGCAAACAGACCGGGCTCAAGACTGAACCAGGATGAATAAACTTGGGGGCAACACTCGCAGTCCATTCGCCTTACCTGCAGCCGGCTTCAAGGTGCCTTTCTGAATAGAGTCAAATGGCATCTTGGATCCATCGGAAGGAAACCTGAATAAAGCGGCCAAAAGAGAGGATGGTTTGCAACAAAGCAGCACGGAGATAACGGCCGAGCAAGGTTGTGTTTTGCTGTGCTGCCCGAGATGCAAGGTTTTTGCCTGTCAGGGCTGAAAGGATGAGATCCTTAAGAGGAGGAAATTTCTGTGAGCTGCAATCGATGGACAAGTGGGGAGAACCACAAAAACCACGAGAAGCTGTGCCAACTGGGTACCCCAAGCTCAAGAAGGAGGTTTGTGGGGACCCTTTCGCTCAGCCGTTAGTTCTCAAAGGCCCAAATATCACACCCACAACCAGGAGACCTTCTGCAGCTCAATACTCAAATGCTCAAACACAGGCCATGCAGCCATTTACACAAGAGACAGGTCAACATTTTTTTTTTTTTTTAAGAACCAAACGGAAGAAAGACGGGGCAGGACCCGAACGGAGCACAGCGTGCCTAATGTAATCGTAGAGGTCGTGCCAATCTTCGCCCTTCGGCACGGGGAAGGCCATTTCTCGAGGGACCGGGGAGAAGCCGCTCAAGGCCAGCTTGGCGTGCTGAGCTTCGGAGAAGGACACGCCTGAAAAGAAAGCAAGCAGAAGCCCACGTGAGGGAGAAGTCCGATGCGTCTCCACAGGAAGAACTTTGAGAAGAATGACAGCCGCTCCCACCCGTTTCTGGCTCTCAGCTTCCCCACCCACTCCCGCGTTTGACAGAAAATCAAGTCCATTTTGTAAAAAGTGACGATCTAGTTATCGCATGTGAGAAAGAGAGTGAAGGGGGACGCAGGAGTTAAGTTCTTTCAAGAGGGGTGGTTTTGCAATGGAAGAACGTGAGAAAGGGCCATCCTGTCTGACAGTCTGTGTCACAAAGTGGGCAAAACCCAGGGGCCATCCAGAGGTCCACCAGAGGGGCCAGAACTATAGAAGCCTTCCTGCTGTCCCCTCTCCCCAAACACAAGGAATGCAGAGCACCCAGACAGAGAGTGCCGGATGCCACGGTTACATAGAGCCTCCCAGCCCCTCACCTGGGTTGAAGAGTATGTTGCTGGTGAACAGGTTTTTCACCAGGAGGTTGGAGCAGAGCTTGACGCTCTTCAAGTGGCTGTAGCGTCGGTTCAGGTACAGGGAAAGGACGTGGCGAAGATCGAGGGTCAGGAAAGTCCAGCGCACGTTGGCCGGGGCCAGGCCCACCAGCTCTGTGGGTCAGAAAGCACCAACTTGAACAGGGCGACACTCAACACGCATATACCTTCTACGGCCAGGCAGTCCTGGATTCAAATCTCATCTCAACAACACATTCCTTAAGCAGCTTTTAGGGGCACATGATTTTCCAGACGCAGTCTCATATGTACAGAATCAGACTATCACAGGGGTCCCCAACAGGGTGCCCAGTGGGCACCCTACACACACGCTGACACCTTTTCCAGGCGCAAATGGTTTTAGAAAGAGGGTTTTCACCCAGCCAAACTACTAATCTGCTTAACCACTGGAAATCTGGTTGGCTCTGCAGATTTAAATTCTTTTTGCTTTGGCAGGAACTCACAAGACCTTCACCCCGCATAGTTCCCTCCACCAGAGAAGCCGTCCACAGCCCGACCCCACAGCCTGGTTGTCTCCAGGAACTCTAATTTCAGCCACCAGCTCCGCTGCAGGAACCCAGACCGGACTGGTTTGGCACTGCTGTGCTCTTACCTCGCTTGGCCGCCTTGGCTGTGATTTCGTGGACAGACCCTTTGGCCGCCCCACAGATGTAGGGGAACTGGAGCCACGTGGCCGTTGCCTTGAACTCCTTGAAGAGGTTGGAGAAGGAGATGCGCACCACCTGGCTGTCCTGCCAAGCCGAAAAAGGACACAACCACCTCAACAGGGGGCAGGTCTCTTGTCACATCCCCCCCCCCAACACACACACATTGAGCTTATGCTAAACACAAGAACCCACAACTGGAAGGGGTTTGTTGGCAACCCTCACCTGAGACACCTTCCCTCCTCAGCCAGGATTAAAACTTGCATTTTAAAGTAACAAAAGCAGCAACCCAACTAAAGCCAAATTCCGCATCCCATCCTGTGTTCTGTGCTGACGCAGAATCACAAAAAACGCACCGCTCCTTTTAGCTTTCCACTTGAAGGTTGAGCAAGGAGGCGTGAGATCCCACCTCACCCTGCAGCTCATGTGACCACGCCAGCCCCCAGTGGGAAGGGAAGAAGCCTTCACCCACCTCCGTGGTGACATCCAGGTGCACCACAAAATATTTGGTAGGCATGGGCTTGAAAAGGAGGTAGAGGTAGCAGCCGGTGAGGCCAAGGGACTGGGTGCTGGTCTTGGGAAGCTGGAGGTAGTTGCCGGCGGGAACCGAACCACTGATGCGATACACCGTCCCTTTTAGAGTCTTGTCCTGTACAAGAACAGAGAACAGAGAGGGAGAGCTGTGAATACAACCACAGGAGATGGAAGACGGAGAGGAAATGGCGCCTGCCATTTGGGGAGGGAGCAAAAAACTCACCTTTTATTCTACCAGAAGTGTTTGAAGATGGTAGCCCACTTCCTCAACTTTGCACAAAAGCAAGTATCATAATAGTTATTATTTCATCTTTGCAACAACCCCGTGATGTAAGCTCGGCCAAGATACAGTAACCGGCCCAGAGTTTTGTGGCTGGGCAGCAATTGTGCATGGGACGGAGAAGGTAGAGAAAGAAGTCCTTTTCTCCCTTTCTCTCAATGAAACGAATGAGCACGAGGCTTAGAAAAGATAAAAGGAAATGCCTCTTCAGCTAAGGAGTAGGTCCAACATGATTTCTCTTATGTTCTTATGCTGATGCATAACCAAGGTCTACATTCCAACCCTGCCCTGGGAGCACAGACTACGTGAGGCCAGGGAAACAAAACTTGATTCCAGCAGCACCTTAAAGGCTCTACTGGAATCAAATTGTTGTTGTGCTGCTTCAGACCAACACAGGAAAGGGAAGTTGATGGTTACTGTTTACTGCTGAAAAAAAGAAACAATGAAGTGAAACTGACGGAGTGCCAGTCCACATGGCAATTTCAATAAGAGGCGTGGGAAGGCAGAAAGATACATGTGTGTTGCGGCTATGCAGACTGACTGCAAACTGTTGTGCCAAGAGAGGAAGTCCTCGAAAGCCAATGATAAAAATAAAATAAACAAACACTCAGAAGTTCCAATATACATTCTCTTAAGGAAACACGGGTCACATTTCAGTGGAGCCTTAGCTGTGGGCCGTTTTTAATGGGGTGCCAGAATGTAAAGAGATGCATGAACTTGATTTTTCTATCTATGTGCCACCCTTCCCTTGGCTGCTCAGGGTGGTTCACACTAAGCCGCCAGAAAGGCTCAGCCGGCCGGGAAGACCCCAAAAGACTTGCGAGAAAGTTTTTGCGATAACCGCTGAACTCCAGGCGTCCTCGGCCCTACCATGACGGTCGTCACGTCGCCTTCCTTGGTGGACCTTTTCCATTCCTCCACTTTAAAGTGCTTGAAGACGTTCAGGAAAGGGTGCTGCCACACTGCAAGGGAGAGTAGGGGCAGGGCAGTTAAACACCGGCAGCTTTAACGCCACTCCTGCAAATGAGGTGGTGCCTCCTTCCAGGGAATAGCTGCCTGCGGGTTCCCTAAATTAGTTGCTGGCAAGCGAGGAAGGAGATACGATTGAGCCTCACATGGGGAGAGCTCCAGAAGCCCAACAGGTGCTGCAAAGCATTGCAAAGCTCTTCCCCTGCTGCGTTGCAGCCTGCCGCCCAAGGGCTTAAAAGCTACCCGAGCCTTGCAAAAGCATTGCAAAGCTCTTCCCCTGATGAATTCCAGCCTGCCACACAACGGCTTGAAAGCGACCAGAGCCCTGCATTGAGGGGAGGGGCGGGAACCCCACCGGTGCCACTCCCACCAGCTGACACTACCCCGGGGCGCTTCCCCTGTTGGGCTGCTGCCTGACAGCCCCTCCGGGAGGCCGGTTCGTGATGCCGACGGCGAGAGAGGCAGGGGTGTGTGAGGGGAGGGGGTCCCACGCGGCCCCCCATCCCGCCCGCGGCGGCGCTGCCCCCTCCGCGTCTACCTTTGGCCATGCCGGCGCCTCCTCTGTCTCTTTCGCCTTCCCGCCGCTTCCCTTGAAGAGCCCGCTGGCCATAGAGTCACCTCACACAAGCCGAGGACAGAGCGGCCCCGCCGGCCCATAGACGCGCACGCCAGAGCGGAGCCGCGCGTCCCGGTCTTCCGGCGCCCAGGAAAAGGGCGCTCTGCTCCCCGCTTCTCTATGGTGCGTGTTGTGGCTCAGTCTCCCCTGGGACCCTGCTGGGGCTGGATCCTGGGCACGTTTTGCTCGGGAAGTAAAGCCCCCTCCTCGGGTTGCAAGAGGAGCTTTTTGCCCCTCGGGAAGACTCGCTGTACGTTCTTCTTAATTAGTTCATTCATCCGTTGATTGATTAATATATTTGATTTATAGGCCGCCTCCCCCCAATGATGGGCTCGGGGCGGTTGACACTTTTGAATTAAATGATGTGCACTTAATGCATTTTGCAGAGATGGAAGGCTGCTGGAGGGGGGGGGTGCAGGGCCTTGCCTTCCTCAGCCCCCCCCCCCTCCCAGTGCAAAAAGTTGGGTTAAAACTGGCTGTTGTCCCTGGCTGTCAGTGATGGGTAATGGTGGTGCTTGAGCCTGGTTCAGTGTCTCTGAACAATGGGGTCTGCACATGGAAGGTCACCAACTTTGGTCTTAAAGGTGCCACTGGATTCAAACTTCCTTCTTTTCCTAGACCAACATGGCCCCCCATTAAAAAAAATAATCTCCCCTTAGCTTTTCCTTATCAGCCACATAATTGCGGCAAGACTGTTGAACACGGCTGGATCTGTATCCCCCCCCCTCTCCTGCCCTATCTTACAAGATTTATTTGTCGCACGGCATGTGCATAACATAGCCAAATCACAGGACCAAATGCCAGAACGTAACCGTTTTCCTGGCCTGGTGAGTAGGAGCTACCCCCCCCCTCCAGTTCATACCCATGTTTTTAGTTGAGGACATGGACTTCCATTTGGGAGGGAAGTTTAGTTCCCACGGCAAAAATGCATGGCATTGTTTGACAGCCATCAGCGACAAGCACCCGCGATCATTCAGCTTTCCTGGCAGCTAAAGGGATCTTTTTACAAAATACATACGTAGCCGTTAAAGGCCTGCAGTTTTTCAAATTCCTTTGTGGGGCGAGGTGGAAAGAGCAAAAGCAGAGCCTCTCTGCTAACAGAGAAAGGCGAGAGCTCTAGAAGCCCCGTGCTGAGACATCACATCTGTGGGCTGTATTTAAAGTGTTGCGCGGTGGACACACTGGCCAGCTGCTGACCCACCGGCTTTTCCTCGGGCTGCAGAGTCAGCCGAAAAGCAGAGGGTGCCTCATCTCCACGGAGGCTGCGTGTTTTCCACTGTTTGATAGGTTTTTAAGCTGCCGTGAGCCGTCCCAAGACCATTTGGAGAGGGGCGGCCTATAACCCTAAATAGAAATAACTATTGCACAGTTACATTTCCAAACAGGCCCCGTCAGGGGAGATATCGAGGCCTTCCTTTACCGCAAGAGGTGCAGATTTCCCTGGCATAATGGGGATTGGGGGAAATTTGATTAAGAAGAAAAAATTCAACCTGATTTTGCACCATCAGCCTTAGCCTAAATTGACAAATGGAGACGGACATTTGCTGTTTCCACTCTAGTACTGGGGTCAGTCCTGAGATGCATTTTCAGCCACTGTAGTAACCCCCTCCCCTTTGCCAGGTCCCTCTCCTAGAGAGAAAGCTGCTTGCCGAACTGCCGAAAGACGCCCGCATCGTGGTCGCCCGCTTCCCCTTCCTCCAATGGACCCTGAGCGGCGTGACCGGTGATGGCTTGGAAAGCGTTTGGGTCTACAATGTCAGCACTGTGCGGCAAGCCCAACGGGGCGCAGCAGGAGAAAACCCGGTGCAGCAGGAGAAAACCCGGTGCAAGAGGCAACATACGCTGTGTGCTGAGAAAGAAAGGACACTCGGAACCAGATTTCCGGCCTCTCTCGGCGGCCCGAAGGACAGGTGTGGCTTCGGATGTGAAAACCAGCGAGGAGAACTGTTAGGCGCTACTGTAGCTTGCTCAAATCCAGATTAATTTGTTGAGTGATTCTTTGGGTTTCTTGCAACTGACAGTCGCTTTGAAGGTTCTTGGGGTGCTTATATGTCCCCAAGGAATGTCAAGCTATGTTCCAGTCACCACCTTGGGTCACAAGCAACAAACTGCTCGAGGCCAGACCCCTGGGTATGCTCTTATGGCAATTTACCTGGAAAGTAATAAAACGCGGCTGCCCTAGATTTTTACACTGGTCCCTGGCATTCCCTCATTTTCTGCAGAGGCAAGAAAACTGTAAGGTGTAAAGAACAGGCTGTGTTAGGTACTCGTCCAGTGCAATATTTTACAGAGAATTATTAACTATGCAAGAAGACGCCCCAGGGGATGGATTGATTAACTGGATTTTTAGACCGCCCTCCCATTTTAGGGCCGCTTGAGGACTTCAGTTGTTTACTTTTGTCATCGGCCTCATGAAATTTGCAATACACCCTGTTTCATTTGTCTGTTGGGAGGCAGGGGGAAAGGACAGAATGGAACAGCTTGCACCTGAGAATTCGACAAACTCATTCTTAAAATCAAATCACGACTCTCTTCCTCGACTTCCACAATCTTTGGAGCCCAGCGGATCCTTGGAGACCGACAAGGTTTAATTCTGAGCATAAGCTTTTGCGTGCGTGTGTGCTTCTTGAGTGTGCAGGCACACGAAAGCTCCTACGCAGAATTCCACTATCTCTGTCCTCAAGGGGCTGCTGGACCCCAGTAATAAATAAGGGATTTATGTAGAGAGTTGGAATCCTGAGAGATCTCCAGTCCCTGTCTGTAGACTGGAGGCCTTAATGCCAAGTGTAGCTCTGGACCAAGATTCATTCAGGGACGGGAAAAGGGTGGGGGGAGTGGATGAGACCGCGAAGGATCCTGGGAGCACAGCCACAGGTCAGGCACCCGCCTCCCCCACCGCTTGAAGTCAAAGAGTCTTTCCACCAGATGAGCGGGTTAACTTTATTTTTAATTTACAGAAAGGAGGACAGAAACAGACCAGCAATACCCAACTCCTCCTTGCCAGAATACAGCTTTAGCCTGGCTGCTGACCAAATAGTGATCCCTTCTCTCCCCCAACTGACAAAAATGAACCACTTTTTTTTTAAAAAAAGGAGAAGAGACGCGCATGCAAGCTTTTCTGCGTTGTCAGAATGCCCTTGTGAGCCGCACAGCTGTCGAGCACTTCCGCCCGCCGGGAATGGCTCAAGCAGCGCACGGAGGGCCCGCCGGGAGAGACGAAGGTGCAGCGTGACCCTGCGTCTCTGAGCAACGTCCTTCAGGCGGCCCTTGCCGTGGGCTGCCGAGAATGGCTTGCTGTGTTTTTTAAAAAGGCTCACATTGAAAAGGTCACAGTAGGATGGTTCCAGAGAGCCGTGCAGCCGCGGGGGAAGGGGAAAGAAACCTCTCCTAACGGGGTCAAAGACAGAGGCAGCTCCGGGCCCCTTCAGGACAAGACCGGGGTAGGGGCAGGGGGGCTATGGCTATAGAGAGAGGACCCAGTAACGTTCCCTCTGATTCCCCCACACATCCTGAGAGAGGCATAACCTGAAAATGGGCAGCACAGGGACCCTGCACAGCTCGAGCTGTTCCCTAGAGAGAACAGCTCACATTCTTTGAGAAGGGGTTCACATTCACCAAAAACGCAACTAGATGACAGCTATCTTGTTGGATTCAGGTGGGCAGCCGTGTTGGTCTGAAGCAGCAGAACGACATTTGAGTCCAGGGGGACCTTTGAGACCAACTGCGTACGAGCTTCCACACATATGATCTCTTTAGGGAGGGAGTCCTAGTTTCCCAGAAGCTGAGAAAACTCAAGCACAGAATTTTCGACTAAGTTTGTACCCCCACCCCCACCCCCCCAAAAAACCTGTCGGTCTCTCCAGTGCCGCTGGACTCGAATCTAGCTCTTCGCCCACAGACTGCCCTCTGAAAACTAAAGAGAAAACACAGCCCTTTTAAAGACAAAATGCTTCTTAGCTATTCGCGTGGAGTTATCAAGCAAGCCTCAATATTTGCTAACAGCTGCTCTTCCCTTCCATCAGGGGGCCAAGTTCTCCCGAAGGCCAAGCTCTGCCAGCATGGATCCCAAGTGCGTGCGTGTGTGTGTGTGTGGGGGGGGGGTCATAGTAGCAGTGCTGATCTCCCACAGGCAGTCCTATCCCCCCGCCATCCTACCAAACCTCAAGGCAAACTGGCGGTCCAGATCAGGGGTCAGGATCAGCCCTCTCAGATCATACAGGTGGGCACTGGCTCCCCCCTGGACACCTGAAAAGGAAAACAACAATGCACAAATGCGGTTGGGACAGAGCGTCTTCGCTTTATGGCTCAGAATAGGTCTTTGAATTGTAGGATTTCTGCGTTAAAAAATAAATAAATAAAAACACCACTGGGATTTTGTAGCTGACAGGTGATCTACATAGCAAGTGGCTCCAGTCCACGCCAGTAGAGGCAGTTCACCGGTGCGACTCCGGAAAGCCTGGCTTTAAAAAAAACGACCGCGCTGAGCATGCGTGCTCTCAGAAGTGTCCTCTTCATTGTGCCATGATTCAGTACTCCACAAAGAACTGAAAATTTTCCCCGCCCAGGACGTGGCTTGTACTCGGCTACGCCTGGCCTTTGTTCGGAAAACCGGCCTCAAAAGGCTGCAACTGTGAGTCAAAAAGCAGCCACGTTCGGGTTTGGGTGTGTGCTTAGTTCTTCCTCCGCTTAGCTGTAATGGAGGCATGTTCCAGCCGCCTCCTCCACACAACTGTCGGGGATTCGGTTCGCGAAACCAGCTCCGGCAGCTAATTCCCCGTGGTGCCTCTACATGGCACATCAGCAAGCGCTGTGACGCGCTCTGCAGAGAAGACCCGTCCTGGTTGGCTTCACCTCCGCATCCCAACCGCGCAGCGAGCTTCTGAACAAGTGCGCAAGCAAGCAAAGTTTTTCAGGATCCAGCCGGGCCCGTCTCCCAGCCAAATGGCGGTACCGTCCCCAATTAAAAGAAGCAGAAAGAAAAGCCGGTCAAGGAGAACCCCCTTTCTGTGCCTCGCTTCTTTTCCTTCTGTAGGCAATGTCACCTTCATGTAATCACCGACTCCGTAAACCGAGGCCCTCCGACTCCAAAGCTTGTGCGGGCAGCAGTGTCATCGGGGGAGAGTGTCCACAGTGCCCCTCGCAGCCCCGCCCTCCCCGAGTTATCCTGCGAAGAGTCCGTATAGCAGCAGCAGCAGCGAAAGAGTAAGAAAAGGGGAGACGGCTGGAATGCGGACCTGCACCCGCACTACCCTTTTCAGGCCAAACACCTGAGGGCAAGAAAGAGGGAGGGCCCGTAACAAAGAGCTTAGTTGCACCTAGAAAACGATATAAATAAGTTATTACATTGAAACCTTCATAGTAGTTGAATAAATATGTCCTTAAGAGTTTTAAGTTTGATACGCACACGCCGACCCTCACACACACGCTTAAAGTGCCTGCCCACTCCCCCCTCCCCTCCCCCCAAAAAGAAACCCGAGTTAGCTCCCGTTATCAAAAACAAAATCTTCTCATTGCGGCATAAGAGCTTTTGTGCCTACGGAAATTAAATATTGCTTTGCTTAGCCCTTGTACCATGATGCAACCCGCTTTCTCCCCCGAGAAAGGGGGGCAGGGTACGGATTTACTCATTTTATTGCTCACAGACCTGAGGAAAAAACGGGAAAGTTTAAAGGGGCGGGGATCAGTGCTGCTCCTTTAAGAAAGAAGCCCTTTCAGTGCACTGTAGGATAAGCTTGAGCCTACGTCGTTTGAGACGTCTTCTCAGGGATGGCAAAGTCTTAAGTTAGCTAGCAATATAGTCGGGCATCTAAACTCCGAGATATGTCTCCTACTTCAAGGAGCCTGGAAATGTGCATTTTCCCCTCCCCTCCCACGTCCCTTTATATACACCTCAGCAGAATCGATCGTATCGCTGCTATTTGCACCTCGTATAAAACTTAAAGTCGCCTGGCGGATCCCCCCCCTCTCCCCCAAAAAACTACATTAGGATTGGCTTTGTTTGTTTGTTTGTTTTTGCTACACGTGAAATTCTACAGGTCCTAACGGGTAAGGCGACATCAGGCAGCTCTGCAGTTACAAAGAGCGACGCTGTCTGGGAAGAGCCCTTTAACCACTGGAGTTATGTACAGCTCATGCAAGAGGAGAGTGCTGTGCCCTCTAATGCCCGGGCGGCTCTGCCTGACAGTCCGGGAACGCCAGGCCTCTGCCGCTTCGAAGCACGCAAGCCCGTTCCCTTGAAAATAAATAAGGATGTCAAGCAGGCCGCCCCCTGGGAACCATCTCCCGTCCCAGTCGCCGTTCTTTGCCGCCTCCCGCGAGGCCGTCCTCGCGGCGCTCCCACTCAGCCGTCTGGCTCTTTGGTTCGGTCCGCGGGGCAGTCCTGAGTGAGGCCGTCCGGGCCCGGCAGGCAACTGCTCGACGCTCGCCTGGGGGAGGTTATCTGGAAATGAGCGAGCTGCTCTGCGATTGGTTGGAAGAGGTCGTCGCGCCGCTGAGTTGGGAAAATCCGCTGTGGCAGGACTCCAGGCTTGACATGGACCCCCTGCGAGGGAAGGAAGCAGGATTCTTAGACAATCCCCAAGTGAGGCCTGAGAGGAGCTAGTCTCGCTTGGCTGCCTGGACACGGGGGTCCCTCAGAAAGCCCTCTTATCCAGTGAGGCTTTTTTCTCTTTTTGAATTGTGGGGAAACCCTTAATTAAAAACCTGCGGGGAGAAAATAAAAAGGATCGGCTCAAGCGACGGTGCGGGACCTCTCGGCAGCTACGCTCCACGGATTACCCCTAATGGGATTTGGGGCTAAGGCTGATTCACCCGGGAAGACCCCAGATGTCGGAGGCCGGATGACACGTGTCAGGGACGGGACGGAAGAGACGGGGCAGCAGCTCAGTCCACAAGGAGTCGGAGCACTGAGGTTGCTCCCCAAGCAAGGAAACCAAATAATTTGGCGGTGGGATTGGTTCCAAGGCACATTCAGATGAGTAGTGCAGCACTGTCCTGGATTTAGGCCAGTTAAGCAGGCCAGCTGCTAGAACAACCATGTTCTGTGCTACATCCTGCCCGCCCTGGTCAGGAAAGCTCCCCTTCTTCTCTGCGTACGTTGTCGAAAAGGCTGCGCCGTACAACAACGTTCACGGACTCACTTGGATAAATGATTAGGGTCTGCAATCTATCCTGCTGTGTACAGTCTGTGGTAGGAGAGATCCTGCCCTGCCCGGCGCAGGCTAGCCAAATCTCGTCAGATTTCGGAAGTCAAGCAGGGTCGGCCCTGACTGCCACTGGCTGTCCCGGGTCGCTGACTGTACCGACTCCCTGTGTGACTCCGCAGAAATGAGATCGATAAGGACGGCGAGCGAGGCAGCGGCGGCCCCTCCCCTCCTACCTGAACTCCTTGGAGGCGAGCACCTCATAGTAATACATCATCTTGCACTTGTGGTTAGAGACCTGCAGGGAGGCTAAGACGTCGTCCACCCGGGAAAGGCTGCTCCCGGCACAGGCCACGGGGCTGTGCATTTTCCACTGGAGGATGTAGAAGCCGGGCCAGCGAGTCACGTGGGAACCCTGGGGGAAAGGGGCGGAGCCAGAGGAACGAGTCACGGAAACACTAACGGGAGGTCGTGCCATCATGGAAGCCGTCTGTGTTACTCGGAACCCAACAGTGAAAATACGGGTTTTTTTAAAACAAAAGGGGCCATGAAACTGATGGATGGGAATCTAAAAACATCTAGAAACATCCCTACACCTACCTACTTTCCTTCCATCCATCCATCCATCTATCTATTTATTTATTTTATAAATTTGATCTATAGGCTGCCCATCTTACAGTAGGGTCATGGTGGCTAACACTGACAAACAAAAATAAATATCAATGTAAAAATTCTTAAAAAATGAACTGCATCTTAATTTTAAAAGACGAACCCAACAGTCTATGGGTAAATCGCTTGGGGAGGGGGACAGGGTAGACCAGGAGGCCGACAATGGAAGGCACAATCACAACTGACCTGGATGCTCTCGCCCTCCCGGCAGACCAGCGGGGACTCCACGCGGCTGTAGTCCACCCCCAGCGCCCAGCTCTTGCCGATCAGCTGCACGTTCTCCCCGGTGGACAAAGTGCTGGCCACGGCAGCCTCCTTCCGGCTCGTCTCCGGGGCGCGCTTGGAGTGGAAGAGGCTGAACGCCACGTCCCCCTTCAGGATGTCAAAGTCCCACGTGATGACCGACTCGCCTTCCAGGATCTCGACGACTATCTGGAGAGACCAAAGCCACCGCAAGCATAAGTGCGAAGGATTCAGCTGATGCGTGAGATATACAAGTCGTCTTTGTATGTACAGTAGTGCAAAGTACGGTATACCTTTATACTCCATAAAACTAGGCACTATTTTAAGTGAGATGTGTATTATGGGTCCTCATTCTTGTCCACAGTGTGTTAAATTTGTGGGTGTTTTCTCAGGGCAGCTGATCTTGGCTGTCTGGAGATCAGGTGGAATAATGGGAGATCTCCAGGTTCCACCTAGTGAGAAGCTTTCCACTCCTCCAGCGTTTCTTAACTGACCAGGAGACCCACCCCTTCCTGACCAGGAGACCCGCCCCCTGACCAGGAGACCCGCCCCTTCCTACCTCGTGGGGAGCTCCTTTGAAGATACTCGCAGAGTGATAGATTGTTTCTGTCCAGAGGCGGATGTGGTCGGAGGTTTCGGGCTCCTCGTCGGTTTGATACAGCGATTTGGGGACAAGTCCCCCCTCAGGAACATTACACTGTGGACAAGTGGGAGACAGACAGTGAAAGTCCGGCACAAAACCCAGATCTGCACCCCTGAACCGTGTCAGACAGCAGGGCTGCTCTGCTCCCGCAAGCCACCATGCGAGGATAAACACAGACCACAAAGAGGACAAAGGTGGGCGAGGATAGGGGGTGGGAGAAAAGGGGCTGCCAGATGGACACCTGGAAGTTTATACATTCTGCCGCCAACAGGAACGCGTCCGCTGATTGGCCACTCTCAAAGTATGATGGCAAAATCCTGTTTGAGGGTGCAATCGTTCCAAAGAGACTGTTCAAAAGAGGAGCACCGTTTGCCTTGAAGCCATCGGCTTTGGATCCAACTCACCACGCATTCTCCTCCGAGGAAGTCTGGGATCACGTCTTTGTCGAGATAGTCCACGAGCCCCCCGGGCCCTTGATAGTTGTTGCCGCTGTAAATGAGGAACTTCTGCCTGGTGTTCTCGTTGATGAAGGGGCTCACCTGGAATGGAGACCGGAAGCCGCACAGAACAGCTCACTGAGGAGGATGCACAGAAGCCTCGTTACAAGCACAACCCAAATCCACCAGGAGTGGAAGAACCGGGGTCCTTCCCTTCCTCTGCCCACAACAGGCACCACGTGAGGTCGGTGGGGCTGAGAGAGCTCTCGGAGAACTGCTCTATGAGAACAGCTTGAAGAGAACTGACTAGCCTACGGTCAACCAGATGGCTGAACGGGGAGGAAGACTCGGGAATCCAACCCGGCTCTCCAGATTAGAAGCCGCTGCTCTTTACCCGCTGCACCATGCTGCCTGCAGGCTACGGTCACCGCCACGGGAAGTCCTGATTGCCAGAAGCCGACACAAAACCCACGTTGCCTCGCGGGCAAGGGGGAGGCAAGATCCCTGCGTCACTCACCAGGGTCCACAGGACCGGGAAGACTCTGGGGGCGCGCACGATCAGGAGCCTCCCGAGGGTCTCGGGGTAGTTGTCCTCGACCACCTCGATAATCCTCAGGAGGGCTTTGACCCCCGGCCGCCAGAGATGCCGCATGTTGAGCCCTTCGAGGTCGACGAGGCAGGTCCAGGACCTGCAAGGGAGGAAGCCCGTCAGGCCCGCCTTGGAGGGGGAGCGGGAGGACTCGGGCTGCCTGCTCGGGACTCCCGCACTCACGTGATGGGGCGGCCCAAGAGGCTGGTGTTCTCCTCGCACCTCTTCTGTCCCTCCTCGTTAATGGACAGCACCTGGGGAGGGAAGCAGGCGCAGGCGGCTGTTACTACAGTGCAGTTCTGAGCCTTGCAATAAACAAGGATCTTTATTGTTATGGTCTGAAGTCCTCTCTTACGTGACGAAGGAGCGACTCCTCTCCCAGGGCTTTCACGAGCCCTTTGGTGTCCATCTGGCCGAGGCGCAGGATGTAGAGGGGCCGTCCATCTTTGAAAAGAAAAATGAACAAAGCGGCTCGAGCACAGAGATCCTTTTTGTCCCGCAAAGGGAAGAGTCGACCCCAAAACAAGCAAGCCAACAAGATTAGTTCCGTATCCACTGGAGGAGGGAGAGGGAGAGAGCACTGTTGTTTTTATACCCCGCTTCTCACTCCCCGGAGGAATCTCCAAGCGGCTTGCAATCGCCTTCCCTTCCTCTCTGCACAACAGGCACCCTGAAAGGGAGGCGGGGCCGAGAAAGTTCTGAGAGAACTGCTCTGTGAGAACAGCTCTAAGAGAGCAGGGATTGGCCCAAGGTCACCCAGCTGGCTGCATGTGGAGGAAGCATGGGGAAATCAAACCTGGCTCTCCAAATTAGACGCTCCCGTTCTTAACCACAACACCACCCTTGCTTTCAGTGAAAGAGATTCTGCTGATCTGCAATGCCCAGCTATGGCGATCGCAAAGCTCCCAAGAACCTCTGACTGGGCCTCCTTTCTCAAGATGCCTGCAGCTTTGGAATCAGACCTCGGTGCCTTCTTGGGCAGCCGCTGACCCCCGCCTCCCTGAGGGCACTGCCCGGCCCCCCCTGCAGCAAGCTCCCCCCACCTCTGTCCTGGTAGTGCCAGCCTCCAGTGTAGTACTCCTCCAGCAGAGGGGGCGGCCTCCACGTTTGCAAGATGTAGTCCACCTGGTACTGCTTGCGCCAGGTCAGCGACTGGCAGAGCATCTCCCGGGCCTTGTCGATGTGGAAGTCGCGGGCCCTCAGGAAGCGCAGGATGTGCTCGTCCCTGGGGATCTGAAGCGGGGAGAAAGGGCGAGGCGACAAAACCGGTTTAGGGCTCGTGAACACCCCCAGGAAAACGGCTGAAAAGGCACGATAAAATCCCTGTGCCTGTCCGCGGCCATCGTAGGAGTAGTAAAGGCAGGGGGAGGGAGCAAAAGGGAGGGGTTTAAGGGTGCAGGGAGTGATGTCACTGCTGGGGGTGTGGTGAGGGGGCGTGGTCAGCTGGCATGACTTCCGGAGCTCCCCAAAGTCTGAAAAAGGATTACAGGGGCCTTAAACACAACGCCTTAAACTCAACGCAATCCGCGGCGCTGTTCAAGGCCCCGTGACGTCTCCGTGCTCCGAACGGAGGGGTTCCCCCGCAGCCGCTCACCTTGCCTTTGTGCGTTTCTTGCAGCCACTGGCGGAGTCGGATGAGGCAGCTTTCTTGCATGGGGGTCAACTGGCCCAGGCATCTTTCTATGTAATCGGCGTCCAGTTTGTCAGCTGAAACAACACCGGAGGGAAGCCAGTCAACCGGACTGTCAACGCATGCCTGTTACTTATCATTGGTTCTGTGTTGAGGACCGGCCAGCTGAGGCGGAGCGAAGGGACGCTGGCAGGGGCTCATGGGAATTGTAGTCCATGGACATGTAGAGACCCACAGCTTGGCTGGTCTACTCTGACTGACAGTGGCTATCCAGAGTGCCAGGCTTCCCCATCCACTGCTGCCTGGCCCTTTTAGCCAGGGATCGAACCTGGGACCTCCGGCATGCCAAGCAGAGGCTCTACCACTGAGCCAGGGCCCCTCCCCAACTAAGCAGTGGGTAGCTGCACCTTCCGCCTCTTTCCTATCCTGTACTCAGTCCCCGCCCCAATTGTCCACTGAATCCACTATTTTAAAATCCTGTTTCTGTCCTTCTCCCCCCCAACTCCTTAATGCATTTACATGCACGGCGGGGAGGAGGGCTTTTAGAAAGACCTGCACATACAACTAAGTTGCCCTTATCCTCCCTGAGCCCTCAAGGCAACATACTGATGCAAGGCCAAACAAACAGAAAAAATCTGAAATAAGAAGAGGCGAGATCAAGCAGTCCTTCTCCCGGAGGGGGTCACAGAACAACGGCTTGCGTAATCTTTGGCAGCGAAAAACACACCCTTCCGCCCAGCGCTGCACAAGCTGGGCGTTCACCTTTCACTACGAGGACAGCTTCGGCTCCTCCGGAGCAAGGCAGAAGCAGAAGGCTGGCCCTTTCCCCCCTGGCTTTTGCAGGCCGCCCCAAAGAAGCTATTGGCCGAGGGATGCGGCGGAAACGCTCAAAATAAACCGAGAGGAAGGGCTCTCCCCGGGGCCGCTCGGAAAGCAGATGGGCACCTGCAGGCGAGAGCAGCCGCCCGCCCGCCCGCTCACTCGGAAAGGGAACTCTGTACCAGGAGAGCCGAGCCGCAGGACGGCAGCTGCGTCGTCGGAGGCCGCTTGGGAACAAAGAGGAAAGCAAACATGAGGGAGGGGGGAACGGAGAGGCGACAGGGCTCCCTGGGCCGGCTCGGCAAGAAGCAGCGGGAAGACATCTTTGTCCCCCAAACACAAGCTGACAGTGCGTTAGGACAGGCACAGAACACCTCCGGCCGTGCAGCTGCCAGGCGGCAGGACGGCCACAGAGAAAACCAGGCTCCCCCCGCCCCAATGAACCGCCAGCCACGGATCGACAAAGCAAAGGGAGGACGGTGCGCTAGGCCATCTGCTCCAGGTCGGCACAGGCAAAGGCAGAAGGAGTCTGGGGATCGACTGGCCGCATACCGTCAGGGGGGGACGACTCAGCGGAAGGACAGGTGCCTCCGTTCCCTTTGTCGCTTCCTTGCGTTCCGGATTCGGACGGCGCTTTGCTGTTTTCATGCTGTGACGGAGCCTGGCTGGCCACCTTCTCGCAGACCGCTGGAGGGGTCCACCGGGGGATGAACGTGATGCCCTGGGAAATCAGCTCCTTCAGATAATGCTCAATCACCTCTTTACCCTGGAACCAGAGCATTGATTAGATGGGTAAACCTGTATTAATAACAACAACAATAGCTTTATTTTTATAGCCTGCCCTTCCGAATTGGCTCACGACGGGTAACAATAGGATATGTTCAATTTATGTCTACAATGGGAAAGTTTTTGAACGTCTCAACTGAATCATGTTAAGCAGATGACATTAAATTAGATGTGTAAACCGCCTTCTTAATCTCGCAGAGGTGTCTGGCGCTCACAAAGCAAAACGTGTCCGACGTGGATCAGTGGACACGTTTTTTGGGTGTGAAGAACTGGGTTCAAATCCAGTCTTAGCTATGACTTCACAATACTTTAGACTGAATGACCCCCACCCCGAAGAGACGCTCCAATCGATTTTAATATTTCTTGTTAACAGGATATTAAGGTAAACGTTTTAACGTTATTGCTTTCATTTGAGCTAATTGTAACTTTATACAGGGACTGTACGGACCCAGAAAATGTTATCGGGCCAGAATTCCCAGATAGGGTGGACTATAAATCCCCTCCCATAAATAAAATTAAATAATAAAATGAAACCAAACGCAAAATTTAACTCAGAATCCTCTAACAAGGGGAACATGATGGCATTTGGAACGAGACTTCCACCTCGGCTGATCTAATTCCGCAACCATTTTTGCCAAAATGTGGCAGCCTCGGAGTTTCCCGAGCGACTTGACTTCTTCGGCCTCACGTCCTCCAAAAGGAAATCCTGCAGATGCCTCACCCGCTTGATGTTCGCTGTGTACTGCTTCATGGCAATCTTCTCCACAGTGTTCTCGAAGCCAAAAAACGATTTGATGTCCAGAGAAGCAGACTGCTCGAAGCAAGTCCAGTCTTCGTTCTCGGGGTGGACCTAACCTCGGACAAAGACGGGGCACGGTCAGAGATCTGCACACAGGCCGGTGCTTCCAGAAGCAGCAGCTAGGAAGCCCATTTAGGACAACCCCCCTTCCCCAAAAAATATTTGGCCTTCTTAGGAAGACAGCTTCGGGTTCATCAAGGCACGGCAAACAAGGTCTCAGAGGTCCTTGTCTCCTTTGAGACTCCCTGAATCTCCTGGAATTGGCCTATATCACATTTATCCCTCTGTGTTCCTAGAAAACGTTCCCTCCTGTGTGAAGGGGTAGATCAGAAGGCTGCGAGGCAATCTAGCCAGACGAATGAGAACGGGAAGGAGATCGTAGACATTTGTTTTTGAAAAAAAGATGAGGAAAACAGGGGACGGAGGATTAAGTGATGCGATCTTCCTCTTCCGTCTCTCCTATCAGCTGTCACGGAAAGTGAAACGTGAGCCCTTGCTCTGCTCCATCAGACCACCTTCTCTCAGGGCTGAAAGGGAGGAAAATTACACCAGAACACGACAAGAATGAGAAGCATTGAACGGCCGCCGGGCCACCTGGGAAACAGGCCCCCACATGGGCCTAAATGCAACGGGGGGAGGGGGGGAGCTGGCAGCTCCAAATACAGGCCGCCCAGAAGAGTTAAAAAGTAGGGACGCTGCACAATTTCTAGGCAGAAGGAAGATTTGTGTGTGTGTGTGTGTTTATATGTGCGTGCGTGCGTCACGCCCCTCTGGGGACAGTAAATAAACCCAACTAGAAGAGGGAAAAAATGTCCTAAGGAGAAGGACAATGGAGAGGAAGCCGGTAGGTTAAATAGCCCACCCAGCCTTACAACGGTTCAGCAGTGACCCAGCAGGGCCTTCTACCTCTGGGTCCAGTTCTGGCTTCTGTCGCCACCCCCACCCCAGCGAAAACAAGAAAGAGTGACTGTACTTTTAAGCGACTGGTCTATGGCTCTAGCACACCCCGGCATCTAAAAGTCCTGCTGGGTTTTAGGTCGCTACGAGCCACCAAGAGCAGCTGCTCCCTTCCGAGCGGCTCCGCTTTCAAGAAGTGTCCTGAGCAGACGCCAACAAAGCAGGTAAGTAACACAATCTGGGCTTTTGTTTATCCAACACAAAAGGGTATCGAGTTGCCTCCGAGGATGGACTGAGCCGCCTTTCGTACCCCGGGCCAGCCAAAGGAGTAAACCTCTGCTGCACCAAGGGTGGGCTGACATAGCCGGTGGAGACCCTTCCTGGAATATAAGCTTGCAAAAGAACCCTCCGTCAGATATAAGCAAGAACGAACGGAGATCCTTATATATCCCAGGGAACTCCATTTGTATCTGAACGGTGCTCAGGCCATTTCCGCTTTCTCTGGTTTCCGGTACTCCAGTAAGGAGAACTAGTTCCGAAGGAGATATACTAGATCGAAAATATAGTATGGAACGGGGAAGGGGGGGGGAACCTCCCTTATTTTCAGAGCCAAGCCTAAAGCAAGCTGTAACCACAAGCAGAGAAAGCAAGTTTTCTTGTCGAAAGCTCTCCGTCCAGCTGGCCCAAACGGAAAAGGACGCAGGGCCACAACTCAAACAAGCAAGAACTCAGACCCTCATTTACAACTTCCCACACCAGTTAGAATCTGGCAGGTAGCCGTGTGGGTCTGAGCAAGGTATAAGCTTCGCCATTGTGCCTGCACGCAACAGCTTATACCAGGGGTAGTCAAACTGCGGCCCTCCAGATGTCCATGGACTACAATTCCCAGGAGTCCCTCCAGACATCTGGAGGGCCGCAGTTTGACTACCCCTGGCTTATACCTTGGTTGGTCTTGTAGGTGCCACCCCCCTGGACTCAAACTGTGCTGTGCATGAAGCGACCAGATGGGTCCCGAGAGAACAAGAGGCTCCCTGTCCCTGGGACCAGGGGCCTAGGAAGGGCGCGTCCTTACTGAGTAGTTGCAGATCTCTAGGACGACCACCCGGCTGGCGAAGGTCTCGTTCTGGGCTTCGATGAGGAGAGTTCGCTCCTTCCAGTTCACCGTGTTCTTCTGGATGAAAAATACAAACTCGACGCCGGCAATCTGAAAGAGAACAAGAAGCACGGGCGGTGAGGAGGCGGGGGAGCGGCCCGAGACGCTTCCTTGGGCTCTAGTGGGGAATCTTCTTCAGCAATCTTCTTCAGCCCACCTTCTTCAGCAACCGTGGCGCGTCGACGTTTAATTTGCAGCTCCGCTCGATGACATGAGTGGCCCCGTCCTCGCTCCTGGATTCCCGGAGGATCTCGCTGCCCAGGAAAACCGGGATCTCCGGACAGGTGGGGAAGCGCTTTTCGTAAGCCTGCGGAACGGACAAGATACACAGTCAGTGCTTTCAGGGAGTGTTCTCTGGCGGTGAAATTCAGGGCCCTCCTTGCTGACCACTCAATTTCAGCCAACAGCAGAATACGCTCTCACACTAATTAAGGTGTCAGTGCTGCCTGGTTGTGTATTTTGTTCCGGGGAGGGCTTCGAAGCCTGAGTTCTCACGGCCTGGGCCAGCCTATTCCCAAATCGTCTTTCAGGCAGGACGACTAACTTTGCTCGGGTTCGATTCCCACCAGGACGAGAGATCAGACCTTCGAAGCATTGCAGAGCGCCCGGCTTTGGCATTCTCTTACCCAAAGGCCTCACCCAGGTTTCTGATTAGACATGACCTTCTCATATAAAAGCAGGAAGGATAATCAAAGCCCGAGCGCTCACGTGCTGCTCCTGATCTCTCGTTTGGGACTGCGGCGACCCTGAGGGGTGTGGCCCGGGCATGGATGACCCCACAGAGAGGTGAACTTTGGCGTTTCTCAGTCAACGTTAACACAGCGCTGGACGCTGAGAGATACACCTTGGTGCCGACAAAGGAGGAATTTGCATTACTCGGAATTCAAGCCCAACTTGGGAGAGAAACTGTCCTTGTGAGAGTGTTCTGAGTAATAGCTAAAAAACTGGTGGGCAGGATAGATCGCCAGTGGCAGAACTGACTGACCATCAACTGTGCTCCCATGGTGAAGGGAGGCACACATCTCTCCAACACCAAGAGAAGATGCTATTTTTGGAAGGATCCCAAAAGCATAGAATGGAGGGGGGGGGGAATGTTTCACCGAGTACACAATGGTCTATTTCAGGACTATCCAGGGCCCTGGCAAGCACACAATGGCTTAGACTGAAAAACTGCATTATCTTAGGACATGGCTTTGGACATTCGTTAAGCAACCAAGATGCTTCTTTGCCTGTGAGCGAAACTGATCCCAAAACAGGCGAGCCGGGAGCGGCTGCCGTGATAATTTAAAGTAGCTCGGCCTTTGGAGGCCACGTCCCCGCTAAGGATTAAATTGCATTTAATGGTGCAGAAGTGAGCGTGACCCCTTCAAGGTCCTCGTCGAATAAGGCGCAAGATTCTTGGGGAGATCAAACGAGAGAGATGAGCAGAGGGGCGGGACTGCACAGATGTATTAAAGATGGGATCGGTGATATTGCCCCCAAAATAACACACGGAACACTTGCAAAAAAGGTGATTCTCCTCAGATAACAGTACTGTTTTATCCGTCTCTTGGACTAGTGCTTCGGGGAGGAAAACGTGCAAAGAGCTATAATTCCGTCAATAAAATGCATACAGGGATAGGTCTCAGTAAGGTGCTTTTGATGCTGCCAGAATTTCTTTTAAACTTATGTGTATCTTAAGCTAGGACTTGCAGACCTGGGATTGCCACGCAAGGGAGACCCATCTTCCGTGCCTGCTGATTTCCGATGGCACACAGATCTCCTCAAAGAGCTTGGAGCCCCAAGGGCTGAGCAAACTTCTCAGCTCTCTACACTTGTTTCCAACCGGGACAAGATCTCGGCAAAGGATTGCCCTCGCTGTAAGCATGCGAAATAGCCAGTTTCAGGGCATTTGCATCAGGACACCATTAGGTATAGCTGCTGTCGGGCTGCGTGACTTTGCACAGTTCCTTCTTTCTTTAACAAAACGTGGTTTCGGGCCTTTGGGCAAGCAGAAGGGGCCGCTTAAACATCTGAGCAGAAGCACCAGCCTGAAGGGAAACGGTTAAGCAGACTCCCCACCCGCCCCAAACATCAGGCGCTCTGCTCAAGGGGGAATCCTTCCATGGCTGCCTTTCAGTTTAAAAATAAAGCCAGTGGAAAGTTACAGGATGGTCAGGACATGTGTTTCGCCCTTATACCCCGGGACGAAAATACATACGCCGTCAGGCCCGCGGCTCCCAATACTAACAATTAATCTCGGTGTCAGAAACATGATAACTGATACAGGAACGTCTACCCATCCCAGACAGAGGTGGCGAACTAGCCCTTGGCCTCCTGCGTCAGAGGTCACGCGGAAGCAGGTCACAATCCGACAAAAGAGGTCCTGGACGTGACTGATCCCTATGCATCCAGCCCCTGGCTCCTCTCGCTGATCCGCCACAGGTGTTCCCTTGCAGCATAATCGGCCACACAATTCTGTCCTGCCCACATCTTGATACTTCATCAGGAAACATGCGTCTCCCCTGCAGTCCTTCAGTAGCAGAAAGACCTGGGCTGTCCTTCCGGATGGCTGCCGGCACTAACACAGCCTCCTGCACAGAAGTGTACAGAGCGGCTGGGAAGTATTTTGAGGGCCCTGCGCTGGCCACCTTCTGAACAAAGCCAAACAGGCCGAGGGAGGAGAAAAGTGAAGAAGGGTCAGCAAAGTGGCCAGGCCTTCCCAGCGGGGCACAGTTTGCCTGAAGACAGCCTGCAAAGCAACATCTGCCTCACCTTGACCCGGGCAGGACGGTTTTGGGCTGCCGTGGACTGCAGCAAGATTTAGCCTGGCAGAATGTGGAATCAGAACCAGAACTCGGGTCGGCGCTTTAGCCTCCGCAGCTCCCCCGAAAGCCACGGCTGTGATATATCGTGGCGAGGAGGCGGTTCTGCAACTCAGAAAGAGGGTCTCCCTCAAGGTCAGATGCCTTTCCCTCTGCCCGTAACACGCTGCGTTAGCCAATGAATTCAACGCAGGAGCGAGTTTGCGAGGGTGACCCCTCTCAGGTTCCTTACAGCTGCCCCGTTGAGCGCTGACCTAGCCTGAACCGGCTGCGAGAGAGAGAGAGACCGTATTATCCTAGCACGCGGCGATCCGGCTGCGGGCGCTAGAAGGGAAAGGTTACGGCTGAATGCTGATTTCCGGCAGCAAACAGGCTGTGCAGATCCAAGAGGGGGGCGCTTTTGAAACTAGGCTCTGACAAAGCTGTACAAAAGGAACGTGGGTCAAGGTTCGGGCCCGTTGAGTCGTCCCATGGCACAGCTTCCAATCAATCTTGCGTTCAGAACCCAAAACCAGTCGGCACGCCCACCCGACAGTTCTGCAGAACTCTTTCTGCAGACCGAAATTGGGAAGGGGGTCACTTACCGCCATGACGAGCTCAAAGGGGTACTTGTAGACTCTAACAGGGGACTGATATTTTTGCACCATTTTCACTTCACGCCTGTAAGGGAAGAGAAACAGCAATCTGTTAGGGAATCTACGTTGGACGGACCCCCACCCGACCCCGCAAGCCAGAGCACCCATGTCCATTCGGTTTCACAACGAAGTCAATGCTCTTTCCACGTGGCGGAAGGTCAGAGTCGGCAGCGGGAGAATGCACAGGATCACCTGGGATGGGCCAGGTTTCCCACACAGATCAGAAGCCTTTTGAAGCCCTCGGCCCCCACCCCCAGCTCAAGCGCAAGAACCCTTTCCGTTTCGTCTGGCGTGAGAGGCGTCATCATGTCTTGTGGCCACCCCGAGACAAATGCCGTCGAATTTTGACGGTTATTTAAACCAGCCGCGTGCAAAGCCGTGCCCAACTGCGCTAAGAACTCGTGCTAAAAACGTAAAGAGAAATCCGAGCGAAAGACAGCATGTTTGATCCTACGTTGCAGGCTGGCAGTTGAGAAAATTACACCGTTCAGACGAGTGACTCAACACACCTTGTGCGGAATTACAAAAGGCGGCCAGGCTCGCAAGACCCGTCGCTGCCGTTCATTTGCCCCAATAACTGCCGTTCCTCCCCCTACCCCCACACCAAGGGCCTTTGACCCTCACGCCCATCCCAGCCACAAGCACCCAGAGAGATAATGGGCCCGCTCTCACAAAAAGCTCATTGAGTTGTTTTCTGCCTCTGTCGTGAGTGAAGTCTCTAGGCTGAACTTCTCCTACTCACATTCCTGGGCTGAAAACACAAAGGCCTCAGAAGTGCGCTTTGGACACAGGATCCGACCGACTGCTGAAACCGCCACGTGGGATAAAGAACTAATCCAAGTCTCCGGCTGGAAGATGCATGAGCATCAGAAGGCACTCTGCTATGCTAAACATGCCTTCTGGAAGCTTCCCACCTAAAGGCGATTCGGTACCGTTGAGCACGGCACTTTCCCCAACCCCGGAGAAAGAGAGAAGAGACCACGGCCATTCGTGGAGAGGTACCTGAAGCGGGGGGACCGGCTTGCATCGGTCAGTGCATTTGCAGAACGGATACGGACGCTTCGCATGCGCCGAACAGCCGTCCAGGTCTGGGGAAGGCTTCAAGGATTGCTCCCCCAAGGACTACGCCCGGACAGGGCACAGGATCGGAAAAGCTCGCGCTGAAATGAAAGGCTAACGGGACGGAGCCGAGCGACGGAAAACTTTGGTGGAGATCATGTAACGGACACCCGAGAGCCCCAGACAGCACAGAGCACCTTATAACGTAAAAGCTGTAAGGATGATCTCGGGGGCATGCGAGAGCCATCTCTGCAGTGGGGGGACATGGCTGCGAAACGCCGTCGAGAGCGATCCTCCTTGCCGTTGACGGCGAAGGAATCCGTTCCGTCTGCGGCAGAAAGGCTAGACTCCTCGACGAGGATTGCCCTGTCGGTCGCTAGATCCAGCTCCAACGAGATCCTCAGGGTAGAAGCTTCTGAGAGCCAAAGCTCCGATTGTCGGGTCACCAAAGCTCACCCCCCCCCCCAAAAAAGCTCTTGGTGGTCTCTGAGGGGCTGCTGGAGGCCTCAGAGGGTTTTCAAGGCAAGAGACTTTCAGAGGAGCTTGGCCATTACCTGCCTCTGTGCCACGACCCTTGGGGGTGTCCCCTCCAAATACCCACCAGGGCTTAGCTTCCAAACTTGGGCCAACCAGAGGAAATTAATTTGGACCGCAAGAACCCAGGGACTCAGAGTACAATGCTCCCCAGCCCCCAGAGAGCACGACAATAGCAAAAACTAGCCGGAAAGAAGCTTAAGGGGGTGGCAGGTGACAGGGGATGAGCCAGAGGGTTGGGAGTGTCCTGCATAGTGCAGGGGGCTGGACTAGATGACCCAGGAGGTCCCTTCCAACTCTAGGATTCTGTGATTCTTTGATTCTAAGCCCTGAAGGGAACCATTTACGCTTAGGCTGGCAAGAGAATCCACCACTCTATCACCATGGAAACATCATGGCGGAGTCCTTCCTAACCAGCGTTAAGAAAAGTGGGAGGGTGTGATCTCATTTCCCAGTGCCTTTTCCTTGGTTACGCGTTACGTTAGCAACCAAAGGGAACTGCAGTTAAGACTCCAGGCCCTTCTCCACCTGCGAATGGGGTGCGCCAGGTGAGGGCTCCTTGGCAAGAACAGCAGGTGAGGGGGTTGCTCATGCTCCTGGAGTGTCCTGCTTTACGAGCAAAGACCGAATGCTTCTTCACCCCAAAAAACCGCAGACCCTCACACATTTTAAAGCGCCGTATGTCAAGGGCTTTCGAGCCCCGCTTCCCACCTGACCTGCTAATTTCTTGCAGCCTGAAGGGACCCAGGACCGAAACAAGCGGGCTTCCTCGCCCAGTTCTTGCAAGAAAGCCAGTCGAGGTCAGTCGAGGCCGCAAGAGACCGCCTAAAGGCCCATCTGAGTCTTATGCTGGAGGTCTGGTTTTCCGATTTTGCGTCTTTGAAGGTCTCTGAAAGGTGGGGTGGGGTTTGCTGACCACTCCTTTGAGGCCCAGGACCACCTGGCTGAGAGGAGGCAGCATATCAGTTGTTTTTTAAACGCCTAGAACCGGGGAATAGGGACGTAATTCCAACAGCAAGGTTTAAAAAAGAGAAGCTGCTGAGACTCGCCTCGTGAGCCGTTGGAGTTTCTCAGGCACTTGTCACCTGCCTGCAAGCTTTACGCTGGTGCCGGCTTCCCTGAGGTTCATGACTAAGCCCTCCTCTGAAAGGAAAGCAGCTTTCTCCCACCCACACGCCTGCCTTTTCTTAAGACTGAGCCCCCCTCTGGTTATGCAAGTCCCCCTCCCCGCCCCCTCTTGAGAGCTTGCTTGCACGGGAGTCATGAGTGGGAAATCCTACAAGTTGAGCTCCGTGGTTGAGCCTCGCCATCAATGCAGCCGGGCACCCGCTTCCAAGCCAAGCTAACGGCACGGGCTTCCGAAAATTAGCTTTAGAGGCCTGCCGCCTGACGCAAATACATACCCGAAAAGCGTCCATGCACTCTCCAGAGCTTTAAGGGTTAAACGGCCCTTCAGAAGGGACACCGACCCCTCTATCTGGGGCTGGCTTTCCCGTGTGGCGTGGGGGTTAAGAGCGACAGACTGTAATCTGGGGAATTGGGCTGGTTCTCTCACAGTTCTCTCAGAGCTGTCATGTCAGCAGTTCTCGCAGAGCTCTCTCATCCCCATCAACCTCACAGGCCATCTGTTATGGGGAGAGGAAGGGGAAAGTGTTTGCGAGCCACTCTGGGACTCCTTCAGGGGGTAAAATACCAGCTTGTCTTCTAAAATGGCACCCCACAAGTTTCTCTTCCATTCGCTGAGTTGCTTGAAGCAAAGCTGCCTTCCTCTCGGGGAACCAACCCTGCCCCTCCATCTTAGGCAATGCAGCTCCAAGGCTCTGGCCTGGCAAACACAGGGCATGCCCAAGCAGGTGGGGGGTCCTGCCTATCCCCCCCCCCTCCTGATAATATCTTGACTCAAGGTCAGGTGGCGAAGAAGCATCCAAAAAATACCAGGTTTGGAGCGTCACTGCACCCCCCCAGGGCAATGCTACAGCAACGGCCTCTCCGGACTGACTGTCCGGAAAGACCCCAGGGAAGCTGATAAAGAACAGAGCGATACTAAGAGTAGCTGCCTGGTCTGGCAACGAGGAAGAGAGGGATCTACAGAGAGTGGAGTACAGAGATGTAGGAAGCACTGAGGCCGGTGGGTCAGTGAACCAGCCTGCCCCAACTGGTTCATGGGCTGCAGGCAGGTCTGACTTTTCGGAGAGAGTCACGGAGCTCCAGGCCTGCGCAGCAAGAACCAGGCCTCGGGGTCCTTTTCTCCGGTGGCAGCTATTTAAAGCCGGCAGGCTTATCGGAGCTAAATCCCGAACCTGGATTAGCTGTCTCTTTTCGCCCGATGTGCCAAGCTCATCGTCTAATTGCGGGGCAATTTCCTCCCCCTAATAAGCAGCGGTCAGAGCGCTCACCTCCCCACTACGGAATTAACTCTCTCCTTTTTTCCATTCAGACAGGGAGAATGAGCAGCCAGGGCAGGACTGCAGAGGGATGAGGACTGCAGAGGGGAAGCGCTCTGGAGAACGGCTGACGCTGGAAGAGATGGTCCCAACCGCTCACATGCTTCCCTGGAGAGGGGAGGGAAGTGCGCTCCAGAGAACCACGTTGGCAGCTGAGCACCAGCAGCTTCTCCCGCACGGAACGAGCCAGAAGTGGGAAGATGAACTTCCATCAAGGTCATTACGGTCTCCAAAGACTCTCCTGAGTCTCAGGCAGAGATCTTGCGTGTCATCGACTGCCTGAAGACGGCTGGGATTTGAACCGGGGACCTTCTGTGCACCAAGCAGATGCTCCGCCCACTTAGCCACAGCCCCTCCCCTAAGGGTACAAGCATCAGCACTACAGACTGGGTCATTTGCCACACTGGGGCTCTAAAAGAACAACTCAACATAGAGTTGGATACCTTACCTTACGCAAAAGCCATTGATTTTCAGAAATCAAATGATTTTCTCACAGCTCCCTCAGCCTCACCTCCCTCACGGGGTGTCTGTTGTGGGGAGAGGAAGGGAAGGGAATTGTAAGCCACTTTGAGACTCCTTCCAGTAGTAAAAAGCAGGGTACAAAAAAAAATGTAAACTAACCAAATGTCTGATAAATTTGGAAAATAGAAGAATGAGAAACTGATTTGGCGTGTGTATATTTGGTGTTTTGTAACAGCTTTATAGTTTGTGTTTCAGAACTTTGTATTACTTTTATTTCTATTCTTAACAAAAATAAACTATAAATGCATAAATAGACACGGTAAATAAACACCATGATAAAAGGAGATTATATTATCTGGGCCTAAAAATAATACCTACGCTCAACATTGCCTCGCATAAACAAGAAGCTAGCATTTCTAGAAGGATGCTGAAAAAACTAAGGTCCCTCTCATGGAAACTACAAATTCAAAATTGACTGCCAAGCCTTGGAGACTGAAAGAAGAAGAGTTGGGCTTTCATACCCCACTTTTCACTGCTGAAAGGAGTCTCAAGGCAGCTTACAATCACCTTCCCTTCCTCTCTGCACAACAAATGCCCTATGAGGGAGGTGGGGCTGAGAGAGCTCTGACAAGACCGCTCTGTGAGAACAGCACTATCAGGGCTGTGATGAACCCAAGCTGGCTGCACGTGGAGGAGCGAGGAGTCTAACCTGGTTTGCCAGCAAGCCAGTCCTCACGCTGACAGCCAAGTGTCACAGCCTCTGTCGAAAGAACTAGTCACTCAGGACCTATGAACAGCATGCTGCAACTAGGACCGTAGCCCAAGTTTCCCTTCACAGAACGAAGCTCCGCAGCTTCTGATTCAGTACTTCAATCCCGGCTCTTGGGGGACCTCGGGAAATTGTAGGCCTGTGCTAACGGTCACGAGTCTGATTTGTTCCCTGATCCAGGCCCTGTTTGTTCCACATGAGGCTGGAAGAGTCTGTCGCAGCGGAGAACCAAGAGGGACCCGAGAGCATTGTGCAAAAAGACCTTGCTCTGCTGCGCTGCAGGAGGCTCCCTTGGCAGACTCCCCAGAACGCAGGCCTGGAACAAATACCTGAAGGTGCTCGGGAAGGTGCAATGCTGGAAGGAACGTTGCCGTAACTGCAACGTCAAGCCCATCCTAAATTTGCTGGACGGAGCTGTGTGTGTGTGGGGGGGGGGTTACTTCCCCCCAGGCCCTTACAGCCCTCATAAAGAATAAGAAAGTACATTAAGTAAAATAATGCAGTAGAGAGGGCCTTGGAAAGTCCCAGGTTGTATCAGGAAAGGAGCAGAAACGTGAAGTAATGGGTGAGAGACGCAGAAACACAGTAGGAACCAGGCAAGTGGAGAAAGAGGAGCACCAAGACAGTCAGCAGGAAGGGGTCTGTGTAATTCCTTATCCGTGTTCAGAGCACCCCTGGGGAGTAAAATGCCGGAAAGAGGGGGAGAATACAACGGGGAAAGTTATAGGGGAGGCTTTCTTGGTGGCTCTGCAAGGGTTTCCCAAACAGGTGGAAGTTAATTCATTTTTAATGTATTGTTAAAATTAAATATGTTAAACATTTATCAAGCGCTATAACTATATATGGCAGCCTTCCTCAACTCATTCTTCAGGCTTCAAGAAGGTCAACTTGCCCCCTTCTCCCAGAAATGGCCAACGCTGGGCCTGGAGGGGAGGGGTCCTGGGTGGGTGTGTCCACAGCTCTGCTTCCCAACCATATTGTGCAGGGTTGTGCCACTTCTGGGGTTTCTCGAAGCCTGAAGAATGTTTTAGGGGTTTCTCAAGGGGGAAAAAATGAAAATGGCTATTCTAGGGACTGAAAATAATGCCAAAACCTCTTGTCTCCCTATTGGGTTTTTACAAAATCTTGCATTGAAGAGTCCCTTCCTGCTTCCACACAATCTCCCTGATGTGCCGGGGACAGTGGCATTATACTGAGCGGAAGGAAACACACTCTGTACCCATGCTCAAGGGCACTTTGTCCTATATGGCTATCCTATCAATCCACTGGCCTGGAGCACTATCAGGGCTGAACCTGGTTAAGTTCCGGAGGTTCAGGCCAGCTACTGAGAGCTCCAAGGAGAGCTGACACCGCACCACAAGAAGCCAAATCAGCCCACCACCATGGAACTGGATCCTGAGCGGGGGTGTGAATTTGTGTGCATGCAGCCAGAAACGTCCACACCAACACCACCCCATCCCTGCAACATACACATTTTCCCTAAATGCATCACAACCAACCGAGAGGAAGGCAGCTTTTTTCGGATTAGAGAGATCTTCTCACAGCCCCCTCTTTATTGTACTAGAGCTGCCAAAGTAGCGACAGGAGGAACACTTGAGAGGAGAGATGAAGCCATGCGTGAAATGGCTGCTGGTGAACTTGGGGGGGGGGGGAGATTTGCCTAGTCAAACTTTGGAGGGGCGGGGGTGTTTTGCCTGGCCAGGTATGTTACATCTCAAGAAAATACATGCATATAATTAAGGGTGCATTTATACGATATGCAATAATGGATATATTTACAGCACATATACCATACACAGTAAAGTGCATGTAACATCTCAAGAAAATATGTATGTGGGTATACAGTTATATGTTAAAGGTTTATGGGAACAGATATAAGGATATGTTGGATATCGAGAAATGCATATATATATATGTATAGTTAGGGGTTCATGTCACATATCAAAAAACGAAGGCATATTGTTCAGGGTACATTTATACAGTAAAGCATACAATTATAGAGTATATATACAGTACACAGTTATGAGGGCATATCATATCAAGTAAATGCATACATATAGGTGTGTGTATGTGTGTATATATGTGTGTGTGTAGTTAAGGTTGTGAGGGCACAGTTATGAGTGTGTCAAGGGTTTATGTTAGGTATTATAAGGGTATGTTAGGTATGAAGAAAATGCATGCGTATATCTATAGCTCTCTCAAGAAACATGCATGGAGTTGAGGGTGCATTTATACAGTCATGCAGACATTTAATAGAGTATATGAACAGGAATGAAGAAATTATTATCTGGATAAGATGAGAGAGAGGGGGATGGATGAATGGGAGGATGGATGACGGATAGATGGATAGACTTTAATTGATAGATTAGGTATCGCTTGATAGATAGATGGAGCGATTTGTCAACAGAAAAGGGATTGATAGATTTGATAGTGAGACAGATAAGCTGATAGATGAATGGACAGACTGATCGATTTGGATTGCTAGAATAGCTAGCTAGCTGCAGGGAGGACAGAAAAGAGATTCAGACTGAAAGAGAGGGAGGTTGATAGACAAGACTGATAGGTTTTGATTGATAGGACAGCCAGCTAGAGGGATTGATAGATTAACAGAAAAGGGATTGATAGGTTGATAAATACGTTGATAGACAGATTTTGATTGATAGGACAGCCAACTAGAGGGATGGGCGGATTAATAGAAAGAGATTCGATAGACAGAGAGAGGCAGGTTGATAGATTTGGATGGATGGAGGAGATATTGATCAATAGGCACCTGGAGGGCTTGGCAGATTCGAGAGAGATGGAGGGATGATGGGCAGGTAGAGGGATACCCAGACAGCGTGCTGGGTGTTGATTGACAGGTTCGGTATCGATTGATGGGCAGCTGGGGGGCAATAGACAAGCGGGGGGCCGGAGGGGGTCCCTCACCTGCCTGCCTGCCGCCTGCGAGGGCCGAGCCCACCTTCCCCGCCCCTCCCTCTCCCCAGCCCGAGGACTCACCGGTCAGGCGGCGGGGGAGCCGAGAGGGAGCCCCGCGGGCGGCGGGAGCGCCGGCGCCATCCTCCTCCTCCTCCTCCTCCTCCGCCTCCCTCAGCCCTCCTCGACGCCGCTCCGCAGCGGGGAGGGAAGGGGGGGGGGAAGAAAGGGAAAAAAAAAAAAGACCGGCCGGCCCGCTTTAGCCAATCAGCGGCCGCCGAACCCCCGCACGCGCCGGCTCTCGCGCTCTCTCCCGTTAGCTCGCGCGCGCCCCCTAGTCCTCGGCCTCTCTTCAACGGCCGCCGCGGCTCTGCGGTTGGAGGCACGCCCACTGCGCGGGCAAGGCCACGCCCACCGGGTAGGCAGCGTTGGAGAGGGAGAGGGGGAAGGGGTGCGCGCGCACTTGGAAACAACCTCCCCCCCCAAAAAATGTCCCCCATTTCACGCTGCAGGGGATGGGTGTGGGGGTGTTGCCTGCTTCACGTGTGGGGAAGATTCAGGCGCATGAGGCTGCCTTGCACCGGATTGGCCCGTCAAAGTCAAGGGAAGGGGATGCAGCCTCCTACTGAGTCCGGCCCCCTCTCCAGCAAGGTCTGTTGACTCTGACTGGCAGCTGCGCTCCAAGTGACTTTGAGTCCAAGGGCACCTTCACGACCACGAAAGTCTCATGCAAGTTGCAAGCTTGTTCTGCTACCCACCTGTATCGATAGGCAGACTGACAGACGGACGATAGGAAGGCAGGTAAGTAGGTAGATGGACAGATAATAAGTTGGTAGATGTAGACAGACAGATGGTAGGTAAGTGAGTAGATAGATGGTAGGTAGATCTCAAAAGCTAAGCAGGGTCAGCCCTGGATAGTATTTGGATGGGAGGCCTCCAAGGGACACTAGGATCGTTATGCAGAGGCAGGCAATGGGCAAACCCCCTCTGAATAGCTACAGGGACTCAAATGTTGTGTTTGTCCTATGCTTCAGTCAAGAGCCAGTGGGGGGTAGGGGTGGATGTGGCAGCCAAGGATCTGTGGAGCCCTGGTTCAAATCTCCACTTGGCCTAACTTACCTCGTAGGGGTGTTGCCAGGATAAAAAGGTGAGGAAAGCAAGGGCAGCAGCTTCAGGATCCTCATTGGGGTGGAAGAACAGATAGAAGTGAAGTAAATAAATAATTCACTGGGGACTCACAGGCATGCCAAAGAGGGCCCATCAATCATTTGCGGTCATTCTTTCAAAAGGTATTTGTTCAGGGCTGCATCTTGCACCCTGCACAGAATACCCGGGGGGGTCCAGTCTTGGCCAGCGAAAAAACATTTCAAAAAGTCTACCCATTTTCTGAAAATATCTGAGGGCACCAGAAAAAGTATTGGGGGGCGCTGTGGTGTCAAGGGGCGTCTCGTTGGGGGGCGCTGTGCTCAGCAAAATCCAAGGGCTTACCATCATGTGGTCCCCACAAAGCTACGAGTTCCCCCGTCCTGTTTCCAGCACAGATTTAACGACGCGAAGAAAATTGTGGTGCGGAAATCAGGAAGCAGATGGTTATTTTCCAGACGGTGGTTCTCTCTGCTCTTTGCTGAACAATGAAAGAAATTTGTCTCGCTGGTGTTCCTGAGTGACCCATTGGGTGCTCCTGCTGCTCACAAGAGGCCCTTAAAATCTTAAGCATCATAAGGGAGAAGGGAGTCTGATTTAAGTAACTGGGACTTTTTCTCCTCGGTAAGCACGGCTGAGATGCAGTGGATAAAATACCCATGGGGGAGCGTGTACCACCCCTCTCCTCGGCTGGAAATGAAATGGCAGCTTTTGGAAATGCAAATTGTGGTGTTTGGGGGTCACTTTGGACCATGGCTGCCTCAGGCCAAACAGATTTTGCTGGTCGGGGAAGCGTTTAGAAAACAAAACCACAAAACTGTCGGGACGATCGCCCTCAAAGAATGGGATGTCTCCAGCCCTTGTCTGAATGAGTCAAATCCAGAAATAGCTCGACTCACTGCCCTTCCTTTTACTTCCTTTCCAAGGAACTCACTGAAGCGTCTTCCGATTCCTTTTAACCTGGTCCATCCTCACAACAACCCTGTGAGGTAGGTGAGGCTGAGAGAGTAGGAGGAGGAGGAGACAAAGAGTTCTTTTTTATACCCCTTTTTTCTCTACCCGAAGGAGGCTCAAAGGGGCTTACAGTCGCCTTCCCTTCCTCTCCCCACAACAGACACCCCGTGAGGTAGGTGAGGCTAAGAGAGCTCTGAGAGGAACTGCTGTGTAAAAAACAGCTCTATCAGGACTGTGACAAGTCCAAGGTCACCCAGCGGGCTTCGTGGCAGAGGGGGGATCTTGAACCCAAGTTTTCCCAGTTCCTGCCCATCACACTGCACCGTATCAATTTTATTTACGGTCATGCCCCAGCCAATAAAACCCATAAAAGTACAAAATAAAATAAACCACCGTCTCTGATGTACTTCGGCGAGACAACTCGACAACTGCATCCGGGAGCCTGGGAAGTGCTTTATTGTATGTCCAGAATGATTTTGACTTGCTACATATGCATTCAGAACTCGGTCATGAACCGTGTGAAATAACAATGCCTCTGGGCATGGGCAGAGCGCTTTCCCCTCACCGCTGACTACACTGAGGCGGTATGAGGAGTGCCCGAGCAGAAGGCGAAACGCTCAGAACCAAACAATGGGATGATAGATCACGGAGTCCCAAGATCCCCCGGAGCTGGAAGAGACCCCTGAGGGCCATCCAGTCCAGCCCCCCACTTTCTCAGGGATTCACACCCTCCTGACAGGGGCACATCAAAGCTCCCAACAAAGGAGATGCCAACACCCTCCAAGGTAGAACACTCCATCAGACCTCTGAACTCGCTAACCCTGTTAAAGCCGGGGTCTAGTTACACCCTCCCTCCCAACCCTTTTTTTTTTTTTAAACCCACTGAATTGCTGTGGAGCGATGTTATCCGGGAAATCTCGGTGACCCACAATGCAAGAACCGTCTTTGGGGATGGAGGCTAGGCCCAGTTCTGGCGGTCGTCTTCGACATCCCAAGATGGCTAAGCAGAGCTAATAAGGAACGAGCTATGAGAACCTATCGTGGAAAAAAAAAGTACTTTGGTTTTCCGTAAGAAACGCCAAGGGTCCTTTGCGGGGGATCCTGGCACTGCGATGCCGCCAGTTCTCCAGGTATCCTGTTCACGACCGTCTAAAGCCCCCAAACCCAGGAGATTTCAGCCCGGTTCGCTGATGCAGAGGTAGCCATCCAGAAGATGGGTTTGCTGTTTTACGTCTCGGGGGGCTGGCGAGGAGATTCAGTCTTTTCAAGAATGAAACGTGTGTTTGGAGGGAGGGGCGGAGGGGGCGGCCTGCTCCTCAGATGCCTCTCCCTCCCATTTCTGCCCCCCGGGCAGTGGTCCCTGGTTCTGAACCTGCAAGAACAGGAGCTGACCGAGGCCGGTTAGTTATACGGGCTTCTCACAAGGGTCCCCGGATGTGCTCTGGGGTTGGCAGATGTCATCGCCCTTGCTTTGGCTCGGCGGCGGTGACGGAGGCCAGGTGGTCTTCTGGCGAGGGTGCCTGGAAACCAAAGAGAGATGCTGTCATCCAGGGGGGTGGCGGAGGGACTCAGAAAGCAAGCCGAAGAAAGAACAGGTGCTCCCAGCAACTTTCCCGAGAGAAAAGCGAGGCACGTCATTGAGAACGGGCAGCTGAGTTGACGATGCACGCTCTGGGTAGACTGTGGACCAGTTTGTATGACCCATTATTAGGGAAAAGCCAGCCCAAGGTGTCCCAGCTGGCTGCATGGGGAGGAGCAGTGGGGCTTCGAACCCGGCTCCCCAGATTAGAGGCTGCCACTTTTAGCCACAGCACCAAGCTGGCTCTCCGAGTCCACGAATCCCAGGAGATCTCTTTAGTTTGGAGATTAGTCCTGGGAGGTCTCCAGACACCACCTGGAAGCCGGCAGCCCTAATTCTGGGGCTACTGTTAGAGGGTATTGCCATCTTTCCCTAACCAGCCCCTGCAAAGGCTAGCAAAATGCTTTGGCCGTGGCAGGTGTTTCCACAGCACAAGGACGTCCGCTGAAGACTCCAACTGGAAAGTGACTTTTGCGCACAAATTCTAACAAGGTGCAAGAACTCCAGTCTGGTACATATTTTCTGGAAAGAGACGGGGAGACAAAGGATGCCGATCGAAGTCTCGGGGACAAACTGAAACGACAGGCATGTTCTGTTTCCAGGAAGCCGTGGGTGGCATTCTGGCAGCTTGGGCGGCAGCAAAGAGATGGGGAACGTTCGCTTCCTGAGGAACTCAACAAGCAGCTTCAATGCTGGTAGATCCCGGGTCATTCATGGATATTCTTCTTGGGCTTAGAAATGTCAGAGTCCTGCCAATTCCTGATTCTGGTTCTCAACTGCACTCTGTGCGAAATGGCATTTAGAGGTACTGGCCCCTCCCTCCCCCTCTGTTCTCTTCCCATTCTTGTATTTAGAAAGGAAAGGATCGTTTTTGGCTCTCTTTATCTCTTTCTGCAGAGAGCCCAGGAGTCCTGTTTCCTTGTAAAACACCAGCAGAGCCCTGCTGGATCAGCCCACAATTCATCCTGTCTCACAAAGCGGACACACAGTTCCTCTGGAGGGTCAACAACAGGGCAATAGAGAGGCCGAGGCCTTCCTAAGAACACAAAAGGAGCCCTGTTGGAAGAGACCGGTGGTCCCTCTAGTCCAGCCTCCTGTCTCACAGCAGTGCGCAGAGGCCGAGGCCTTCCTTGATCTGGTCCAGCATCCCATCTCACACAGTGGCCAACCAGAGCTGGGCCAGGAACTATTGCTGGGAGAGGAGATGAAACACTGCTGCTCTCCTCTGATTCCCACTTAGAATGCGCTCCCAGGGCGATGGGGACAGAAGTGCGAGGGCTGGAGACTTTCTCGAGGAAATAGCAGATAGCATAGGAGCCGTCTCTGAGACACTTACTCTTTGCCGTCTGGGCTCCCATCAGCGGCTAGGCAGTCGTCCCAGTCGTACGAGGAAGCTGCCAACGTAACCAAAAAGAGCAGAGAGTCAGAAAGAATTGTTGTGTCGACACAGGGAATGCAAACGACCGGTTTGGTCTCAAACACCATTGAGCCTCCGATCATTAACCGATCGAAAGTTAGACCTTCGTCAGGGGAAAGGAAAAGAAATCACATCATCCGCCCCTTTTTGTGTGCTGGAACTTGCGTTCCAGGGTAACCCCTGTGCTTCTCTTGGTTGAACGCTCTAGAAATCTTTCTTGCATATATATATAAGTCAAGGTGCATCAAGGATAGTTAGTTCACTCTTATCAAAGGCCTTTTGCGTAAGCCCTGGAACCTAAGAAGAGCTCCCGAAAAGACCGTGGCCAAAATAAGACTGAGAATGGCAACTCTTGAGGCAGAATACGTTTTGAGGCCAGGGGCACCCTTAAGACCAACAAAGCTTTATTCAAGGTTTGAACTTGCATGGGTGTGCACATCCTGCACAGGCAGGCTCGGTACCATTCTAAAACCGGGCTCTGGATGCAGGCAGAGTCGGCTCAGCTCTGTGGAGCTTGCAGAAGAAAAAGAAACCTGGTTGGGCCTGCACAGCGTCTTTCCAAAAGCGACTCCCCCCAAAACATAAGCTGCAGGCGTGAAGAAGAAGAAGGTGAATAGGTGGAGTTCCTCTCAGGCCAGTGCCCGGTTTCAGCACCTTGGACAGAGATCTCTCATACAGGCCTGGAAGGATCAGACACCCCTGGGGGAAAGCCTTGGAGCCGTAGGAAGACTTCTTCCCACAGGGCTGGCCAAACTGTGGCTCTCCGGTTGTCCATGGACTACAATTTCTATGGACAGGCAAGGGCTTGTGGGAGTTGTAGTCCATGGATATATGCCCCCCCCCCATCTTCATACTCTGGCTGGTGGCCGGAGAATATCGGCTTTAGCTAGAGATGCCCGTGGGCTAATCCTTTTTGCACTCAAATCACACCCACCCCGGCCCTGCGCCACAGACTGGCAAGAAGGGCTCCTCGGTTACAGACCGGCTTCTGTCAAGGACTTCGTTCTCCGAGCAGGGACAACTTACAGTCCTTTGTAGCGTTGGAGGAGGGGATGGGCTCCAGCAGGTCTTTCGCCTCCGCAATCAGCAAGCGCCAAAGCTCCGAAGAAAGCGTCGAGGCGTCTGAAGTGCCCTGCGTTTTGTCCTCGGGAACGTGGACTCTGGCAAGAAAGAAGCGAGGGTCGGAGGAAAACCCATCTCCAGTAACCCTGACCGACTTTGGCACGGAGCGATTCTCGCCTTGCCGTGTGCTACCTCTGAAGATGCTGGCGAAACGTCAGGGGATCTGAAACTACTGGACCACGGCCATCCAGCCCGGAAAACCCACAACAACCAGGACAGCAAACAGTTCTAACAGTCTCAATAGTCCAGGTTAGTCTGAGCTGAGTGGAACTGGCCACAGTTAGCCCTTGGGTGGGAGGTTTGACAACATAATCAATCCATCGACAGGTAACACCTGGATGACCAACAAAATCTTCCAGGGAGGAGGGATGGTTGGCGCGGCATAGCCTGATTTTTTCCGATCCTGGAAGCTGAGCAGGGTCCCTATTTGGACGGGGGACTGCCAAGTAAATTGCAATGGCCAACCACTTCTGCTTCTCCCTCGGACTTAAAAACCCCTTACTAGGGTCACCATCAGTTGTAAGCTAAGCAGGGTCGGTATTTGGAAGGGAGGCCACCAAGGAAGGCTCTGCAGAGGAAGGCCATGACCAACCCCCTCTGCTTCTCCCTCGCCTTGGAAGCCCCTGCCTGGGGTCACCCCACATCAGCAAGCTCTCGTGAGTCAACGCACATCGCTTCCGATCAACATAGCAGGCCATCGTTGAGAACGACTTGCCTGAATGCATCTCACCTCTTTTCCTCTGTACAGGAAGTGCTCAGGAGCTTATGGACGTTCTGGGTGAGAACAGAAAAAAACAAAACAAAACAGCTGAATGTAAACAGGAAGTGAAAGGCCCAAAGGAGCAATAACTTGTTCCGTCTCCACACGCACACCCTCCCCAGCCACAGAGAGATTTGGGAGGGTTTTTTTTTTTTTGCTCATTCAGATCAACTGTGTGACACTAATTTGCCTCTTTAAAAAAGGAATTCACCGCCCTTGCTGCTGATCCCAAACCGAACGTAAACTTGTTGGGGAGGGAAAAGTGTCTCTTTTTTCACACTCCAAAGAGCACGCTGCTGTTCTCCTCTCTTCCCTTTCATCCTCACAACAGCCTTGAGAGGTAGGTAGCGCGGAGGGCGGGGTTTTGGGAGGGGAGGGGCTTCGACGGGGTACGAGACGCTAGAGACCACCCCCCAAAGCAGCCATTTCCTCCAGGGGAGCTGATCTGGAGGACTGCAGGCACACCCAGGAGATCCCCAGTCATGGCCTGGAGGTTGGCACCCCTCCCTCCCCCAGGGCTCCCGCCCGTCACCTGCACGAAGAGAAGTAGCCTCCGGTTGCAGAGCTCCAGGCGTTTCCTCCGGACCTCGGACTTCCTCAGCTGGCCCTCCACCAGGGACAGCCTCCGTTTCAGCTCCAGGAATTCGTTCTGGGGAGAAGACAGGAGAAGGTAGGAAAAAAGGGAGGAAGAGGCCAAGGACTTGGGCTGGTGGCTTGGCGACAAACAAAATGATGACATTCTTCTAACAGATCATGCATTTATTGGAAATTGCCTTTCGTTCCATATTGCTATTTCTTCTCTCTGTAGAAAAGTCGCTTGCTTGCCTAAACACCACCGTGGAATTCAGGAGAAATAGCTTATAGAGTGCCTTACAGATACGCTGCAGGGGTGGCTCTCCCAATGCCCATGGACTACAATCCCCATGAGCCCCTGCGGCAGTCTGGCCACACTTGTGCTAAGACATTATCTGTTGTCAGAAGCAGAGGGTTGTTGAGAGAGACGCTCTGCCTGGAGAAGTCCTGACCTGCTGAGACCGCCGCATCAGAGGTATGAGGATCAGGGCTCCAGGCCTGGCCTGGAGAGGTTGGGAAGGTCATGGCCCAACCCTCTAAGCTAACCCTATGAGGAAGATATAAGCAATTCTACGCAGCCTTCTGTTCTTGGCACTCCCCTGTGGCCGGTTATTTTTGCTGCAGCTTCCCGTCTCCTCGCTGTGCCTGGGCTCACCTCCACTTCCGAAGCCAGCCTGGTTTTCCTCGCCAAAAGCTGCGTTTTCAGCTCGACGATTTCGGCCTCCAGCAGGTGGATGACTTCCTCGTAGTCCTGCTCGGCGCTGTGGGCCTGGCGCTGCGACACCTCCGCCACCTGCAGCCTGTTGTGCAGGGTCCGGTTCTCCGAGAGGAAGCCCAGGGCCTTCTGGGACGGAAGAGGAGGACTCGATTAAAATCCCCAAGCATTTCCCAGGCAAGAGAGGGAACGCCTGGTCTCCATATTTTATTTTTTCTTCCTCATGCCTCTGGGGTCAGATTTTAGACTCCTCGAAGCAAGAGCTGGTCTCTATGCCACTCTGTAAAACTCCACAAACGTGGATGAGGGGCGCCGATGGACCCGAGACCTGAATTCGCCCCCTCACCTGGTTGAGACTCTGCAGCTCCTCTTCCAAGGACTTCTTGCTGCTCTCTACCTCCTTCAGGAGCGTCTGGGGGGAGGGAAGTTTGAAACGTAACACCCTGTCTCTAGGCTGCCTTCTCTGAACAGCCCTATCGAGGAGGGCCGTGTCATGGTTACAGTCTGGGGCTCGGATCCAGAAATCCCGAGTTCGAATCCCCACACTGCCGTGAAACTCATTCAGGGACGTTGGGCCTGTTGCTCTCCCGGGCCTTCTATTCGGTCCCGACTCACGCTTCCAGCTCTCGCAATCCGGGCCCCCCTCGAGGGACAGACCGTGGCCCGCCGTCCCGGACAAGCCCCTCACCTTTAGCCGCCGGACCTCCTGCCGCAAGTCCAACATCTCCATCTGCAGCTGCTCCAGCTCTTCGCTGTCGTTGCAGCTGACCGAGTCGAACGTCTGAAAAGGAGGGGCGCACGCCGGTGAGGAGTCAGCGGGTTAGTAGGCCACGCACGGCCCCGCGCTCTGAAGGGTCTCTCTGCAGGCCCTCGAAGCAACGATTAGCTGTCACAACCCGCTAAAACAGTTCCGCGGCACAAAAGACAGCTAATCCGGAGAGCGCGCTTCGTATTTCGCGGAGATTGAGTCCCCGGGCCCTGAGATGGTTCGGAAGAGATACAGGCGCACGGCTTTTCCGCAGCGGCGGGCTCAGGATTATATCTGGAGCGGATTTGCTACGGCTCCTCTCTCCATCCCCTCAAGGTGAGGAAGCAGCAGCGAGAGATACGCTGGGGCATATCTTCCCTGCCCAGCATTCGGGGAACTGACAACAAGGCTTTCTCCTGCTAAGCTCTTTGACACCCGTGAAATCTGATGGGGTTTTTCTGCCGCCGTGGCTATGTTTTGTCGGCGGGAGAACTGGATTAAGGCTGAATTAGGAAGGGACGGTAATTGCGAAAAGCCGCAGCTCCCTTTCTCTCTGGTAATATTTCTAAAGAGAGAGGCGTGATGTGCTGTTATGGGGTGGGAAGGCTCCCTGCCGCTGCCAGGAGCGATCGAGGAAAGGGAGTTGAAGCAGGGGGGACTCACAGCACGGAGGGGAGCCAGCAACCGACGGGGAAATACCTGGAGATGTCAGGGGGTGGAGGCTGGGGAGGGTGGGATTTGGGGAGGGTGACCTTGGGGAGGTCTCTGAGAGAACTGTGAGAACAGCTCCGAGAGAACCACAACAGGCCCAAGGTCACCCCCCCCCCCCGACTCCACCACACAAATCTCTAGGCATTTTGTACATCCTATCTGCAGACATGCACAGGGAGAGTGCTGAAGAGCTGCAAAAGGAACAAGAATCTGAGGGGTGGGGGCTGACCAGAGAATGGAAAGCCGACGTGTCCAGAAGCGTGGCCACTTCGTGCTGTGTGAAGAGCACCGAGTTGGAGTCAAGGCCGGCTTCCTCCAGTTCATCCGGAAGCAGATCCCTGAGCGCTTGGAGGAAATCTGTGGCGGGAAAGGAACAGGGAAGAGAAGACCCGCAGAGTGAAACCGGAGGGGATCCCCAAAGGCAGGAATCGCAGTCCAGGGTATCCTGAGACAACCCCCAGAGTGAGCTGGGAAGGACCCATGCTTGCTCGGATGCGCTCTCCCTTTTATGGAGCTAGGGTTGCCATCCTCCAGGGCAGGCCTGGAGATCCGCTATTTCAGTAGAGATCAGCTCCCCTGAAGAACAGGACCGCTTCGGAGGTCAGAATCGATAGCACTGTATCCTATGGAAGCCCTTCCCCACCTTTGCTTCGAAACTTGAACTCCCCCAAACTCGAAAATAAAGTCTCAAAGAGAACTCTTTCTAGAGCTGACCACTAGAGGGCAACAGCTCCCTGCTCTTCTCCGCCTTTGTTCTTCCTTTTTCATTTCCGCCCCCAGGTTCATCATAAGCCACACCTGACAAGAGATTCCCCGGATTCTAGTCGCATAAGGAACCAAAAAAGACTCACTTCACTGCCTTTGTGGAAGACGGGAGGGGGGGTGCGAGGGGGAGTAACAGTCTGGAAGCATCTGTCGGAATCCAACTCACCTCCGTAGGCCACTGTGCCCTGCGAGTCCGTCGTGACACTCTGCCGCAGTTGCCTCTTCTTCTCCTCGCTCACGTCGAGGCCCAAATATTGCAGCATCTTTCGGCAGGCGGGGGACAAGCCGCACAGTTCGGGGATGGGGGTGGAAGAGAACCAAGGAGAAAAGGAGACAAGCTACATATTCATTGGTGGCTACCTTTTCATGCTTCATAAGAACGCAAGAGAAGCCATGCTGGATCAGGCCAGTGGCCCATCCGGTCCAATGCTCTGTGTCACACAGGGGTCATCAGGAGGTCCAGGAGCCCTCTATGACCCCTCCAAGCAACAAGGAGCTAGAATAGCACTGCCCCAGACATAAGAGAAACTATGTTGGATCATTAGGCCAATAACCTAAATGTCAAAGCACTGGAGGGCCTGTGGTGATGGGGGGGGGAGGCACATTTGATTTACCAGTTCAATTTTCCCATCCTTGAGACGAATGTGTGGGTCCAGTGCCACTTTGGGTTTGCTGGCTGGAGCCGTTCGCTGGTTGGAAGGGGATGTGGGACCTGGGGAGGAAGAAGGAAGCGCTCATTGAACCAGGATGGACGGAAGGAAGGAAGGAAGGAAGGAAGGAAGGAAGGAAGGAAGGAAGGAAGGAAGGAAGGAAGGAAGGAAGGAAGGAAGGAAGGAAGGAAGGAAAAAGACAGATCAGGAAAGAAAAAAACCAAGCTACAACTAGCAGCGGGATATTCTGATTAAGCATTTTAACTGGACATCGTAAAACAACTGGATCCAGAAAACAAAGCAGCAAAAGACGGGAGTCAAATTCAGATGCAAGCAGTGGAACGCAAGAACCCTTCAACACAGTCGAGGTACAGTCGGCTTCAGGTGAGAAGTTCCGTTCAGAGAGGTTGCCCTCCCGAGAGTAATCCAGGTAAATCCTAAAATCCATCTCCCCCCGCTGAGCATAGCAGATGGGAGGCTGGCCGGAAGGAACCAACAGGAGGCTGAGATGAGGGGGCCTACCACTGCGCTGGGGAGGGGAGATGTTCAAGGGCAAAGGAGCTCCCCTCCCACGCCTCATTAAATGGAATTAGCTCTGCAATGAGAGGGCGTGGCAGGTTATGAACTCCGAACACAGCTTCTCTGGGCTCGTTCCCAGCCATCTGGGATGCTGCATCCAAAATTTCCAAAGAAGGGGAAGGGCTGGGAAATGCAAGAATCGCAGGACAGGGGAAATTCTGCAATCGTCATGCGCAATCAAGGAAAAGGAAAGACAGGGGCCTGGAGATCTCCAACTAGGGGAGAGGTGGCCAAACTGTGGCTCTCCAGATGTCCACCGACTACAATTCCCATGAGCCCCTGCCAGCATTTTCCCGGTTTTGCTAATCTGATCAGCATGGCTCAGGGTGACTTGACCTCGCTGGGCCATCTCTAGGGGCTTTCACGCATTTTCCTTTTCCTCGCTTGTGTATGCATGTTATTTTGGCCTTTTATTTCCCTCCCATTTTCTGCCCCCTCTGGGGTTCTTTTGGACATTACATTACAGCATGTCGGGCACAAAAACCTGCCGCTTAAGTCTGCCACCGCAGCTCAAGAATCTGCAAGGATAGATGCTGAACATATATTTAAATCTGCAAGGATCTCTGCCAGTCATAAAGGGATGTAATATCGAATCGACCACTGGAGGGTGCCAAACGTGTGCAGAAAAGGAGGGGAGGATGCCAAACATGTGCTCTCTTTTTTTCATTTCATGGTCCTTTGACCCTCACTGTTCATATTCCACCACCCCGTTTGTTGCCTGAGATATGAACGTCTGCCTGGCAAGGAGTCTCATGTCACGCATCAGGCAATTTATATATCTTGAACTGGGATAAAAACTTGCTAGTCTTTTTTTTTTTTTTTAATGCACATGAGGGAAGGGACGGCCTTACCAGAAATGGTGAGCTCCGGCGGGCAGATATCTGGTGACGCAGAAGGCACAGGAAAGGGGCTGTCATGTCTGCTCTGGAAAAGGTAGCAAGGGAGAAGAAGTATAAGCAGTGAAAGGGGTTGGAGGCAAAATCCAGAACTTCGTTTGGTGTCACTGACAATGCGAAAACAGATCTCTTGGGTGGGCATGGGGATTATTGTCGTGGCTCAGAGCTGACAAGTGCGCCCGGAACGACGGCCTTACCTCGGGCGACCTCACGTGGACTTTTAAGCGGGCAGATCCCAGGCCGTTCCCTACAGCCTTGGTGGGCGAGGAATGGATGCTGCTGTGTACCGAGAGTCCGGGGTGCAACCGCCCCCTTCCGGGAATAAAGGCCACTTCATTGTTTCCCTCATGTCTGGAAAGCAACAGAGCAACGAATTTTAGGACGGGTCCATCATGGGGAAAGCAACAGCAGCCCTCTCGCAACCGGAGACAACTCACCACCATCCTTCTGCCGCGACACTGACGAGAAAGCCTCTCTTACCTGAATTTTGTCTTGGCCAGGATCCTTTTGGCCTCCTCGTGAGTGGCGCCCACCAGCGAGTCCTTATTGATGGCGATCAGCTGGTCGCCGGGCCGGAGGCGCCCGTCCTGCAAGAGAAGAGAAGAAGAGCTGGCATTTTGGACCCCACTTCTCGCTACCCGAAGGAGTTTCAAAAGTAGCTTACAAACACTTTTCCCTTCGTCTCCCCACAACAGATACCCTGTGAGGTAGGTGGGATGGGGAGAGCTCTGAGAGAACTACTCTGCAAGAACATCTGTAAGAGATCTGTGGCTAAGCTGGTTGCAAATGGAGGAGTGCAGGATCAAACCCAGCTGCCCAGGTTAGAGGCCAGTGGTGTTATCCACGGCACCATGCTGGCGGCAGAGAAGACTGGTGCAAGCGGCCAGGTAAACGAAAATCACACGAATTTTCGTGTGATTCACCTCCACCTCCTGCTGCATCCGGGAGCAGAGACACGCATGACAGCAAGGCAAAAGAAAAGAATAACAAAACAGCTGTGTGAATGCGTGTGTGCATGCATTTTGGGGGCTGCATGCCATGAAAAGAAGAGCAAGAGAAAGATCACAGGGAGAAGGCACCAAAGGAAAGGATACATAGAAACGGAATGCCTCTCTGATACACTCGGGGATAATCTCGACATCCTTTGTATAACAGTCAACCAACACTATTGTGAAGCTACCCAGGTGTTTTTTAGAAAAAGAGAAGGAAGGAAGGAAGGAAGGAAGGAAGGAAGGAAGGAAGGAAGGAAGGAAGGAAGGAAGGAAGGAAGGAAGGAAGGAAGGAAGGAAGGAAGGAAGGAAGGAAGGAAGGAAGGAAGGAAGGAAGACACCCAGATATCCTGCTCACCCGGCAGCAGTCTCCCTCTGGCTGCACTTCTTGGATGTAAACCATGGGCCCGTCTGGCCTGTTGGTCCCTCCGCTGACAATCAGCCCCAACCCCGAAGATTTTGCTATGGAGATACTCTGAATCCCAGATTCGATCAAACAGCTGCAAGGAAAGTGGAAAGAGGCAGATCAGGGGGTGTCAACCAATGAGAGCCAAGGGGCATCTCATCTAGCTTCCAGTATCCAAAAGAGGCTCCCCGGATGCTTCTAGAAATTATCTTTGTCCTCCCACTTAATCTGGCCTCATTTGTTCTGTGTCTTCTCCTTTTTATGACCGCTGGCTAATTTTTCTTTCGACGTGAATAACCACACTGTGCTCAGAAGACGTCAAGCGATCGGGCACACGGCCGATATTCCCGCACGGGAGTTCAGCCGGCCACTGGGAGGTCCTTCACGGACGGAGGAAGGGACTGGGAACAGAACAGCAGACTGGTGCGGAAATCGGAGGAGCGGACTCTCAAAGCTGGCCCTGAGGCACACAGTACGTACTGCGAGGCCGGGTGCAGGGAGTGTCCTGGATTTCCGATCAGCGGGCCGTGGGAGTTTGCGGGGCTCAACAGCAAAGGGCTCTGGGAGCGAGACGACGACCCCGAGGAAGTGCTTTCCAAATACCTGCCTGAAAGACAAAGTCAAGGTGGTCGGGATATGGAAGGTCTGCAGGAGGCACGACTGAACAGAATATAAACTGTCCTGCAGGGGGCGCCGAAGGAGATGTGCATTTGGCATCGTTATAGGAGGAGCTTCCTGACAGCTTTCCAACCAGGTCCTGCCCCCAGAACTGCAAGCAACAGTTCTAACTGTTCTCTCCTCTTTCCTAGATGCTTTGGGATTATCCTTCCCCTTCTGCTCACTGCAGGGATCACCCACCGTGTTCTCTTCGCCCGCCCATCAGGAATTGTGCCGGCTCACCTCCGCTGTAGAGAACAGGCGAACTCCGAGCTGAGCCTGTGTTGCTGTGAGAGCCGAATTTTTCCAGCAGTTCAGCAAACTCTCTCCTAAAAGGCAGAGAGAAACACAGTTTAATCCGGCTTCACAGTTTCGTCCGCCGCTGTGAATAATGCATTATTATTATCATTATCGTTATTAATAACATTATCACTATCATTATTTTGTGTTGTTGTTTTTTCATTTATACCTCTCCTTTCTCCCCGGCGGGGATCCAAAGGGGATTCCCTTCCCCACCTGGACACACTTTCTAAAAAAATGAGCCATGGTGCCCCCTGGCACCATGTTGGAGACGCTGGATTAAGAGACCTGAGTTCAAATCCCCACCTTGCGATGTAGCTTGTTGGGCAACCCAGGGTGCCTAACCTACCTCACAGGGAGGCTAAAACCCCGTGTTCTTTAGAGGTAGAGTGGAGTTAAAAATACACTGGAACGATCGGCCAGCCTCTAGGCCGTCCCCTGCTGATGGGCCGGATCCTTCCTATTGTTCAGCAGCTGATGTGGGTGCTGCACCCACCGCCAGCCCATCTGCGTCACCCAGCACCCCTGACCCAAAAGTGGAAACAAGGATGATTGCTCCTCCGAGAGATAATAAGGGATAAATAAAATAATAATAAAGAGGCATAAAAAAAGAGCCCTCTCCGTCTCGTTCCCTCCCTCCCCCCCTCCTCCTTAATCTTGGAGATATGTATTTGTGTGTATTAAACATTTCCAGAGATGATTATGGGCGCGAAATCTCTGCAAATCTTCAATTACCCGCCCGTTCCCCCCTTCGGATGACCTTTGGGAGATTTAACGAAATAACCCCGTCACAAAAGGGTGACCGTCAGTGTGGCTTCAGCTTGGAACCACCTTCCGGAGGGCAGGCGTGTCTTGCTTCCAGGGCAGCTCGCCAAAGGCCGGGGAGCCTTCTGAATATCCGGCAAACATACGCTGCCGTTTAGGAAACGGCATTAAGCAGCAGAGGCCGGGGCCGCGCGGGGTGGGACAGAATAAAAGGGATTGGCCCCATTGCAATGTTGCCACCCTGTGCCCACACATCCCAGTTTGGCAAGGATTTGAGAGCAGCCAAAACACAAAAGAAAGCTGGCCCTTCCATGAAAAGCATTTGCCACAGATGCCTTCTGTCCCCTGCAGGATTGTTCCGATTATATTCACCCCTTACTGCGGAAAAATGTCAGTCCTTACCGGGCGTCGTCGTCCCGAGCGATGAGAAGGCGCATGTAGTTGGTGGCAGAGGCGGCCCTGAGAATGTCCACAGCTCTGGGAGGAGAGGGGGACGTCAGGAAAGAGAACGGATAATGAGGGGGCATTACAGGATCAGTGCTTAGCGAAGGGCCCAGCTGACCCCCTTCTACACCCCCCAAAAACCCTTTGACCTCGTCGGATCTCGGAAGCAAAGCAGGGTCAGCCCTGTTTAGCATTTGGATGGGAGACCCCTAAGGAAGATCACTGCAGAGGCAGGCAACAGGCAACTGTGCCTCTCCTTGAAAACCCAACAGGCTCGCTGGAAGTTGGTTCAGACTCCACCACAAAAACCCTCCCGAAAAGGAGTTTCCACGCAAATCTCCAGACAGGGCCCCGGAATAAAATAAGGGGCATATAAATCCGGAGTTCCCACTGGGATCCCGTCCGCACCTCTCGCTTGTCACTCCGATCAAGCTGTCCCCGTTCACTTCTAAGATCTGGTCTCCAGGTTGCAGGCGGCCTGTGGAAGCAAGAAGAGGGGGGGAAATTGTTGTGAGGACAACCACAGGTAGGCATCCTTCTGGCGAGGATGGCCTTGACACACCTTTTCCACACACCCAAAGGCCTACCCTGACCTCTACGACCTCTCTTGTCCGGGTGATGGGTTATGTGCAGGTCACGACTTGCCCTCGTGACCCTTTGTGTCTCTTCTGAAATCCTCAGGGAGTCATGATCCTCTTGCACCTCGGATCCCTCTCTCTCTCTCACTCACTCCTGACAATGTCCACAGATAGCTTAGCTCTGGCTCTGTTCATAATCTGCCTTCATCCACGTGGAACTATTGGGCTTGGGGCTCAAACTCTCTTCCAAACACTCGCTTCCACCGCTACTCCTACCCTACAACGCACATAGATAGACCGAGGTATTGAATTGTGTGCGGAACTTTCTCTGAGACACGCAGCCCACAGGGTTAAATCCAAACGAGAAAGAGTTCATTTACGATACGAGCAAAACAAAGTATAAGAAACATTTCACTCCCATTGAACTTTCAAGACCTGTTCCTACCACTGGGATCCTCTGGTTGCAATTTGACTATTATCCACCTGCTCCAAGCTTCTACGCCGTTCCGCTCAGTCAGAAAAAAACCTTTTTTCTCCTTGGCCCCCAAATTGTCCACTTCTCTGCTCCTGAGTCTCCCCCAATGGGCGTTTTTCAACTGCTGTTTTTCAGGTTTCCTCGACCGCTCTCCTTGGCCACTCGTTGGGAGAGGCTGAGCCTATCGGCTTAATCGGTGAATGAAAGAACAAACACACCACGCACCGTCTGCGTACGCAATCCCCCCTGAGAGGATTCTCTTGACGTAAACCCCATATTCTTCCCCGGTAAACTCTCTGATGCCACCGATCACCTTGATACCTGCAAAGGAAAAAAAAAACATTTCATGACACAGAAGCAACCTCTACCTCACCCTGGGTTGTGAGGTTCCAGATGAATCTCGAACGGCCAATCATAGGCCTCGCCTGGCCGTGCCCAGTTCCTAAAAATTCTTGGCGAGTGCTGGGAAAGGTGATTTCAGGTGCCAATTCACCCATAAGCACTGTGTTGGGGACCCTTGTTTCAAACCACCATTTGTTGACGATGGAGTGCTAAAAACAACAACCACCCTGCAGTGGTCAAAAGGAGCTGAAGAACGTTCCGTTCCCTCCTCCAGCGTCCCTGGCACCGAAAGCAAGCTACTCACCAAGTCCGTTGGCACAGTCGTAGAAGTCCACGCAATGCACTGTACGATCCATCCCGTATGGTCCCATCAGCGTCCTGAAAGAAGAGACCGTGTTGACAGAAGGATGACGAGAGGTGGCGGTGGGAGCACAGAGTCTAAAGACAGGAAGAACTGGGATCTGCAAGATCTGTGCTGCACACGATACAAAAGGATATGAAGAATGTCCCACAGGGGGCACTGCAGGAGAGGTGCGGTTAGCATAGTTAAGAATTGGAACCTCCTGGTATTTTCAAATGGTCTCATGTCCTGATTGGCTCGTTTGGAGACTTCCTGCTCCTTTGTTTTATTTTGTTTTGCTTAGATTTTTATACCGCTTGAGCATGCTTCCTCCCTGCTTGCCTCCAGTACAGAAGGAATGCAGGAGACAGTTAGGTCTTTCTCTCGCCTCTTTCTACGCAAAGTTTGTTTCCCTTCTAAATAAAACTGTTTTATTCTTTTAAGCAGCTTGGAGTCTGCTCTCTTTGCCCACGGGAAGTGACATCTGGGGTCTACATGTGACGAGGGCGTTCCGTTCTTGGAATTCCAGAAACAAGATTTGGCTCTCAAAAATGGGGAAGAACTGTGATCTCAGGCCAGTTCCTTTTTCTCTCAGCCCAGTCTAACTGACAGGCTCATTGTGAGGTTCAAATAGAGGAGGACAGAAGAGGAGGACTTCTCTGAGCTTCCTACAGTCAGGGAGGGATGAGGCCAGGAGACAGTGCGGGATATAAATAAAAATAAGCACATAAGGGAAATGAAACATGAATTATTCTTCTGCGCTTTAGCCCTCTCCTCTTGTTTTGCCATGTCGGGATTGGAACTGCGAACTCCTTGGGGCAGGGACCTTGTACTTGGTCCACATGAGCATGCATGCTGCCTTCTCTTGAATCAGACCCTCCGCATGCAAAACACATGCTGTGCCACTGAGCCACTGGTAAAGTATGGATGGCACCATGGAGGGTAACATATCCCAGCCACCACCAGATAACTGCATAGGAAACTTCCCACATCTGGAGAGTGATCATTCGTCACTAGGGAGCCCACATCACACAACGCTCCTATTTTCCCACTCCACGCAGTTGAAAGTTAAAGTGCCAAACCTGTGAAAGCAAGCCAACACAGCAAGCCAAAGCTTTGACAGCTAGATTCGAATCCAGTACCACCTTCGAGACTAACGAGATATTCAAAGAATGAGCTTTTGAGAGTCGACGCTCCCTTCATCTTGCCTTAAAAATCTCGCTGGTCTCAAAGGGCCACTGGATTCGAATCGAGCTGTTTGACTGCAGACCAGCACAGCTGCCCTCTGAAAACTTTTACAAGGCTTCACAAACACACACTATCGTCCTGGAAATGGCCCTGTGCATTTCCTGTTACAGCCGCCAGCATCTCTGGATTTTCCTCATTGGGGCATCACCGAAACCTAATCTCCATTCTTGTGACCAGAAGGATCCCCTTGTTTTGCTTTTCCTCTCCGCTGGACGAGGGATCAGACGGACCTTTTCAAGGGCAGACAAGCCAGGTTCGTTTCACTTCCTCCCTCCCAGCAATATGTTTTGCACTCAGCACCATCTAAGCTGGTATAGTCCAATCCAGACAGGTCTCAGAAGCTAAGCAAGGCCAGTACTTGGACAGGAGACCAGCAAGGAAGGCTCAACAGAGGGAGGCCCTGAGCCATCTTTTCCCTCCTTCCCTTTCTCCCTTCCAAGCTGGAAGACCAAAGTCACGACCCAAAGACAGGCAATGGCAGACAGAGCTCACACCTATCCCCTTACCTACCGCGTCCGACACCGCCAGCCTTCCTCCCTCAATCCCATTACCTGCTAAGGAAGACGACGCCCTTGTAGAGCAGGGAAATGGCGGGCATCTTGGCCCCCGGAGATGTCCCGTGGCACTGTAGCCCGTCGCCCATAAATGCTTTGCCCGAGATGTGAGAAAGCAGGTGGGGAAGGGAAGACAGTCATGTGACCGTCCCCCCCCTGGGGAGGCCACGTTAATCCCACCCCAACAGCACCACAGGTCAGGAGACCACTGAGATTAAAAGCTGACGGACGGAGCCTGAGTTTTCCCATTGGCGCAGGAAGCACCCTCCGCGCGCACACACAGAAAACGGGGCAACTCAATTTAATTATCCTGAAAACAAAATCCTCAGCCCCCCCCCTTTCCCCCTAACGGCTCGTGCATAATTACGGCTGCCGAGTAATTATTTTGAAGCGTTGTTATTGTTCGTTTTGTTCGCCCGGGTTGCGGCCGAGGCATCGGAAGACGGCACGATGCTCAAATAAGGTCACTGCATTTCCCCAGAGGGCGGGGAAAACCTGGGGTTGTAAGATTTCGCGACAAGTCCCCCGTCTGATGCCTTAGTTAATGTCACCACTTGCTGTGAGGACTTAAGGCCCCAAAGACATCCACTCTGGCTCTTAGCGTCAAGAGGAAGGATAACTTCTCGGTTGTGTTCCGGACGAGCAAGGGAGAGCCACAAAACAGATTCATGAGGGGTCAAATTAGGGGGGCATGAGACAAAACTGGGGGGGGGGCATAGGACAAAAACTGGGGCTCTGTGGCCAAGCACCTGCATGGCACGCAGAAGGTCCCGGGATCAATAACGATGCTCAAATGACGAATGAGGGGAAAGGCCTTGGTGCCTGAGAAGACCTCAAACCCGGGCCACCAATCTAGCGCCCATGGCCACCGTGGCATTCTCCAACACCTTTTTCTGGCGCCTGCCGGATATTTCTAAGAAGTGGGGCTTATGCCAACAAAGCTCCTGATTAATTATTGGAGATTTCTTTGGCTGGGTTTCCAATGTGAAGCTTTGGCAATCCATTCTGAGGCTGGCTCCGCCTCCCGTGGCAGCCATTTTGAGGCTGCGCCCACCATTCCATGTCAGAATTCCGAAGGCGGCCGCAGGATCAAAAGGGTTGGGGGTGGTCCTAGAGGAGCCAATCGCCTGACCTGGGGTAAGACGACTTCCTATAACTGGAAGCACTGACTCAGCTTGCCTCTGGTTCAGGGAACCAAGGCGCTCTCTTCTGCCAGGCCACTGGGAAACAAGCCCTGTCGACTACATTAGGAATCCTTGGGTCTGGAGCCTTTGTAGGGCGGGGTTTGGGGAGGGGAGGGACTTCACGGGGGCACACCACCATGGAGCCCACCTTCCAAAGCAGCCATTTTATCCAGGGAAACTGATTTCTGCCACCGGGAGATCAGCTGTAATCCCAGAGAATCTCCAGCCATTGCCTGGAGGTTGGCAGCTCTAGTGGGCAAGGTAGGTGACCTGAAAGGTTGAGACAAAAAAAAATGAAACCAGGACATGGCTAAACACGCAGCGCTAATCTAAAGGAGATATATATAATTGTTTATTGTATGGAGCGCTCAGTTTGAATGTTAGCACTGAGGAAGACTTAGCCGAAATATCTTTCGTTCTTGTATTACAACGTAAGTTGTATTTTATCACCTGCATGTTTGGAGATTAGACCAGGCATAGGGACTTATCCGCGGAACAGAGGCGTGTGGTTTTTAAATGACATTTTAGCCCTTCTAAATGTATCATTAAATATAGATTCAGGTGGGTTGCAGTGTTGGTCTGAAGCAGCGGAACAAAATCTGAGGCACGTTGAAGACCAACTAAGTTTTATTCGCGGTCTAAGCTCATGTTTATAAACGTTGAATAAAACTTTGTGGGCATTCAAGGTGACACTGGACACAAGCTTCATTCCATTAAATCGACAGGCTATACTTTATTATTATTATTATTATTATTATTATTATTATTATTATTATTATTATTATTATTATTATTATTATTATTATTATTATCTCAATGTCTAGACTGCCCTTCAGCGACCAGCTAAGGGCAATGTACAAACATAGTTATGGACACACTTAAAACGATAAAACATTAAGCATTAATGCCACGTTAATTCAGTAGCACTGTATGTAGCTGTATTCCCATTTCATTGCTGGAGGAAGCATGCTTGCCCAAGAACAAAACCTTGTGGGTCTTAAAGGTGCCGTTGGACTCAAGTTTCGTTTCGCCCTCTTCGAGTATTGTTGGTGGTTCTGCCATGACCCTCTAGGTGACCTTTCTCGCATAGGGTTGTTTCATTCCACCCCTTTCCTTGTGTCGCACATAACCTCCACTGGGTGCACTGGGATCCTTCCAAGCAGCGCATGAACCAGCGTCTCCCTGCTCTCGGCCATGCCCCCTGCACCCATAGCCCCCCGCCCCCCGCCGAGGGTTAAATCCCCCCCGCCAAACAGCCGCGTCATGTCACCCCCGCTGCTCCCTCTGCTGAGTCGGCTGCCTAATCTGCTCAGCGGCCCACGGCGTGCTGGGAGAGGACGATTAGAGCGCGGGGATGATGCAAAACGGCCATAGCCATGGCAACCGGGGGGGGGGAGAGGAAGGCTACCGGCCACGGCTGAGGCCTGTGCCGAGCAGTCGGTGGCAGACCTGAGGCCACCTCGACACTAGCCGTGACGGGCAAGGCGCTTCAAGGCCAGCCTGGCAATCTAAGGGCACTGTGGGAGAGCGGCCACTGTGGCCAAGAGGCTGTGGACACATCTGATTCAGTCATGCCAGGCTAACCGGCCTGAGAAACAGAGTTACCAGTAGCTGGGGAGCCTGGCAATCCTAATAAAAAAATGTAAAAACAAAAAGATTTATTTAAGAAGTGCATCCTTCTGAATGGGAGGGAACCAGCAAGATGGATTGCTGCTCCAGTCTGGAAGTCCAGTATAACACAAAGAATGGTCCAGACAGCAACTGCTACGCAATGTATTTTGGGAATTCCTTTTTTCTCCCTGGGGATGTTCTAGACAGAAAACCGCAAGCGGAGAGTTTTTCCCGCTTCAGAAATGAATCTTCTAACCGGTGGCATGGTGTCCGGGGGAGAAAGGAAATAGCTGCATTAGCAAATGAAAACTATGGTCAATAATTCCATTGGGTGAATGTTTTGACTGGTCAGCACAGTTAGAAGATGCAAGATCTGTAGTGCGCATAGTTCAACAGCCTGTGAGACTGTCCCACAGAGGGCATCGAAGGACAGGTGTCGTTAGCATATTTAGCTAAGGAACTTCCTGATAGTTTTCATATAATCTCCTCCTGTGTCCTGATTCGATCAATTGGAGACTTCCTGATCTTTTGAGCCCACTTCCTCCCTGACAGCCTCAAGAAGAACAGTCAGTCAGGCTGTAAGGACTATCGCCCTCCTTTCTCGCACCCAGCAGTTGAATAAGCCATCGGTTGTAAGGATGTTCGCCTACCCCCCCACACACCCCGGTCTCCTTCTTCATTCCCTTTCCTGCTGCTTTGTTTCCATCCGTCCCCCTCCCCGGAGCTGGACGCGAAGGCAGAGCCCTGAATAAACCTCATCCATTCAAGAAAATAATCATTCGCCTCGTACTCGGCCAGCGATTCGGATGCATTAAAAGGGTTAACAGGATTATCCCTCTCCCTGCAATCCCAAATCCCTGCATGTTCATCCTCCCCTCCCTCGGCTTCCTGGTCACTAGGATCTTACCGGTTAGCAACTCATCAGGAGAGGCAGGTTGCCAGGGGAAGTGAGCCCTGGCGTCCATCCCATCCAGAACGGCTTCTGGGGGTCAGCCTCACCTGTTTGACTACCGCAGGGCTTAGTGGAGGAAAGGGAGCCTTGGCTCGAGCCAAAAGAGACATGCAGGATCTTTGCAATTGCTCAGGGCCAGCGTGACTGACTGCCGGGGGCCAGGACTTTGGGGACAGCCTGTTCTGCTACCTTGCCCAGTCTGCATGCTTGCCCAGGTGCCAACTCACTCGGCGTGGGAAGGAAGCCAGCTCTCTCACATGTGCAAGAAGCAAAACCCAGTTGTTCGGCCTGCCTTGAGTTTTCTGGCAGCCCATTCTGGCAGCCCATTGCTGTGTTCACCATTCAGCCCCATCAGCAATGATCACAACCTGCCCCCCTAGGACCTCCTAAGAGAGACAGAGAGAGAGAGAAAGCAAAAGAGAGGTTTCCAATTTTGACAAGCGTGGGAAATCTCATTTGCTTGATCCTCGTTCCTCTAGAAGCTGGCAGAATGAACCGTGCGGTTTCACAATAATTTTGCAAAGCTGATTTCATCGCTTCAAAGCAACGCCGGAAGGATTTCGGGGGTGGGTGGGAGGGAAACGCCCTGCTCGTGTGACAGGAGGAGCAGCTGGCATCTCCCAAGGCCCTGCTTCCTCCTTCCAAAATGCTGGCAACCATCTTGTGGCCTGGCAAGGTGGCTTCAATGAAATGAGCCCCACAGGAAGGCCATGCTCCTCCCCACTCTCACCCTACCTGCTGGCAAGAATCCCACCTAATTTTTGCACCTGTAGAAGGTGAACGCATCAGTTCTTGCTTATGTCCATCTTGGTATTGTCTTTTCTACAGATTTCCTCCCTGTCCTGCTTTGGGTATCATCTGAATCTTGTGACTGATTGTTGTTGTTGTTGTTATTAATTAAATTTCTAGCTGCCACTCCCAAAAGGCTCATGGCGGGTTACAAAATGTGCATAAAATCCCCAGTAAAATTACCCCCTAAAACAGGCCAGACTAATCTATAAAATGCACAGGAATCCATACAAAGAATCCAAGACATAACGGCGAAAAATCACAACCAAATCCACCCCCCAGGGGAATATCATCCCCCAGGAGTGGACGGGGGATAAAGTAACCCAGGAGGGATTCATGAAGCAGGAAAGTTCTTAAAATGTTTATGTCAACTATTTTTTCCCCATTGCTTGTACGATTTGGGAATCATGATTATTTCTAAGTTTTACGGTTTCTTGTAATCATATTGGAAAGCTAGATAGCAGAGAGAGAGAGGGAGGTAGAATCGCACAGATAGAGTGGCAGACAGAGGATAGACAGTTGTAGGTAGATAGATGTGGGTAGGAAGGAAGGGAAGTAGATCGGGAGATAGATAGCTATCAATAGTCATGTAGTAAGATCGATAGACAGATGAGAGAGAGAGGGAACGAACACAGACATTGGCTGTACACATACAACATGACGGCACTCAGATTTCCTCATGAGGAGAACCCCACTTAAAAGAATAAAATACTTTTGTCTAGAAGAGAAACAACTTTGTACAGAACGAGAGGAAAGAGAGAGAACACAAACAGTCTATTGTGTATTGCATTCCTTCTGTCGATTCTAGAGGCAAGCGGGGAGGAAGTGAGTTCACGGGAACAGGAAGTCCCCCATGAGCCAATCAGGGCAAAAGAGGAGATTTGAAAAGCACCAGGAAGTCCCTGATCTGAATATGCTAATTACACATCTCCTCCAATGCCCCCTCTTCATATCCTTTTGAATACTACAAACCGCAGATCTTGGGCGTGGGGGGAAAGTGAGCATGCATCCATAAGCAAACCTCCAGGTCACATAGCCTTGAGGGTCAAACACAGAACAATTCTCTTAGAGCTGTTCTCATAGAGAAGTTCTCTCAGAGCTCTCTCAGTCCCACCTACCTCACAGGCGGACTGTTCTGGGGAGAGGAGGGGAAGGTGATTGTAAGCCTCTTCGTGACTAATTCGGGTAGTAAACAGCGGGATATAAAAAGTCTATTTGCTCGCCTTTAAATAAGGATGGAGAACGCCTCATTTTTAAAATTCCTGTCCACTGCAGCGAGAGGCACCGTCTGGGAAACGACTCGCCCAAGAGCCTCTTTATTTCCTTCCCCCCCCCCTCCCTCCTTCTTTCTTCCCGAGGCCCTCAAACTCTCTAACAAATTAATCTTTTAATCAGTTCACTGAGTTGGGCCATATTTATCAAAAGGACGGGGATGCATTATCTCCCCGGCCATCTGCTTCCCGCCCTCCAAAGCTGCCTTCCCCGGGCGAAATCCTAATAAAAGTGTAAGGACAGCTTGGACATCAAGCCGCACAGCTGGCCGCTTTCACACGCACGGGTCGCTCCGGGGAGCCGGGCATCCGCTCCGGGCCCAGCGCTTCCTGCCGCTCCATCGCCGGACTAATCGCCCGCATATTGGGGCACAAACGGAGCAGCGGCTGCTGAGCTCAGCTCTCCTCTCCTACTTTTCCATCTTTCTGCTGACCGGGCCCTGCGGAAGCCGTTGGCACTGCCGGGCATCTGCGAAGGGCCTTGCCGTGCCGTGCCGCTAACCTCATGGCTTTCTCGCCACTTTTTCAATCCCAGAATTCCTGCAAGGTGCTCAAATGTGTGTCCCCCTTCTGTTTTACCTGCACAACGACCCTGAGAGGTGGGCCTGTTGGCATGCGTCAGCGTGCCCAAATGGGAGTGTAAGAGTGGGAGGCTGGTGGTCGCAGGTGGCTATTCTTCCAGGGACGCACCAGGGGGTAAATAGTCCCTGTGGTGGCAGGGCTCTGTGATAGCTCTGTGAGAGCTCCCCAGGGGCTACCTGGGCCTCCCCTTATATTCTGCCTCAATGGACTCATCCACAAGCTATTTCAAATGTGAAAGCAAGGAACCAGACGCTTCCATTGACTGGGGGGGGTGTTACGGCATGTTTACCATGCCTGGGAAAGAGGGAAGAGCCTGGAACCTCCTCCTGGCTCAAACCACCTCCTTTCTCTCCCGCCTCTGTCTTCCTTGGGTGTGGCAGGGAGGCATGGCCAGCTGACACCACTTCTGGCTGTGTTCTGGGGCTCTGGAAAAAATATTTCAGGGGCTCCTCCATGAGAGAGAGAGAGAAAGAGAGAGAGCTTGTTAATTAATTTGTTAATTATCTGCTTTCCTGCCGGCTGATGCTCAAAACCATGTACAATCCAAGCGGACGTTCAAAGCAGTGTATAAATGTGAACATCGGAAAAACGAGGCGTGAACCCCGTGCTTATGCAGGAGCAGAGGGCAATGGAAGCAAAGCCAGGGAGCTGTCCAGCAGCCAAAATACCCCCCAGGCCGGTCTAGACTTAAATATCAGGCAGATAGCTGCGTGGGCCTGCAGTGGAAGACCGTGATTCATGCCTCGGAGCACCTGAGAGACCAACAAGAATTTCTGGGTATCGCTTAAAGAGTGATGAATTCTAATCTGGAGCACCGGGTTGGATTCCCCACTCCTCCTCCACGTGCAGCCAGCTGGGTGACCTTGGGCCAGGCACAGTTCTCTTAGAGCTGTTCTTGCAGAGCAGTTCTCTTGAGCTCTCTCTGCCCCGCCAACCTCACAGGGTGTCCGTTGTGGGGGGAGGAAGGGAAAAGTGTTTGTGAGTCACTTCGGGACTCCTTCAGGTAGTGGGGAGGGAGGGGAGATGAAAGAATCCGATATTTTATTTGCTCGCATCCTTAGCTTTAAGTTTGATATTTTGTGGGGCCCAACAGTTGTTTTGTCCTAGGGGTTCTCGACCAGGGTTTTGTGAAACCCTGAGGGGTGTTTTGTTTTGTTTTGTTTTGTTTTAGCCATGGAAAGGTTTCTCGAAGGGGTGGGAGCTAATTAATTTTCTATATATTTTTAAAAATTTGTTAAACATTTGTCGGGTGATATGCCCAAATACGGTCATGTCAACCTAGACCCCCCCCTCCCAAAATGGCCAGTGATGTGTGTGTATGTCCCAAAATGGCCCATGTGTGTGTGTGTGTGTATGTCCACAGCTTTGCTTCCCAACCATATTCTGCACAATTGCACCACTTCTGCAGTTTCTCAAAGCTTAAAGAGGTTTCAGGGGTTTCTCGGTGGTAGAAAACTTGAGAAAGACCGCCTTACATCTTTGCTGAAGACAAGTCCGAATCTTTCTCGTTCTTCCCACTGACCCCCTGACCAGGTACGTTCAACATCAGAGCTGGCTCAACGTTTCTGACCACGAATGTGGGGATGACACAACAATTGGTAGGAAAGCAACAAGGTTCAGAACTGCCGGCCAAGAGAAAGTCCAGGAGTGTGACATTGCTAAAGATGCCGTGAATGCAGGACCCCGAACTGTGCTGCCAATCAAAGAAGCGGGCACAGTGGGCATATGTGACAGGGCCTTTTCGGTGGTAGCCCTGTGATCATGGCATAGCTTTCCCAGGGAGATGCACCTTAGCTCCCTCACTCTCAGTCTTCAGGGGGTAAAGAAAGACTGTGTTTGACTAATTTAGGGTTTTGTTTTGTTTTTAAATGGCAGTCCTAATTGGGATTTTAAATTGTGGTCCTTTAGGGCTTAATTTTTGTTTAATTATCCTTTTATTTATAATATATATATGTGTCACCTCAGGTTCCACGAGGGAGAATGGCAGGGAATAACTGTTTCAAACATGGAAATCAAAAGTAAACTTCACGCACGTAGCAAACCCCAGATGAGATCTGTCTCGTACCGTTCAAAAACCTCTTTCAGAAACACTACCTACAGTGTAGCCACAGTCCAAGCAACATGGGAAGAGCCCAGCTGGATCAGACCAGGGGTCCATCTAGTCCAGCCTCCGGCCTCACACAGTGGCCAACCAGGTCCTCTGGAAGACCAAAAACAGGGCAGAGAGGCCCAGCCCTTCCCTTGAAGTTCCCTCCTGGCCCTGAGATTCAGAGGATTAGTGCCTCTGTAGGTGGAGGTTCTCCTCGGTCACCACGGCTAGTAGCCATTGATATTCTCTTCTACAAATCTATCTAATCCTGGTTAAAGCTGTTTACTCCCGTGGCTATCATGACACCCTCTGGCAGCAAACATTTCAATCCCCATTTCAATCGTTCTTTGTGTAAAGTTGTCAAGTCGATGGCTTTGAACCCATGACGTCCCCATTTCTTCCCGGCCCCAGTATGGCGGGCCTGTTCTCTGATTCTGTGGTTAGGCCTCAGTCTTGGCGCTATACTCCCCCCTCCCAAAGGTTCACAACCCCTCGCTATAAAAGACAGCCCCAAAAGTTGTTTGCCCCCTCTGTAGATATCCACACACATCCTGGATGCTCCACCTCACAAGTGTGCCCCTTCTGGGGTCCCATGCTTACCACCCCTCCCCCAAATCCCCATGCCACGCCACAATCCATGTAGAAATGAGACAGAAGACAATACAGACACCCCCCCCCCGCCCCCAATCCAGACCGGCAGCCCTTCTTACCAATAAATGAGAGAAAGCCCGTCGAAGCGTTCGAGTTCTCTGCCAGACGGCTTGAGATAGGACATTCTTCTCCGGCCCCGGAGTCCTTTTCACCGTCCCCAGCGCCTGGTGACGCAGGTCCAATCCCTCGGTTCCGAAGCCATGTGTCGCTGAAGGGGACCGACGATGGCTCTTCCACTTGCACCGGGGATCTCTACGTAGTCCGAGGAGCTCTTCCCCAGAACCGGCCTGCTGCTAATCCCAAGGAGGCGGGATGGGCGGCAGGGTCCCCGACAGGCTTCGCCCCGGACCGAAAAGCAGGACGGCGACAAGATCTGAATCAGAGTCCCAACAGCGAATGCCCTCCGCTCTCCCCACCACCACTCTCCAAGGGGGCCCCCGCCTGCCCCGGCTGCCTTGGCCCGAGCATTGCACTCTGGCAAGCCTTTGGAGGGCGGCGTGATAGGAACAGATGTTACGACTCTTGCTTAATCCTTCGTGGCAGCTCCGTCAAGGGCAGACTCACTGCCAAGGGCTTCCAAGGTTTTAGCTCTGGCTCCAGACGGAGCCGCCAAGGGAGGGACGGCGAAGCCACCTGGGGGGGACCCCGTGCATCTTCTTTGGAACTGCACAGAGATGTCTTCCTGTTGCAATGGGGGGAAAGACAGATTATTCCAGCAAGTAGACAATGAGGATCACTCACGGGGTCTCGTGAAAGGCAGGAGAAGCACCCCTCCAGGAGCTGCTCAGCTTGGCAGGCAACGAACAGTGGCCAGGAGCGACATTTCAGTCGCGAGCCTCCTTTCTGGGTCTCGGAGGCTGCCAGCCCCTGCCTCCCGCGGACTTGACAAAAGATCTCCTGGCTCCACGAGCAGATCAAGGGAAAGAAGATTTCACGGGTTTTATTTAGTCTGTCAACAACAGGATGAAGATCCCGCCTGCCCGGGCAGAGAGGAGGGGGAAGTAGAAATAAAACAAAAACTAGAAGATCTTTGCTAAGCTCCGGGACATTTTAAAAAGCGTGCTGGCGGATAAATTTGCTTCAATCAGATTATTATTTTTTTTAGAAATATCCAAACTATTAATATCCTTAAACCCCAGATAAGGCTTGACAGTAAGGGGTAAACAGCCCGGGGGTGGTGGTGGGGAAATTAACCTATATTAAATGCCCCCGTAACCACCAAAGAGAGAGCTACTTTCTACTTGGTCTGTAGTTATTGTGTTTGCTGCCACTTCTGTGGAGTTACAGCCATGGGGCACGGCTTTCAAGGATCTCCTGCAGGCGGTAATGGTGGAGATAAGCATTCAGCATATTTAGATTAGATTAAAAACTTCTTGGTATTTTTTAAACCATGCTGATTGGCTTCATCGGGGACTTCCTGCTCCTTTGAGCCCACTTCCTCTCTGCTTGCCTCCAGCTCAATACTCAGTTATGCAGTTAGGGCCCTCTCTCTCTCCTTTCTTACTTGTAAAGTCGTTTTCTTAGTAAAATGGATTTATTCTTTTAAGCAGGCGGCACTCTCTTGCATCTTTAAACTGCAGTGACCCTTAGAATTTGGCTCCTGTGAGCATGTTTTTTTCCACCTGCAAAGCACTGGAAAGCAACGCAGTTTTCCACGCCTGCCCATCGGCGAGGGTCACGGTGCTGAATCAGCCGTGTGCTTTTGCGCTTCCTTTGCAAACCTCCCTGTTATCTATTTAGGGAGCTCGGCGGAAGCCACAGGTGGGAGCGCACGAGGCCGCAGGTGAGCAGAAGGGCCAACCGCGTTGCATAAGTCCGTCGGATCACAGGTGTCACGGCGGTTGAGAGATTAAGTCCAGAGGGGAGGCGTCGCCCTTTGGCTGAGGGATCCAGGCCAAGCTGACCGGCAAGCGACAGAATTAGCGGTGCAAATCCGCAGAGATATGCCACGCCAGCCCACAGGAGCCAGGGGGGAGCAGTGGCGTGGATGCCCCAGTGAGAGTGTCGGCACCCTTAGGGCAGGGGTAGTCAACCTGTGGTCCTCCAGATGTCCATGGACTACAGTTGCCATGAGCCCCTGCCATGCTGGCAGGGGCTCATGGGAATTGTAGTCCATGGACATCTGGAGGACCACAGGTTGACTATCCCTGCCTTAGGGGACTTGCAGGAGTGCTGAGAAATTTAGTTTGCCTGTGGGCAAAGGAAGCATCCGACAGCGGCAAGATTTGAACCTCCGGAATCCTCCTACCCACTGGCTTCTCGGGCTCCTAGGATATACAACTACATCTATCCGTCCATCCGTCCATCCAGTTAAGGTCCCGCCCCTTCCCAAACCTTTCCCTCCAAGTCGCTCGCAAGCAAGAGATTGGTCTTCATTTAAACGAAACTTTACTCCCTTTTGCCATTCAACTGCGTATCATTCTCTCAGAGCCTCTGCTCAACGTGCAGGAGGTCCCCGGTTCAATCCCCGGGTAAAAGGACCAGGCAGGAGGTGACGGGGAAGACGTCCGACTGAGACCCTTTAGAGCGGCTGCCGGCCTGAGCAAACAACCCTGACTGTGGGGGACCGAGGGTCTGATTCAGTAGCAGACAGCCTCTGGTACTGAAGATCACAGTGGCATGGGAACCGAAAAATTTCTGATTATTTCCTTGAAGGAAATAAGTTCTGATGCTTATTCCCCACCCTTTGGATCCTGCAGTGGCACAGATAGGCACACTTCCCCTTTTTGTGTGTGTGTGTGTGTGTGTGTGTGTGTGTGTGTGTGTGTGAGAGAGAGAGAGAGAGAGAGAGAGAGAGAGAGGTATGCTCCACACCCTAAGATGGGACCAAACATAGCTCAGGAGCTCTCTCTAGTGGTTGAAGGGAGATATAGCAGCTTAGCATGAACCATCCCATATTTTGCCCCTTCCTAGCGTCCTCCCTTCCAGCTTTCACATTTCTACATCCAGATTTCCACTCACCAAGCGCAGGCCTTTCCGGTCTTCATCCATCCCTAGATGCTGTCCAAACAGCTCAGAGTAGTAAAGCGACCGAGCAAGAATTTAACGAGAACCTGCAAGGTTTCGTGCTGAAGACTGGCGGACTCTAATCTGGAGAGCTAAGTTGGACTCCTCGCTCCTCCTCCGCATGCAGCCGGCGGGGTGACTTTGGGCCGCTCACAGTTCTCTCAGCACTGTCCTCGCAGAGCAGTTCTGTCGGAGCTCTCTCAGCCCCACCGGCCTCACAGGGTGCCTGTTGTGGGGAGAGGAAGGGAAGGCGATTGGAAGCCGCTCTGAGACTCCTTTGGGTAGTGAAAAGCTCTTCTTCTTCTTCTTCTAATCGGATACTCTAGCCCAGCCGTCCTTAACTTTTTTTACCATTGAGAAACCCCTGAAATATCCCTCAGGCTTTGAGAAACCACAGAACTGTGCAATTGTGCAAAATATAATTGGCCTATCATTGGCTAATTTTGGGTCAACTTGAGCCAGTCCTGTGCTCTCAGTCTCATGTCCCTCACAGGGTTGTTGTGAGGAACACATGAGAGGAGAGGGCAAAGATGGTCCTCCAGCGAGGAGAAAAGTGGGTTATAAGGCTAAATAAAGTAAATACACCATCGTTCAGCACTGAGAAAAATTAATTCTTGAACGAGTTTCCCGCCTCCAGGAGGAGCTCTTAGATGGAAGGTGTTGGGCACAGCTCAGAGGGTTCCCCCCTCCCCTTCCCATTGATACAGGAACAGGTTGATTTACCTGCAAAATACCTGGCCGGCCCAACCCACTCTATTTTTAAACATTCCTGCACTATTCTCGTTCCCTGCTCCAGATCCAGCTGGGCCAGCTACTGTTCAGGCCAGGGGTGGGCCTTCACGGGTGTCACATCCGCCATGACATTCTCCTTGTGTGAGAGAACGCCACCTGGCAGGCAGGGCGGTGGGGCGGACTCGGGTGCGAATCCTGACCCCACCCAGTACAGAGCCGAATTTTCACGGAGCAGTTTGTTCTCCGTGGCCCGGCCTTGTGAGGGTTGCCGCCTGTCAGACAGTGGCTGGTGATCTCCCGGAGGGACAACTGGTCCCCAGGTGGCAGAGAGAACATGGCAGCTTCAGAGGGCAGCCTCGAAGGCATTGTAATCTGAGAAGGCCCCCCAGCTCATCTCTGTCTTTGAGCCTGGTGACCTTGGGCCCATCACAGTTCTCTCAGAGCTCTCTCAGCCCCACCTAGCTCACAGGGTGTCTGTTGTGGGGAGAGGAAGGGAAGGTGATTGTGAGCCACTTTGGGACTTCTTCGGGTAGCGAAAAGCAGGGTATAAAAAAACAGCTATTTATTTATTCAAGCATTTAATTCTGCCAGGGAGTAAACCTTTCTTGACATAGAGAGCCATCATTCCATACGGCTAAGGCACAAAACACATAACACAAAGGCCAACAGAAAATGTGATTCGGGTAAAAAAATGCAATGATTTCGCTTAGCAAAACTCGGGATCCACATTTGCCTGAGTACCCCAATCTTTCCGAATATTCTCTCATTTGCCGTAAAAAAAAAACAAGCACCCAGTTACTTGAAATTTCGAGTTTGGCTTGGCAAACGGCCTTTTTTCTTCTTGTTTCTTCTGTCTGTCTGTCTGTCTGTCTGTCTGTCTGTCTGTCTGCCTGTCTGTCTCTCTCTCCACATTGACTGAGCATTCACTCCATGTGTCGGACGAAGTCAATTTCATCTCCAACAAGCCCCTGGCTGCTACAAAACTCTCATCCTTGGCAGAACATAAAGAGGGCATTTGCCCAAAGCTGCCCATCCTGCCTGTCCAGCCTGGCCCCGTCTCCCCTTGCCAGCGGCCCTGGGTTCGAGTCCTCCCTTCCCAGGGCTTGGGGGCGGCTGCAGGGCCCGGACAGACAAGGCTCCCCGCTTTTGTCCTTTCTCGGCCGAGCGTTTCTATCCAGAGAGAGCCTGAGCCTGTCAGCCAGGGAGAAGTCCCCCTCCCCTTGGAAGAAAGGCACGCCAGCTATGAAGGCGCAGGAGGGAGAGGCCGAGGCATGAACTGTGGTCTCCTGCCAGTTCCCAAAATTGAAAACGTTGCCCGGAGCAACGGAATTGGCTGCAAAGGGGTTGAAAATAAATCAGAAAATCTGAGAGGGAGTCGGGATCTCCACAGAGGATCTCAGTTGACCGTCTTTCCCCGCTCGGACGGCTGACTTCCTTTTCCCTGCGGCTGCTACTGCGTAATGCCAAGCAGGTTTCTTTGCCGTTTCATTTGGCAAGGCCTCATCCTGGGATCGCTGGGAGCAGAGCAGCTAGAATCGGAGAGCCCCGAGTTCGAAGCCAAGGCGCTACACAAGCCTACCTCACAGGGTTGTTGAGAAGGTACAGGGAAGGAGGACCGGACTGGGCAACCCTCCCCCTGAGCTCCTTAGAGGAAGCGGGTGGTGGTGGGGATGTGCTAGAAATATTATTTCCACCCAGCCTTTCGCCACAACAGGATGTGCAGCTTCCTCATACTGAATCAGGCTCCTGATCCATCACAGTCAGGATTGTCTACTCAGACTGACAGTAGCTCTCCAGGGTCTCTTTCCCATCCCCTCCTGCCTGGTCCTTTCAACTGGAGATGCTGGGGATCGAACCTGGGACCTCCTGCATGCCAAGCAAAGACTCTTCCTGCCAGGGACAGGCTCCCCTAATCAGCCATCCAACTGGGCAAGCATGAGGAGTGCCTACAGAGCCCCCCAGGGAAGCATATTTGCTGAGGGGGCTTCTTCAACCGTCCCCCCAACGCTGCTCTCTCTGGGCCAGGCCTCACAGATTCCAGCTCCCCAACTTGGTGAGCCGGAGACGAGGGTGTGACCTTTTTGGTTTCTCGACAGCCCAGTGCTCAGCAGAGCAGCACCCTTCTCGGTCCGCGGCAGGCGACGGACGGGCTTGGGAGGGTGGCGTTGCGCTGAGGATGGCAACAAAGAGAGAAGGAATGAGGGAGGGCCGGCCGGCTGCGGAGTCCGGGCAGGCCAAACCTGTTCCTGCAACCCGGGAGCTGGTTCGGCAAGGGAGCGGTCTTCCCCAGAGCGAGGGATGGGACGGGCCCTGCTCGCTGGGTGCAGTTTCAGGTGCGTGAGCCGGGCCCCCTGGCACCTGTGATCCAGAGGGAAGGGAACAAGAAACACGCTTGGCCGTTACTCAACAGCACCTGCCAAACTGGTCAGCTGCTTCTGTCCTGGCTGATGTCTTATCTGCTCTGAGGCAGCGGGGTGTAGCGGTTTGAGTGTCGGGGCAGGGATTCTGGGTTCAGATCCCGTTCTGGCCCACAGTGCTGATCTACAATGCAGGGTTGTTGTGAAGGTCAACCAGGCACGCTGCCCGGCGTTGCTTAGATGAACTGGGCCAGGGGGCAAAAGAATGATGCTGAAAATGGACCAGCGGGAGGGGCCTGCCCTACGACAGTGAGATATTTTAGATGTTCTTACGGCAAGGTATTACGCTGCTTTCCCTTGCCGTTTTTAATTTCCAGCTGTCTTGATTTCATTATCCATGATGCTCCTGATCTCCATCGGAAATGCTTCCCCCGATCTAATTGCACCCCTCTTGAGGACTGAAACAGAACTCATTTCAATTAGGCAAGCAACCCGCCTCTAACAGAGACGCTGCCCTTCCCGTGTTTCCACCGGCCCCCGAGTCATTGGGGCAGCTCCTCAAAACTGTCCTGCCGCTTTCTGATTCCGCCCTTCCTGCTTTCTTATTCTGCCCTTTCTACAGAAAACCAATTAAGGCATTACTATTAACAACCACATATGGCAAAGTTGATAATAATGATGTCATATCCTGCAGGGTTTCCGAGGTGGCACGGTGAAAAGCATATTCTGGAAGAAGGCAGGCCGGAGACAAAGCGAAATCAAGCAGGTAGAAATCTTCCCCACACAGTGGGCCCGCATCAATTCAGTGCCACCCACCTCCCCCAAGTTCAGCACCACCCACACGACAAGCCACAAAGGCTGACCAGAGAGACACTAACACACACAGACAGAGGGCCTCCCCCTCTGTGGTTTCTGGTCCGTTCAGGGTGTTCCCCTCCTCACGTGGAGACATGGGTATGCGCAAGGCATTCCTGTACCACCCATCCCTTGACAGCAACATGAATCACTGCTCTGGCATTTTGGCTATGTGGGCAGGACCCATGTCACTGCGGCCACAGCAAGAGGGTTGGTTAGATGACCTGGGGCCAGGCTCAGATTTTATATCGTAGCAGGAAATCTTGGGCTTTTCACCTGCCGGTGCCCTTCCTGCCGCTGCCTCCTCCTCTTCTGTGAAAAGGAGGCACCTGCGGACAACAGGTGGATGGCCCGCCGATCTCTTCCAGGCTGCAGGTTTAGTGGCAGAGCCAGGGCCGGCCCAGCCCAAGGGCCAGTACAGGCAGCTGCCTTGGGTAGCTGAAATCCAGCAGCTCTCAAGGACGCAATAGCAGGGATGGAATTCCCCTCCCTGCAGTGCCAGAGCCTGGCTTTTGCAAATTGCAACCCCTTGTTCCTAACCCCATACAAATGAATGGGGCAAAGAGTCCATTCAGTTCTAAGGAGGAGGGGGTGCATTGGGGAAAAACCTCGAGGCAGAAAAGACGGTTTCTCCTCCACTTATCCCAAAGGCCTGGGGTTAGGGACAAGCGTGCGTACCTACTCACTCCCCTCCCAACCACACACGTGACCACACAATCTCAGCCTCGCCTACCTCGCAGGGTTGTGGGGAGGATTCATTTTTTTGTAATTGTATTTATAAATACCTTTATATACCGCCTCTCCTGGCCTAAGCTGGTTGAGGCGGTTCACAACACTGAAATACTTTTAAATTATTTTATTTATTCACTCATTTCTTTATTTATAGTTCAGTCTGTAGCCCACCACGCCCACCCAGGGGCTCGTGGCAGGTAACAATAACATGTTGGGGAATAGAAGGAGGAATGTTGAGGAACCTCTAAGAAGTGGGTGGAAGAAAGTTTAAGAATGTTTAGGCAGAATGTGGAGTATCCAGGTGCTGGGATGCTAAGGAGGCTACCTGCTGGACGGACCCCCCTCTTAAAATGTCCTGCCCATAGCAATGAAAAGGGGACCCTCACCTGAGCACGTCCCTCCTCTTGGGACAAGCAGGTTATCTGGTTTGAAACTGGCCTCGTGAGCTCCATTTCCTCCTCCTGGTGGGAACACAAACAAGATCAAGGTGTGATTAGCTCAGAGCAGGTTGCTCAGGAGGCTCCTCCGCGTAGGTGGGAGAAAAACACCCAAATCGTCAGCAATTCTCTGGTGCAGCAGTTGGACTCGATAGGCCCAAAAATACCCTGAAGAGACAAGCTGCTAATTTATTGCTTCCTGTCATTACCTCTCATCTCCAGGCTTCGGAGATCAGTTCCCCTGGAGAGAATGGGTGCTTTGGAGGGGGGAGCTCTACGGCACTGGACCCCACTGTGGTTTCCCAACCTGAATCCAGCACCTCTACCCCCTACCAGTGAAGGGATAACCTTAACTCCAGATCAGCGGCTTAATAAAGACACAAGAGCAGAACAAACAGGGAGGGCATGGTCAAGCTGGCAACTCCATTTCAGAGAAAATTTTCCATTTCCCCATCAGCCTTTGCTAGTCTAACATTACTGTGGGACCCCGGAGGAATATAGAATCATAGAGTTGGGACCTCCAAGGTCATCTAGCCCAACCCCCTGCAGAATGCAGGAAATTCGCAACTCCCTGCTCACCGTGTATTCTTGAGATGCTGAAACGGAAAGGCATTTTTCTAATTTTATTTTAACTGTGTGCATTCTGTACTGTGTCCCTGCGTCCCAAACCTGTGACTCAATCCCACAGTGCCTCTTGTTAAGGGACAATAATTTAGAACGTCCCCCATCCCCTCGGTGACTATAAACAAAGGGCTCTGATCCCTTCAGCACAGCGTGAATTCATGCCTCCCAATCGCCCAATGGAATGCCTCCACAACAGGCTGAACGAAGAATGAAGAACAGTTAGACAGTTAGGATCCTCTCCCTCCTCTCTTTCCATGCAAAGTTAATTCTCTCTTGCCCGTTTAAACTCTGCCAACAGGCAGGCGGCTTCTTAAGATGCGATCTCAATTGGCAGCTGTGGGCGTGCGGATCCTTTCCTTTGGCCAGAGGGTAGTTTTATAAGCTCTGGGAGGACTTGGAGAAAAAAGAGGCCGCCTGCCACAGACGGAACAAGAAAGGAATTCCCGCAGGCAGACCTCCCAGAATCCCAACAGGTTTCCAAGACCACAAAGACCACTTTGCAAGGATCCACATGCAAAAACCGTGCGCCAGACCGGCATGCCTCAGCTCTTGTCCTGGGAAGCATCTAGTCTGGACAATGTTTGCCCGCTGCAGAGAATGGGCTGCAGAAGGGCGTGGGGAGCATCGAGAGGAGAGGCCAAGAAAATGAACTAAAAGGCAACAGTTGCATAAGAGCTTCTCCCGTGCTTCCCAGGCCCTCCCTGCTGCTGCTTGCCTCCCACAAGAGCAGCACAAGATCCCTTAAACTCAGGTGCAATCAAGGTGCCCCAAAAAATACGCTCAGGAACTATGACAGCCAGATTCAGCAGCTGACCGGTACAGTACGGGCCGTGGGACGGAACTGGTTTCCTTTGGATGAGATACTCAAAGAGGGGCAGGCTTTCTGAGTGCTGAGTGCTAGCACCCAAAGGGGGAAGGACCATACCAAAGGCGATCCACCTTAGACTTACCAGCCCGGAGATCGTCCAGAATTATAACAGGTCACCACTCCTGACTGAGATCCCTGCCCTCCACAGGCCCCACCAACACAGGCTGGGAGCTAGAAAGTGATCCTGTGCCAGGCAGAAAAAACATCCACTCGAAATACTTCAACGAAACAATCACCAAAGGTTCTTCTTGAAGTTAGGACCAAATGCTTCTCGGGGAAATAGCAACGAGCTGTTTTTCTTGGGATCGCAATGCGACACTTGAGAAATCACAAAATGTTTCCCTCGAAACCAAAACAACCCTTAGAATAGCTCGCCGGTGTTGTCTTTTTTTCTGTTTCAAGGGAAACGTCTTGTTGCTTTCAAGTATCACGTTACAATCGCAAGAAAAAGACTCGTTGCTGTTTCTTGAATTCGGTTTCCGAATTTTTGTTATTGTTTCAAGCAGTTTGGCCCCGATGAAGTATTTCAAGAGGGTATTGCAATTTACCATGTGGCCGTCTTTCCCCAGAACTTCCAGGTGGGGAGACTCCTTCGGGGAGAGAAAAGCGTCATATAAGAACCAACTCTTCTTCTTCTACTAGAGATCTCCCCATCTCCTCATAGCACCCATCGGCACCTTTTCCAGGGTTCCTAAGAAGTGGGTGGGGATTTTGTCCCGCAAGGCCTCTCATTGGTGATTGGAGACCGGCTGTGCAGAGGTTTTGGAAAGCTGCTTTGGCAGTGCCACAGCCCAAAGATCTGCCTTGCGCGGCAGGCGTTAATTACTCTGTGGCTGGCCCCGCCTTCTGCAGCAGCCATTTTGTGCTCACTCTGCCATACCAGAATTCCAAATGTGCTCGCAGGCCGGAAGGCCGGGGACCGCTGTTCCCTGCAGAACGAAACGGAAAACGATTCCAAGCGCCAGAAGCGGCAGAACTGGAAAGCTTGAGGTCCAAATCAGCAAAATGCCACTTTGTGGGTTGAGAGTCACTAGATTATTTTAGCATCCTGGAAGAATCAGTGCGCTAAGTGTGAAAGAGGGCAAGCCAGAACAACTCCCGTGGTTACCTTTCAAGAGCCTAAGGAAATCTCTGCTCTTCCCCCTTTCCGCAAAGCTCCTCTCCTGTCGGGCATGTAGCATCTTGTTCCCCTTCTGCTCCTTTCTTCCCACCTCTGCAGTTGCTGCACTGTTTGGGGAGGGTTACTCTTCTTTGTAAACAAGACGGCCCGTGAGGGAGTCCCAGGTTCCTAACAACGCTGTGCAATCTCTGCAGAGGAAGTCTGCAAGACACTGACTTAAGCCCCAAACGTGCAAAGGACAGTCCCTATTTGATTGGGGTCCTCTTTTGCTTTTTAGGGCATCCATTCCATGGGGGAAAGTTGCGAGGATCGGACTGCGGTGTAAGACATCTGTGAATTCACCGGATATTAAAACTCCGCACTTTTTGAATTTTTGCTTTCAGAAATTTTCTAATTTTTTTATGTCAAAATATTTTTAGGTCAAGTTAAAGCTCTTGACGAGACGCAACTGTTGATTTTTACAGTTTTGCAATCGTCCGAAAAATAATGGAGATATCGCAATGCAATGCTGCCTGCAGCCATACTGTATGGGGAATGGCTCTCTCGTGAGGAGCGTCCCTCGTGCCCAGCCTCCATCCAGGACAAGTAGGGTTAATAATGGCCCTAAACATGGGTGAATGACAGGTGCAGGGGAAAATACCTGTGCAAGGACTGTATGGATGTGAAAGCTGGACAACGAAAAAACTAAAAGGAAGAAAGTTAATGAAACAAAATTTGAGTCCAGGGGAACCTCGAAGACCAACAAAGTGTTATTTGAGGCATAAGCTCCCAGGTGCCATTTTATACTCCACTTTTCACTACCAGAAGGAGTCTCAAAGCAGCTTACAATCGCCTTTCCTTCCTCTCCCCTGTGAGGTAGCTGAGGCCGAGAGAGCCCTGGGAGAACTGCTGTGTGAGAACAGCTCTTACAGGACTGTGACTAGCCCCAGGTCACCCAGCTATCTGCACGTGGAAGCGCAGGAAATCAGATTTAATCACCAGATTAAAAAACGCCGCTCTTAACCACTGCACAATGCTGGTGGCTACGGCAGAAGGCAAGCTCCAAATTAGCACATGCTATATTGAAGGTGTTTAACAGATGCAAACACCAAACAGGATTAACATGCATAATTGATACGGTCAACATTTGTTTGGATTTAATTCCGGGGGGGGGGGTGGTATAGTGAAGCAAATAAATGTATCTGAATTGGAGATTGATATGTAAATTGTGGAATGCAGTGAGTCATTAACTGAGGGACCCTGTTGTTTTGCTCCATCTGTCTCTTCTTAAGCATGGAGGTCACTAATAGCACCTTGAAGGTGGGGTGACCGGCTACGTGATGTTATGTCTCTTCTGTCCCCAGACTGGAGAAATACATTCCGATTGGCCGTTCCAAATTACACAACATCCTACTATTCGGTGCATTACATTACAATCACAATTCCAATCTACTATTCCAAAGAAGAAATACACAAAAATAAAGAGGATGGGTAGCCCTTCTTCGTGGAGATACAGATGGGAAGACTGGATGAGATTAGGATTTGGAATGAGATAAGAAACCAATATCCCAGTTAGGTCCTGGGGGACGGAGGCTGTTCCAAGTGTTGTAATAACTTGTAACTCAGCAATTTCCATTTCTAGCCCACGTTCAAGTTGATTCATTTGAAATGGAGCGTCGGAGGAGAGTTTTACCAATACTGTGGACAAAAACGTGGGTTCTAGATCAAATCCAGCTTGAACTCTTCCTAGAAACTAAAATGACTAAGCAGATGCTCTTGTACTTCCCCCACATTGTGAGAAGACAAGAGTCCCCGGAAAAGAGAATCTTGCTAGGAAAAGTTGGAGGCAGCAGGAAACGACGAGGGAGACCCAAGTGGAGATGGATTGATTTGAGCAAGGAAGTCACAGCCCTCAGTTTGCCAGCCCCAAGGCAAGGCTGCTAACAAGAAGATGCCCTGGAGGTCTGTAATTCATAGGCAAGGACTAGGAAAAGACAATAATCCCAGGATAAGAGGAAGACCAAAGAGGAGACAGACTGACTCAGTCAAGGAAGCCACGGCCCTCAGTTGAGCCAGCCTGTTGACGATAAGATGTTTGGGAGGTCACGTGACTCACAGTGTCGTCATGAGTAGGAAATGATGCAGGTACTTCTCCTACATTTGGATGTTCTGAGCCTTGGAGGTGCGCTGCTTTCCCTTCCTCCCATTGGCTCCAGCTTTATAAGCCTCCCATCTCTCAATCATTTGTCCCAGATCCAGAACTCCACAAAGATTGGGCCAGAGCATCTCCGGCATCCCCATTTTCTCTTTTGGACAAGTTGGAAGAACGCCCTGAGGCTCAGCCTCCCTACTAAAATTAGCCGTCCTAAATGGCTGGCTGTTCTCTTTTGTTTGTTTGAACGTCTCTCCGGAGGGTGAAGCAACCCGGCTCTCTGGCGTTCAGATCCCCCCTTTGACACAAATGCTGGCTCAGGGAATTGCGTTCCGACTGCCAGCTGCAAAATGTCACCCATCAGGCTACGAGACAGGACGGAAGTGCCAGGGACTGGCAGCGCAGACAAAAAGGGAGATGTTTCTTAACACACACACAAAGCTGCCTCGTACTGAATCTGGCCATAGGCCCATCAAAGTCGGAATTGTCTACAGGTGGAGGTCTTTCCCATCGCTTCCTGCCTGGTTCTTTCAACCGGAGATGTCGGGGATTGAACCTGGGACCTTCTGCATACCAAGCTCTACCACCAAGCCACGGCCCGTCCCCTAACTTTACAAAACTCACTGCCCCCAGATGGCCGCAACTTTTAAGTGCTGGATAAATCCATCCTGGCTTCTGACTCTGGCCAGAGAAGCAACAACTGCAGAAAAAAAAACTGCGGACGAAGCTGAGGTGTAAGGGAACTCATTTTGGCCTCGGGGATGAGATTGTTTGGGGGAGATCGGTTTGGTTGGTTTTTTTGGTCTTGTCCTCCCTGGACTCCAACCCCACAATCTCCAGCAATTTCCCAGCCTGGAGCTGGCAACTCAAGCCCACCTTGCTGGAGTCACTGAGTCAGCCGTGACTTGATGGCACTTTATATCCATGCACACATGCAAGAATGGAGGTTCTAATTCACAACAGGCTATAATGGCCCCAAAGTCGGGATTTGCTAGAAATGAAACCCCCAGACTCAATTCAGAGGCAGAATATCCCCCCTCCCAGCCATCCAGCAAGCCAGCAACCACTACCACAATCTCCTCGTGCCTTACCCAGAGGGAGCCGAAAACGTGGCCCTGGAATGGGCAGCCTCCCTGTTTTTCTCGTCCGGCTATGCAAACATTCTGCTTGGATGGTGCTACAGGAGAGAGATTTGCGCACAATCTTGATTAGGGGTAACGCGGGAAGAGGGAAATGTCATCTACCGGCTGCACGGAGCATTTTGCAAGCTCTTGCCACATCCTTTATGGCTGCCCTCAAAGCACCAGCGACCGCTGACGATTACACAAGGCTGGGTTTCTTTCTGACTCTCTTTCCCCCAAAAAATCTCCAGATTGAGACGAAGGCCGGGCTTGACCACTTAAGGGGTTTCCCCACACCATTCTGCCTTTCCCCATTCTGCCTCCGATTTCCCGGCTGGCCCTGGGCAAGGCTCTTAAGGGTCAAGAATTGGGTTGCGGATGCTCCTTTCCCCTAGCTGATGCCAATAAGAGGCCCTTGAAACTTATGGACACTTTGCTCCACGGAAGCCCCTGACATTTAAAAATGATGGCAGGATTCATTCATGTCGTAGCCGCAGGAAATGCAGAACGTGAAGACCGACTACATTTAATTCTAGCTGTTGGCTTGCAGGTGCGTGCACACTTCTTCAGATGCCAGCAGGGTAAGGTTGCCAGCTCCAGATTGGGAAAGCCCTGGAGATTTGGAAAGGACAGAGACCTCCATGGGTGCAATGCTACAGAGTCCTCCCTCCACAGCTCCGTAGTCTGGAGGTGAGCTGCAATTCCGGGGGATCCGCAGGTTCCACCTGGAGGCTGGAACCCCTAAACCAAGAGTGGGTAAGGATATGCAATCTGTGACACCGGACAAGCGCGCAGAAAACACACAGGAAAAGGAAGCGGGGGGGGGTGTCTTTCTTTAAAATATCTGCAAGCGTGGATGATATCCCTTTATGCGCTCTCTAATTTGCGACATGAAACTCCACGCCGCCTTTCTGTAGGAATCTGGATGAAAGACTGGCTTCGGGCCGCTGGCCAAGCTGGTTTTATAAATGATGAATTGACAGGAGCGCTCAAAGTGAGGATGCAATTAGAGGAGAAACGGAGAGCCAGCGCTCACATGCCACGGAGAGAATTCACAGGTCTCTTCTAAAACCTCTCCGCTTGGATTCAAAAACAAAAAACAGGTTTCAGTTCGGAATAGGTTTCTCCAAACCTAAACAACACAAGGACTCTTTCTCCCCTCACTCTTTACACGGCTGTTTTCCTTCTGAATAAAATTATTTGATCTTTCAGGAGTTGATGCTGCACTCCTTTGCATATTTAAACTCTGTCAACACTTCAGGGATCTGGGCTGGCTCAAATTGCAACTTCCCAATCCAGACACTGTTTTCATCGTAAATTCTATTTTATCTTGGAAAAGTCTTCACGGTTGCTATTTATCTCTTTAGATATGCATGCCCATAAACAGAGACGGAGACCCAAAGCCTCTTAGAAGATTGTTCTTTCCACCTCTGATTTATTCTCACAGCAACAACCCTGTAAAGTAGCTTGACCTGAAAGAGGCAAGCCTAAGATCAGCCGGTAAACTTCTGGGGCAGACAGGAATTCGAACCTGGGCCTTCAAAATTCTTGTCCAACATTTAACTGCTACACCAAACTGGCTATCTATATTAGAGAAGAGGTTAGGCTCCACTGAACCGCGAGGAAAAATTGTACCTGAATGTTTTAATAAATAAATACTAATTGTGCACACAAGTTTATTTATTTAATTAATTATTAATTTATTATATTGGAATATCTCTAATGCATATATTTTGGAAGGGTGGCATCTCAATGAATAAAATCTCATGACACAAGGTAGGGATCGCCAGCTTCTTTGAGCCTGCAGGGACTTTTAGAATTCCCACAGTGGGGGGGGGGGGCGGAGCCACAAAATGGCTGCCACAGGAGGCGGAGACAGCCACAAAATGGCTGCCGCAGCTTACCATCACATCCTCGTCCCCAATAGCCCATTTAACTCTATCAACACTGAGCCTGCATCGAGGAAAGAGTCAGCAAGTGTGACGGTCTTGGGGACCCCTGACACAACCTACACCCCTGTTTCCTTTGTGCTGTTTGCTCCACGCAGGACAGGTATCAGCAAAGCGCTAAAGAGAGGCCAAGGGTTTGTTTTCCCCTGGCCTGTTTGTTACCTGGTGACCCCCTCCGGCTTTGTGCAGCGAGATTCTTTGGAGCCAGCCCTGCGGTCAAGATTGGCAGATTCTTCCGGTTGAGCTTATCATTCCTCACCTGAGGCTTCGGAGACTTCCGATCTGCCACCTGTAAAATTGAGGAACATTGGTCACATCCCGTTTTTTATGAGGAAAAAAGGAAAAGGGAAAAAAAAACCTAACCCAAAGTGAAGGCAAAGGGGATTGTTCATCTTTTTTCCCCCTTTTTGGCGTCACGCCCTGTGGGCAAGGAACGCCCTCCCCAAACCTGTTCCTTCAGCTTTAAATCACACCTGTCCTGTCAGGGAAGAGCACAAATATTACCTGAGCTCAGGTTGGGAGGGGGGGTTGCCTAGCAACCAAATGGGCCTGCTCGGGCACCACCAGACCCACAGCGTCCGCGAGAGTTTCAAAAGCCACCCCCCAAAAAAGGAGTTAGATGATATTATTTGTTTATTTATCTTAATATTTGTATGCTGCCCACACTCCAAATATAATGCACAGTCTTCTCTCCAGGCTAAAAAGACCGAGCAGCCTCCACTTTACCTCATACGTCCTGGTCTCCAAACCTCTCACCGTTTTGGGGTCCAGAGGAGGACAACCAAAACGGTGAGCGGTTTGGAGACCGGGACGTACGAGGAAAAGTGGAGGGTGCTTAGTCCATTTAGCCTGGAGACATCTTAAGAGTTTATAAAATACATCTACTGGACTGACGGTTAGGGAATTTCTGAAGTTTGGGAAGGGGGTAGAGCCTGAGGAGGGCAGAATTTGGGGAAGAGAGGGGCTTCTGTGGGGGAATTGTGCCCTGAAGGACCACCCAGCTTTCTCCAGGGAAATTGGCCACCGTTGCCGGTTGGCATCCCAGGAGATCTCCCGCTGCCGCCTGGAGGTTGACACCCTTAACTAGGTCTTTTTTTAAGTGGCCTTGCTTCTCCTGGCATGGATGCCAACCTCCAGGCGAGAGGGAACAGTCCCCCCCCCCAGGAGAAAATGCTCGCTTTGGAAGGCATGCCGTTTCCCCTGACCTCCCCAGGCTCCTACATCTCAAGCCAAAGTTGGCAACCCTCGGCAGAACGGCTTTTCTCTTCCCCGGTTGGATTTCAGCCTGTCGGTAAAATCACCAGGCATTTTCCCTAAAAGGCTGGCGACTCGGCTGTTCCCAGGAGGGCAGAAAAGGCCATGCAGCCCCAGATGGGTTCCCTTAGCAACCCGCACAGCTGGCCCAAACAGAGGAGGGACGGCTGGCCCTGGCCGAGCTCCGCCTGCGCTAGGTAGAGCCCCACCTCTCCAGCAGGAGGCTGTCCCAGCCCGGCCTGTAGGCTCACACCTCCCCTGGCAGCCGTGCCAGAGACGCAGGAGTCCGGGTTCCCTGCACAGCTTGATCGTTCCTCTCCACCCCTCTCCTTCCCCGGCAGGGTCTGAGCAGCCACGAACACCTGGCCTTCTGCCAGACAGGAAGGGGAGCCTCTGGACAATTCCTTGGCTCGTTTTATTTTTAATTTTTATTTTGCCCTGAGACCAGATCTGCCTCCCCTGGCTCCCAGGAGGGAATCAGGATGCATTCACTCTTCAAGAAACGAAACAAGGGGAAATACAGCCCTACAGTCCAGAAGAAAAGGTAGGTGCCCCAAGCTGGGGGTCGGTGAGGGGGAATCCTACCCCTGGGTGAGTTACTTGTGGGGAGCAGATGTGCGAGCCTAGCCCCATTGAAGGGCCAGGCCTCCGAAAGAGGTTCTTGACCGGCCATTCACAATTTCTGGGCTCTCTCTGCACACAGCTCCTCCGGTGTAATCTCTTCCACAGCGCTGTCAGTTCCTCCGGCTGTCAAACTGGTTAGCCTTTGAATTTAGAGAGCTTGGCGTTTGCAGTGGGGGGACACATTGACTTCTTCTCCTGGGATTCATCTCTGGACTGTGCCAACGATCCTCGGCACATGCTCTGCAGAAGCACGGCAGGAAGGTTTAGGGCTGGGTTTCGGAGACCGAAAGGAAAGGTGGGGGTTGGCCCCGATCCTAGGCAGAATCAGAGACAAATCTGGCATCTAGCCGAGAAGCCAAGTTTCTCCTGGTGAATTTCTGCGTCTTAATGAGACAGGAGGCGAGGGCGTGAGAAACCTGGGCCAGGAGAGCTTGATTCTCGTTTATCCTGAGTTATAGGGTTCCTGGTTCCCCCTGGCCCCCAGCAGGGGACGGGGGATAAGGTTGCCAAATCCAGCTTGGGAAACCCCTGCGTATTTGGGGATGGGGCCTGAGGAGGACTGGGTCTTCAGTGGGGTGCAGTGCCCTAGACTTCACCCCCCAAAACAGCTGTGTTTGCTGGGGGGGGTCAGGTCTCTGAAGTCCGGAGTTATCATTCTAGGGGATCTCCAGTTCCCACCTGAAGGTTGGCATCCTGGCGCTCACACACAGTAAACCATGGCGAACCCTCCCTTGTATTCCGGTTTCTTCTTTTATGCAGCCTGCAACTTACCCAAAGAGTCAATCCCAGAGCGGTGAAGGGAAAAATATATATCTAGAAAGAAAGCTTTCTTCGTTTTCCTCTCCAGCCTACTTTGTTGGCGTTTGTTGACACATTCCAGAATGTAATCTCTCTGGGTGCGGCCTGTTGCCCCCCCCTCCCCCCCCCCCCCGTACACCTGATAAGGCAGCTCTTCCCTGAGCCAAGGAACATGTCCGGATGCATCCCAATTAAAACAGTAACCCAGGTCGGTTTGATGAACACAGGAATTGTGCCTTCCAGCAAATTAGACCCCGGGGTTCTGCAGCGCCTTGTAAGTGCAGACACGACAGTGCTGTAAATTTAATTTATTTCATGCATGAATTCATTAGCCTGCCCTGCGCACGCAAGGCCTCTGCCAAAAGCGCCACGCCCCAGTGGAACGGAAAAAGCTTACTAGGACCTGTGTTCAAATCTCGACCGGCCGTGGGAATCTGCTGGGCCGCTGTGGGCCCGTCACGGACTCTCGGCCTGGCCTACCTCACAGGGGTGTTGTGAAGAAAAGGAGGAGGGGAGATAAACAAAGGCGTGTGTCCCGATGCAGAACGGGGGACTCGAGCAACAAGAAAGATGCTCTGTGTCAGAGGGGCACCAGGCGTCCATGTCCAGGACTCCAGCTTAAAATGCTAACAGGATGCCATGCTCAGCTCCTTGCAAGAGATGCGTCTTGATGCTGCAAATGTACCCAGGATGATGGTGCCTTGACTCGCTCTGCAGGAGAGGGAATTTGGAGAGGCGTGGCTCTGCTGAGTTTCTTGAGTGCTTCTGAGATGGGGAAGAGGCTCCCCAGAATTAATACTGCAAAATTGCTCACTGCATTCCAAAGGAGTTCCCACCTTCTTTGGCTTCCCAGGTGCCTTGAGGCATTTGGGCATTTCCTGGGATAGAACCTTCTTGTGCCATGTCTTGGCTTGCCAAGCTCCAGTCGGGAGCTGGAGAACTCTCCTCCTCTCCACAGCTGACCTCCAGGTGACAGAGGCCAGACTGCCTAGAGAAAATGACCACAGTGGAAGGTGAACTCTGTAGCACTGTACCTGTCTCAAAGCCCCGCCCCTCCCCAAGCTCCACCCTCCTTGGGCTCCAGGGGATTCCCAACCCGGAGCTGGCAGCCTTAACCACGAGAACAAGCATGATGAAGAAATTAAGGTGTCAGACCCATTCATGTTGTAGTTTAATAAACCACAGTTGTGAGTTTCCTGCATTGTTCAGGGGGTTGGACTAGATGGCCCTGCAGGTCCCTTCCAGCTCTGTGATTCCATGATTCCTCCCCATATGGAATTCCAGGAAGGAAAGACCAAATTTGGAGATTTCATGGGCCCCCAAAGACCCCCCCCCCAAATTCAGAATCCTGCACACTCAATCCTGGGATTATTTCCACACATCATGTTTACCCCACCATTCTTTCCTGTGGGCCCCCCGAAACTGCTTACGTTGTTCCCCTCTCCTTCGCTTTAACTTCACAACAACCCTCTGAGGTAGGCGTACGACCAGCCCAAGGTCATCCATCCCATGACAGAAGTGGGAACTCGAACCTGGTTCTCCTAGGTCCTAATCTCAACCCTTCCGCCACTGCGCCAGACTGGCCAGAACTGGTAGGCAGCGCTAATGCCCCCCAGCAGGACGTTGCCTAACTCTGTAGGGGCCCCACGAGCACCTGCAATCCTGCACCACTTACGCCCGCAGCTCGGTAGCCCTAATTGCATTTCCGCAGCCTTCTGCGATTGCAGTGGCACGGAATGTGTTATCGTGCACAAGCAGATGCAAGAGTTGTTTGTTGAGCCGTGCTGACAACACCCTGAGTGACAGATTGCATATCCTTCCTTGAACAAAGAACAACACGCCTTGGGACATGTACAGAGTCCCTTTCCTCCTTCCCCCACCCCCACCAGGAACCACAGCAGTAATTACACCTTCCTCTTTTGCGCCACTAAGTCTGACAGCAGCAAGGAGTTCATCAGGTGAAGCTAGATTTGGGTGGGTGGCCGTTTCGGTCAGCGGCAGCAGAACTAAAGGTCGGAGTCCGGCAGCACCTCTGAGACCCACAAAGTTTTAGTCAAGGTGTGAGGGTTCATGTGCTGGCACCCTTCCTCAGACGACGAAATGGAAGTCAGCAGGCTACATGCATAAGGAGAGAGTAAATTAGCAGTAAATTAGTAAACAGCATCATGAAAAAACCCAACAAATCTGCAGCATAAGGAAGATGTTTCACTAATTCACGAGCCTCGCTAGAATAACTAGAATATTTATAAGGTGATCAGTCCTTTGGGTTCGTCTCCAGTTTGAAAAACATAGAAGAGGGAATAAAAACGTCAAGGCTAGTGTTTAATGGCAGGTGCATTCCCAGTGGTAAAGCAATCTTGTATCTCCCTGCAAGGGAAAGCTGCTCCGTTTGAATGCGCCTGCCATGCTGCTATTCCAGGGGACCCCTTTAAGCACAGATCTTTCCATGCCACGTTTTGATTGGGAGAGTATTTTCCAGGCCAGTCTGTAAACCTTCCAAGGAAGACTCGAGGTCCAGCAAGAGAGGCCTGTCGTCCGCTCCTCCTTTCTCCTCTCGTGCCCGAAAGGCTGTGTCCAAGTTTCCGTAGAGGCAGGGGATCGAGTCCTTCTCGTTCCTTACAAGCCCCACGAGGAGCTTTTGGCTCACTCTTTCTAAACAAGCGTGTGGAAAATGTTTTGTGGCTGAGAACACGTGACTTTTGGGAGGGGAGGGGAGGGTCCTGTCACAAGAGGAGCCGGGGAGGTGCGTCGTGTGTGGGTTCTTGTTCTCGGGGAGGGGGGATATGGGGCTGCAGCCAGCAGGAGGGTGGGACTGTGTGCTCCTGGGCCGAATGCGCTTGAAACTTGAACAAGGAGGGCTCTCCAGTCAATTTATCCAGGCTGGGGATAGAGTTGCATTCTTTCCCCCTCTCTCTTGTCCAGGATTTCCAGGTTTCTGCTGGCTGCTGGACGGGGAGTGGGAGGGTTGGGTTGCTCGATACAGATGGGGAAACTCCAGGAGATTTGGAGAAAGAACCTGGGGTAGATGGGGGGTGTAGGGACCATTTTTGTGGGTGAAAACCTGGCCACTGGACATAAGAATATCAGGAGATGCCTGCTGGATCAGCCCAGTGGTCCATCTAGCCCAGCAACCTGTCTCAAACAGTGGCCAACCAGTTCCTCTGGAGGGCCAGCAACAGGGCAGAGAGGCCAAGGCCTTCCTAAGAACATCAGAGGAGCCCTGCTGGATCATACTTCTGGTCCATCTAGCCCAGCCTCCTGCTTCACACAGTGGCCAACCAGGTCCTCTTGGTGGCCAACAGCAGGTCACAGAGGCCTTCCCCTGAGTTTGCCTCCCGGCACTGTAGTTACAGCGGCCGACTGCCTCTGAACATGGAGGCTCCCTTTAATCACGGCCAGCAGCCGCTGATAGACCTATTCTCCATAAACCTGTCTCTCTGCCTTTTCAAAGGCTTCTTTTCCCGTGGCCATCACTCCATCCTCTGGCGGCAAATTCCACCTTCTTAATCACTCGTCAAGTCAAAAAGCGTTTCCTTTTCGACGCAGAATTCTAGTAGTCTGGGAGCAGAAGAAAAAGTTCTCTCTTTCCCTTTGGCAGCTCTTTCTAGCCACCCGTTCTGGAGCTGTAGTAGAAGACAATGCCCTCCCCCCCCCCCACCACCAAGAAACCCACTGGTGTCTTATAGTAGTTAAGAGTAGCAGGTTCGAATCCCTCGTTGTGCCAGGTTTGCTGTGAAGATAAAACAAAGGAGAATTAAGGGAGCTGTTTTGGGTCCCCCCTTGAGAGGAAACTAAGGCACGCTATTCAGGATTTGAACAAACAAATAAAATCCAGCCTGGAAAGTTGCTTTTTAATTCTCTGACCCCGTTCTAGTGGACAGCAACCAGAGAGACAGAATTAAAGCGATGGGAGGAAAGCTTCTTGAGTTGTGCATCTGTGTTTTGTTTCAATAATCCGGCTGATGAGTTATTTGCTCCGGTTTGTGTGTGTGTGTGTTTTGCACGGTCCATCCTAGAAGAGAGGGAGAGGCAGGTTGAACTGCAGGGACAGGGGAGATGAAAAGTTGCCCCAAGCTGGAGAAGAGGCAGGCGAACTGACGCTGGTTTTATTGAATGACTCGTCGTAGCAAGAAGGGGGAACCGGGACAGATCCAGGCCCCGGTATGAAACCGATGTTCGCAAACGAGGCTCAGGGGCCCGGCTGATCAGGTGTACAAACACCCCATGGCTTACAATTGCTGCCAAGATGGCAGACATCCTGGTCCCTCTCTGGAAACAGGGCTGGAGCTCCTGCCCCGGAAATTGCTGACTTCAGTTGCTGAACCAGCCCCGGTTGCTTTGCAAGGCAAAGGTGTGGAGAGGGTGGCCCTGGCCTCTGGGCGTCGGTTGCCAACTGGCTGTGCGTTTGCTGGCTTGCAGGAATGACTCGGCAATGGGGCAGGGAGCGAAAAAAGGGTTTCCGAAGACAGCGCGATGGGCAGAGCCCTGCCTGCTATTATCCCGGCTTTGTCGGGTTTCGCAGGGCTTTATGAACCTGTTTGACCAGAGATGACGAGAGAGACAAAGGAAATAGGCACGAGGCAGGAAGTACGGCCACCCGGCCCCTGCACCTGTTAGCCATTCATCGAGTCTGACTCTTGGTGATCCTTTCAGGTGTCACCATGATTCCCGATCCTGCACCGCTTCTGTTAGTTGCACGATGCTCTGACCACTGTCCATTTTGATCGTATCCAACCTCCGCGTTCTTTGCCGGCCTGGTTTCCTTTTACCGCTGATCAGGCCCCAGCATAATCGCTTCCTCCACTGAGCTGGATCGCACGATACGGCCAAAGTAAGAGAGCCGGGGTTTGCGGACAGATTGGCCGTTCCAATTTCTTCGGCGTCCAACTCCGTAAGGGGCTATTGGAAATACGATTGATCGAACCGATCGAAATAATAAATGACGTAGATCGATATGTAACACCTGCCCTTGTGGGAATATATTAGCCATATTCCGGTGATTAGCAGGATGTCTCAGAGCTCAGCGGAAGCCATGTGGCCTGTGTGTGTGTACAGGCAAGGAAATGGCAAGCAGAGAGACCGTTTGGGATAGTGGTTAAGAGCAGCAGCCCCTAGTCAGGAGAGCCGGATTTGATTCCCCGCTCCTCCTCCACATGCAGCCAGTCGGGTGGCCTTAGGACAGTCATGGTTCTCTCAGAGCTGTTCTCACAGAGCAGTTCTCTCAGAGCCCTCTCGGCTCCACCGACCTCACAGATTCTCTGTTGTGGGGAGAGGAAGGCAATTGTAAGCCGCTTCATGACTCCTTGGGTTAATGAAAAGCAGGGGTATAAAACCCATCTCTTCTTCTTTGTCTTTTCAAACTAATACGGACACTTTGTTATAAGGAAATTCATTCCAGATAGAATAATGCAGAGACGGCCTTCTAACTGAGTCGCATCTACACCTCCAAGGGACAGCGGCAGAGCAGAGAGATTCTCTGTCTTCCTGCCTCTCTCCCAGCCCTCCTCGGTTCAAAGCAGTTGAGTCTGTTTTTCCACAATAATCCTTGCTAGAGACCTTTGCAGGGGAGTTGACTTAACTCCCTTGTGCGGGTGGGAAACCGAGGCACAGGCAACGGCTCTTTAAATTAAGAAAAGCTCTCTGTGGGAAGGGCCTTTGGGGTAATTGCCGAGTGATCAGGGGGTAGCCGACAGGAAGCGCATCCATGCACCCTGTGCATCCGACGCGCACCATCAATCATCTCGTCACAAAGAAAGCTGTAATTTAATCGGGCCCGGCATTTCTGAGTTCAAGAAGAACTGCTGATTCCAAACGGCTTTCTCAGAGTGGAAGAAATGACAGGGAAATGACCTGGGCTGATTGGGGAGACGCCCGGGTTGCCATTTCTGGACTACAGCCGAAGGTTTGCCTCCAGGGCAAAACGTTCCGGGAAATTCACCCATGCGTAGTTTGTGAAAAGCCAACTCGCAGGGCTAGCGCCAAAGAACAGGGTGTGTGAAGTGGCTAACCATGCCGTTCTCAGTAGAGTCACACCTCTCTAAGTCCATCTAAGCCAATGGCCTCAAGAGGATATGACTCTGCGTAGGATGGCGCTTCCGTTTGTCCACTGTCTTCAGAAGAGACTCCTGACAGCTAAATGGAGCCTCCAGGTTCAAAGGCCTGTGAATACCTGTGAATACCAGATTCTACGGGGTCTTCCCAATTCTATCTGGCTGGCTGGCTCTAGGATGTACCGGTGGCCTTGCTGGAAATTCTGCGGTAAAGACAATTGAATGAACAGTTGTGGAGCTCTTTGGATGCTGAAACAGTGCCATACAAATGCTGATGTCATTTGTATTGCGCTTATTTTGCCCGGCGAAAGGTGGCGGCTGTGTTGCGCTCGAAGAACTTGGCAATGTTAAAATGATTATTCAAACAGCCTTAGAAAGACAGATTATAAGAGAATAGGCCCAGGGCTCTTCTGAGGTTCTTAGGAAGGCCTCGGGCTCTTTGCCCTGTTTTTGGCCTTCCAGAGGAACGGGCTGGCCTCTATGTGTGAGAGGATGCTGGACTAGATGGACCACTGGGCTGGTCCAGCAGGGCTCTTATGTTCTTATTAAGGCGTAGCCCTCTACGCCCTGTTACTGGTGCTCCAGAGGAACTGGTTGGCCGCTGCATGAAGACAGGATGCTGGACCAGATGGACCACTGGTCTGATCCTGCAGGGCTCGTCTCTGGTCTGACTGAGGTTCCAAGAGGGATTTCCACTCCATGAGGACTAGACTTTTGACAGTTCGTTGCTGTTCCTGCCTAGTATAATGTTCTTGGCCAGCTGCTACATTCCTGGGTGGAGCCACAGTGACGGGCAGGAGGACCTGCTTGGCAAGCATAAGGCCCTTGTGTCCTTCGGATTCTCGGTGTCTTCAGATATAAGGAGCTCAGGCACCCAGGAAGGGTAGGGCTCCTTGCGAGACCTCGCAATGCAACTGCCAGCCAGAATGGATAATACCGGGCGACCAGACTAGCTGGATGGGGCACCTCTGTGTGGGCAGGTTTCATGCTCTGCAGAACTGCAAGGCAAGACCAAACACGTCCTGGGCTTGTGGGTGGCTTTTTACAATTTTAAACCTGGCGTGTGCTCCTTCACGAACCTGGCGGAATGATGGGAAAGGATAGAAACAGCTGTTCTTGTGTGCGATTTTCTTGGGTGCTGGACTGGATGACCCTGGAGGTCCCTCCCAACTCTATGATTCTGTGACAGCCGGCTTTGTTTAACAACAAAACAACAAAAAGCCACAACCGAAGCGAAGATTCTGGGGGCAATTCGGCCGGGCAACTAAGGCGAATTTTCAGCCCACCATGCAAAGCCCTGATCACGAATTGGGCGTGGGGCGGGCAGCATCCCCCGGCCTCTTAAATCGTGCCTGGGCTCACGAGTGAAACATTCAGTCAGTTCGCGTAACGCTCTGTAAACAACTTTTAATCCTTATGGAGAAACTGTTTCCACTCCAGAGAGGAACAATCCATTCCAGTTCACTGCAATTGTGTGGCTGGTGGAGCCAGGAAAGAATGACAGCAAATGGTTTTGAGTGTGACTAAGCATCAGAAACAATAGGGCTGGAGCCCAGAATCCACCCCCACCCCCACCCCCAAAAAAAAGATTTAGCATTTGTAGAAATGCATTAATTCTATCTGCCTTTCCAAAGGTAATGTAGGGGGTTGGATGAGATAGCCCTGGAGGTCCCTTCCAACTCTATGATTCTGTGATTCTTGGTTTTTTGACGATCCATATCAATTCATTCATCTGTCTTTGCCACTCTTTCAGTATCTTTTCCCCCCTTCTGTGTATCATAGAGTTGGAAGGGACTGCTTTGGAACGTGATCACCCCCCCCCCCCTTTGGCTCTGCACCCAAAATCTCCAGGCGTATCCCAACCCAGAGCTGGCAACCCTCTCTCCCCCTAACAGGGAACCCCGAAAAAGGAGAGAAAGAGAAAGAGAGAGCTAGACACCTGTCTTGTTTCTGGTGAATGAGGCTGGCCAGGGGCCAAACCAATTTGTGCAGGCAAATTATTGTGTGAACGGATGAGGCCGAACCGGACTGAACCGAGGACTTCCAGGTACATACGCTGACCCAGTAAGGTGCTCTGAGCGATCTTTCGTAGGCGTACAGGCTATCTATAGCAGGCTCACGGCTTACAGAAGGGCTCACGGTCTTATCTTCACATTGGAGTGATTAGTACCGACTGCTCTGCCTCCGGTGTCCTGTGCCAACTCAAATATGTCCTGACTCCGCGATTGAACGTTTCCCATTGCAAAAGCTGGCAAAGGAAAAGCGGCGGGGAAGAAAGGAGCCGGGCAAGGAACCGGGAAAAACCCCAGTCCTAATCCTCACCGTGATGAGCCACCAGAAAGGAACCCAAACCCAGCGTGAGAAAACAAGCCAGGAACCCGAAGGCTGAGCTGCTAAAAACTCTTACAATAAAAATGCAAATATTTGTTGCCCAGCGTGCATTAAGAAGAGGGAAACCAGCATTTTAAAAAGGCTGCATGGACCCTCTCGGTGGTTGCACATGGCTTGACCATAGGCCAAACGCGTTTTCAGCCCAGAGGCCAAACAAACTGCATACAAGTGTATCATGGGACAGTATTACCACTAAGAATATTCCCATTTGCCCTCCAGCAAGGCCAGTTTTTTAATTCCAGGCCGTTCAGGTTTTGTGTTGGAGAGTTTGTTGGTGGACAGGTGCCTGTAGAGGCCCCAAATTTGCTATGCTCGGAATGTGCCTGAGCAAATGCCTCTTGGATCTCACTTTCAGGCGTCTTTCATACCTGAGCACAGGTGTGAAGCCTGCAAGGAGCTGGTCGGCTATGAGTTTGCACCAGGGAAGTCACGTTGGTACCGAGCTAGGGGTCTCTGTGAAGTCTTGCATTTCGGATTCCTGCCACCTTCTCTTCGCCTCTCTGCCCAAACCGGCCCCTAAGGAAAAGGCATCTCCTTTCACCTCTTCGACAGGTGCCATCTCCTGGAGCTGAACAAATGGGGGCTTTCCCGCAATATATGCTTTTTTCTTTTTGTTCTGGAACAGGTTTGAGATATTGGGGGGGCACCGTGAATTATTAACACAGCGTTCTCGGCAAATATTTATCTGCCTGAGCAGGTGTGTTGACTAAGTGCTCTGAAAATAATAAGATGGAATTCTTTTATGCCAGGTTTCATCTGAGGGCTCCGTCAAAGTCATTACGTTTTGTTCCTTGGGAGGAGGAAGAGATGGCCATGGTGGGGAAGTTTGGGAAGGCTAACCGCCCTGCGTTTGGCCAAGTTGCCCAACAGGGCTAAAACTGTGCCGCACTGATTTTTCTTTGTCCTTTTGGGACAATTCCACCCATTCACGTCCGCCAGCAGCTCAGTACACCTGCTCTTTCCTGCCCTTTAAGAACCGGCACCGAAAATCTTCTGTAATAAAATGGATTTGTTAGCAGCCACTGGGGAGGGGCCTTAATGTGTGGTGCCCCTTGCAAAATTAGGAATCTGCTCAGTTCTTTAAAAGTTTGGTAGTGTGGGTTGCGAGATTTGGGGCTCACACCCTGCCTGACAATGGCTTTCTGAAAAATGCAGCAACTGTGCCAAAGGAAATACTGGGGGGGGGGCACCATGTTGGGGACCCCTGCTCCAACCACTACACCCCACGGAGAATACACAGAGAAAGGACCACTGCCTAAGTGCTTTCATCCAGGGAATTCCAGACCTGAGTCGAGCTTACGTGTCTTCATCCGTTGTGCCCACCCAAATCCCCCACAGAACCAAACATAATTCCGGAGGCCAGCAAACTGCTTGAGCCTCCGTCTTCTTTGCAATATCCGATTTGCTCTCGATTGTTTCTCAAGATCTCTGGGCTGTGGCTCATTTGTAGCAACTCATTCCTACAGTGAAACTGGAGATATTCTCTCCGGTGACTTGCTGCAACCTTCAGCGAAGGACTAGGAGTTTTTGGAAGCAATCTAGATAAAGCCTTGGTTGCTAAAAGGTGAACCTGCATGTTTGCCACTTCCCTGCTGCCCTTGAGACAAAAGAGGATCTGTTCTTCCCGGCAGGCACCTACTCTGGATAGAATTTTGAATGTCTCCCCGTGCATCTGTACATCTCGGGCCGAGGCTGGGAGAACCTCCCAAATCTATATTTCTGTTACAGAGGTTACAGCAGACTATAGAGATATGCGTTGGCAGAGTTTAAATATGCAAAGTTGGGGCAGAGCCCTGGCGGCTTATGGAGAGGAGAAATAATTTTGCCAAGAGAGAGGAGAGTGGTGGTTCTAACAGTATAACTGACTTTGTGTCGTTCTGGAGGTGAGCAGAGAGGAAGAGTGCTTAGAGGAAGTCTACAACTGAGCCAATCAGGACACTGAAGAGGAGTATTTGGAAAACTCCAGGAGGATTTTGATTTTAGGGGGCTCTGCTGCACAGGAGTAACAAAGTAACTGAGAGCATGTGCTTCCAACTTACTACAGGAGGGCAATTCTGCGCAGCCGATTCTCTCTCAAGCCAGCATGTGAAGAAGAAGAAGAAGAAGAAGAAGTAGAAGAAGAAGAAGAAAGAAGAGGAAGGAGGAAGGAGGAAGAAGGAAGAAGAAGAGTTGGTTCTTATATGCCGCTTTTCTCTACCCAAAGGAGTCTCAAAGCAGCTTCCATTCGCCTTCCCTTTCCTCTCCCCACAACAGACACCCTGTGAGGTGGGTGAGGCTGAGAGAGCCCTGACATCACAGGGATGGCCAAACTGGCTCTCCAGGAGTCCATGGAGCCCCTTGCTGGCTGGTTGTCTGCATTCGATGCCGACACTGTTTCGAAACCCCTTCACTTGATGCTTGTTTTCCAACAAGCATAGGCATTCAGTCCACCTCTGGAGCTGTGCCTTCTGATTTGGAAGCCCAGATGTTTACGGCCAAGATGTGGTGGGTTGGGACCACAAGGGGCGCATGTTTCTGCACTGGTTTCTTCAGATTTCTTGGCCGATGAGTCTTGCACGGAACCGAATTCGAGTCTCTCCCCTCTGCATGAGACTCTCTGCCAGAGCCTTGGTCCCAATGCAGCTTCCGGGGCTCGGCTCCCATCTCTAAACTGGCAGGGAGGTTTGTCTCCCCTGCCTCGCGGAGAGGAACACCTCTGCCGGTTCCTGGTGGTTAGCAGTTTCTCCCGGGGGAGTATGAGTCATTGTTTGGAAGAGCTGCCCATGTTCTTTGGCCTGGGACCCAGCTGTTACTCCACCCCTGCCTTTGCATAATAGAGGAAGGGCCGGGGTGTCCTTCCAATACACAAACAGCTCCCTCGCTCCTCTCTGCCAAATCTGCACTTTAAACTGAAAATTAATACCAGTCCGACGGGCTGGCAACCCTCTGCTGCATCTGGTTTTTGTTCACGCCGCAGCCAGGGCTTTCCTGAGGGCAAGCGAGGATTCTGCAGTGCCTCTGAGCAGGTGCAGAGTTCCCCTGGCCCAGGGGCAGAGCATCGGATTCACTTGTGGGAAGTCCCGGGGTCCGTCCAGCAAAAATGAGATGGAGAATAAAAGCTGTGTTGGAGATCCTGTTTTTAGTTAAAAGAAGAAGAGCTGGCTTTTGATATCCCCGCTTTTCACTACGCAAAGCAGCTGGCAAACACCTTTCCCTTCCTCTCCCCGTACCGGACACCCTGTGAGGAAGGTGGGGCTGAGGGAGCTCTGACAGAACTGTTCTGTGAGAAAAACTCGAAGAGAACAGTGACAAGATGCAGGACTAGACAGACCCCGGGTCAGACGTCCTGATGAAGGCTTCAGCCTCTGTGCCCTGTTGGTTGGTCCTTTAGAAGAATTGGCTGGCCTCCGTGTGATACAAGATGCTGGACGAGACAGACCCCTGGTCTGATCCTGCAGGGCTCTTCTGATGTTCTTATTAATGATATATTTCCTAGAAGGAAGGAGAGCCAACTTCCTCGTAGACCTGACTTTTACCCGCGTTTGACCCCAGTTCCTGCTTTCATCCATTTATGCTGTTAAAAATATTTAGACCCCCACCCACCCATCCCCAATCACGGACTCTTTCCATGAGAGCAGCCATGCTGGATCAGACCCAGAGCATACCCACCCCAGCATCTTGCTTTATACCCTGGCCAGCCGAAAGCCACAGAAAGTTACAAGCAGGGTGTGGAGACTCTTCTTCAACCCTTGAGCGCAAACCACCACAATACAAGATACACCAATGTTAAAACCCTCACGAGCTGGCAAAAGCAAAACGCAATTACGATGCTATTCAGGGTCGCCGTAGAAAAAACAGGCCCGTTTTTCTTTGCAGCCGCTGGGAAACGCCTCCAAGCAGAAAGCCTCGTAAAAACTCAGCAGGGGAAGAAAATAAAAGCAGGCACAGGGAGAGTCTGTGGCTCAGATATAGAGTATCTGTTTTGCATGCGGGAGGTCCCGGTTCAACCCCTGGTAGCATCTCCCTTTGAAAAGATCAGGGCATAGGGGACGGGAAAGATTTTTAATCCAAGCCCCTGGAGAGTGGCTGACAGCCTGAGCAGACAATGCCAACAAAGGACAGACTCAGTATGAAGCAGCTCCCTTTAGGCAGACACTTTTCCACTCCATGGTCGCTGTGGTGGTTGCTGGGAAGAGCAAACAAAGCAACTGGGTAGACGGTGTTCACCTGAATACACCTGATTTGCCTAATGAGCATCAGCGAGTTGCACAGTCTGCGGGCCGGCCTTTCCGTGTTTGGAGAAGCGAGCCATGGCTACCGACAAGTCAGGAACATTTGCCCGTGTGCGAAAGGGCGGGCGACAGCAGGGAACAAGTCACCACAAACCAGGCACTTTAAAAGGTGTGAGGACAACAGGGAAAACAGTGGAACACTAATTCAGCAGCCGGGCCATCCAAATTCCTCCGAAACCTGAACAAATTACGTGATTTCTGGTCTAGCCTGGCAGCTCCTCGTAAGAGTGCCTTGGTAGTCCTTACACACCCGTGATGCAACCCTAAACGCATTTTCTTGGCTTCTGTTCAGCCAGCTCCATTACGGACAGGTTTCGCAACGGGGAGAAAAGCACGGCCTGTTTCGTATCGTCACCGTCATCTGCCGGTTGCCTCCAAGAACGCCCATCTCTTTGTTTCGGGAAGCTCTTCCAATAATACCGGGCTGCATATTTGGGATGTGTGTCATCCACAGTGGTATTGCAGTCGGTGAATGGGGGCTCAGACCAGGAAATGTTCAGAGCAGCCCTTCCCATTTGCAAGGGGAGTTGTGTGAATAATTCTTCGCTCACCCATCACCGGGGCATCTCGGTCCGATCCCAAACAGGTTCCTGCTGCAGCTGAAACCTGGCATCAGACCGGTTTAGCGTGCGTGTGGTTGGCAGAGGGACAGCGTGGTTGAGTGCGGAGTTTTACTACACCCTGATTTTCGTGGGGTTTGAGGAGACTCTGTTCATTCTTCTCAAACTCTTAATGGAAGAAATCCTGCCCTCCCAAAAAAATAATTCCTCCCTCTGGAAGGGTGGGGAGCATTAAAATGGGTATAAATGTGCAAAGGGCATCGCAGGTCTCCAAACTGTCAACGAAACATGAAAAGCATCCCTGAGAGCCAATGTGGTGTTGTGGTTCAGTGTTTGATGATTCTCTGCTCCTCCACATGCAGCCAGCTGGGTGACCTTGGGCTAGCCACGGTTCTTTTAGAGCTGTTCTCACACAGCAGTTCTCTCAGGAGTCTCTCAGCCCCACCCACCTCACAGGGTGTCTGTTGTGGGGAGAGGAAGGGAAAGGTATTTGTACGCCACTTAAGGAGGTTGGGCGGTCTCCTTCCATCCGTCTGTCCGTCCATCCCACGGGGACTGCATGAGGAAAGAACTGCAGAGGCCAAACTCTTTGGGTGTGATGCCAGTTTAATGAACCGGCCTGCATGCATTTCAAACCTCTCAGTCAGGGGGGGAAGACAGGCAAACCACGGCATGATTCTTGCAATTCTAATCACGACGCTATAATATCATGCAAAAACATTAATGAAAGAAGAGTCATGGTGATTACAAATGCACTGCCCTGCAGTCTAGGGTTACCAGCTCCAGGTTGGGAAAATCCTGGGGATTTGGAGGGCGGAGCCTGGGGAGGGCGGGGCTTGGGAAGGGGAGGGGCCTAGGCCACGGAGTCCACCCTCCAGAGCAGCCATTTCTCTCCAGGGAAAAGAGCGGCGGAGTCTAATCTGGAGACCCAGGTTTGATTCCTCGCTCTTCCACATGCAGCCAGCTGGGTGACCTTGGGCCACTCTCAGTTCTCTTAGAGCTGCTCTCTCAGAGCTCTCTGAGCCTGAACTTAACTCAGAGTTGTGGGTAGGAAGGGAAAGCTGTTCGTAAGCCGCTTCGGGCAGTGGAAAGCGGGATATAAAATACCCAGACTACCCTGGTGATGTCCATGATCCCAGCGCTCCCTTCCCTGCTTGAAAATCTCCTCTCTCTCTCTCCCTGCAGCATATCCAGCAAGGAATTGTCAGAGCTGATCGAGAAGTTACAGAAAAATGCCGATCAGGTGGAGAGGAACATCGTGGAGGCCGACACCAAAATGCAGAACGTGAGTCGCTTTGCTTCCTGGACGGAACTGTCCGTTCTTTTGCTTTAGACTCTGCATTGGCAGGATACACCCCTCCAGTCCCTCCCGTGCTGCTTCCGCAACAATAAGCAGAGGGTGGGGTTTTCTGTCCCGCCACCGATACGCGGAGGGTGGTGGTTTATAGCTTTCCTTCACGCCCTCCGTGGAGGAGCCCAGCGCCCAGCGCCCAGGTTAGCCCCAGCCCCGGCAGCCACCCAGGTGGCCTGGCCCGAGAACCATCCCAGACAAGTCATTACGATGCATATTTTTATTAGCCTCAGAGTGGAGTCAGGGAGCCAATTAAGATAATTCCGCAAATGCAGTGTCTGAGCAGCACTGAAGGCAAAGTTACCTCCACATGGAGAGGCCGTAAGCCTCTGAATACACGCCTGAACACGTGAAGCCAATTGAGAGACACGAAACCTGGATTTCGGTGCTAAGCGGTCAACGCGACCTTGAATTTCTTGGAAGAAGGGCAGGATCAAAACGGGACAGGACGATTCGGGTTGCAATTAGAGGGGAGAGAAGGGCTGTAATTGGGACCCCTGTGCGTGTGCCCACAAGACCCTCCCCGGATGCCGACTCTAGGTAGTGGAAGTGCGGGGGCTCCTGCACGGTTTGATCCCCCTGTTCGGTCTCCTCCCTTCCCTGTCCCCCCACAGGACCTGCACAAACTCAAGGCCGGGCAGCCTGCCCAGTTTCAAGAATACACGTCCGACAAGCTGACGGAATCCGACAAGCTCCTCTACGTCCTGGACGGGGATGCTGCGGTCGCGCGGCACATGAAGCACCCGCAGGGGGAAATGATCACGGAAGAGTGAGTCTGGGACACAGTCTGTAACAATGTGTCTCCTCTGTACGAAAAGCCACGACTTGCAGGGGAGGCCAAACTGCAGCTCTTCAGATGTCCACGGCAGGGGCTCATGGTACTTGTAGTCCATGGACATCCGGAGAGCTGAAGTTTGGCAACTCCTGGTTTATAGGCCCCCCTTTTTCTGTGCTCTGTCCCATCAAGGGGACATGGGAATGACATCTACCCTAATGTGATGTGTTTGTCCTTTTGATGAGCTAGTCCAGCAGTGTCCCTAGAATTCAAAGGGAGTCTCAGAGTGGCTTCCCTTCCTCTCCCCACAACAAACACCCAGCGAGGTAGGTGGGGCTGAGAGGGCTCTGAGAGAACTGTGGCTGGCCCAAAGTCACCGAGCTGACTGCACGGGGAGGAGGAGTGGGGAATCAAACTTGGGTTCACACGTTGCTCTTTGTACCCCTCCACCCCGCAAATTGTTCTGCTTCCTTCAGCATCCGGCAACTGAAGGAGAGAGTGCGAAACCTGCGTACGAAACACGACCAGATCTACAACTACACCCCGCAGGAGATAAAGCCGCAGGTCGACTGGTCTGCAGTGATTGATGAGAAGCAGGTAAGTCATGGCACTGATTGGTCAAGGGGATTTGGTGGGTGGAGTCTGGGGAGGGCGGGGTTTGTGGAAGGAAGGAATCACCGCGGGGTACAACGCCATAGACTCCGCCCACCAAAGCAGCCATTTTCTCCAGGGGCGCTGGCCTTTGTTGTCTGGAGATCAGGTGAAGGGAAACGGGGACCCAGGCTGTCTCTGTAGTGGGACTTATGCTTCCAGCCTACCCTAACCCCAGGGTAGCTCAGGCAGGGTCGGGACTGGGTGAATGAAAACACAGCAGCGGTGTTAATCGCTTGGGCTCATGCCGGGGACAGACATCTCCCTTCTGTTGTCCTGGTCCCCTCCCTGTTGTCTCGTTGGCTTCCAGGTGCAAATCCCACCCTGGCCACCGGCCCGAGAACCAGGCAGCTTTGGCTTAGCAGGCAGTTTTGAGCTCCAGAGGAGTTGCTAACTCAGCAGCTCCTGATGGGAGGCCAGAGGCTGCTTCCCTTTGACCGGAGGCCTTCGTTGTGGAGTCCTGGCCTCATCCGCATGGCACGGCATTGGCTGGCAGCCACACACTGTCCTGTTTGCTGCCGCGCTGAATTCAGAGCCAGGGGTGCTGCCCTCTCTCAAGAACCCATCTCTGCTTCTCTGCCAGCACCCAATATGGGTGAAGCTTTCCAGCAGGAGGTCCCAAAAGCATTACCCACCCAGTTTCTGCATACCAAGCAAATGGCCGAGGCTGGTTTGAGAAAGGTGGCGAATCTATCTCCTACCAGCCTATCCGTAGGATTGCCAGCTCTGGGCTGGGAAAGATCCAGCAATATGGGGAGGGGCGGAGCTGTGGGGAGGGTGGGGTTTGGAGACGGGAGGGACCTTAGTGGGGTATGGAGCCAGAGAGCCGCAACACGAAAGAGATTTTTTCCCCCTTTCGGTTTCAGGACAAATTGCTCAGCCAGGGATTTGGAACCGACCTGCCCTCTGTCAACAGCCAGGTGGAAGAACACAACATCTTCCACAATGAGGTGATGGCGATAGGGCCGCACATCAGCAAGGCGGGAGACAAGGTACGGTAGCTCGGAGGCAGAGCATTTGCACTTGGCATGCAGAAGGGCCCGGGTTCAGTTCCCGGCATCTCCAATTGAAAGGATCAAGTCATGGGAAAGAGCTCTGCCAGAGACCCCGGAGAAAATCCCCTTTTAAAGCTGTCTTTTCATGTGGCCATTACTCCCTCCTCTGGGAGCAAATGCCACATTTTAATTACTGTCTGTGTAAAGTGGTATTTCCTTTGGATTGTTGTGAACCTACTGCCCATCGCTTTCATTGGATGCCCCTGAGTTGCAATATTATGGGAGAGAGATAAGAAGTTCCCTATTCCGCACCTTGCATAATTTAGTAAACCTCTACCATGTCTCTCCCCCCCCTTCCTTGCCGCTTCTAAGTAACGCTCATGTTTCTCTCTCTTTTTCAAGGTGTGCACAAGTGGGTTGCAGATAAAATACCAGAAACTACTGGTAAGCAATGATTGGGGTCTCTGGAGCAGGGGGAGCTCTTGGGTTTGCAGCTGCTGCTGTGTATCATTTACTGGGGTGGGGGGACCTCATGTTTTCCATATCTTGCTTGACATCTTTCAAGGCACAACTGGGAAGGGGATGAGAACCAGTCTTGCCTAGCGGTCAAAATGTGGAATGAGAGCCTGGGATGTGTTCAAGTCCTTGTTCAGACAAAAAGCTCACTCGGGAACCTTGATTCAGTGATCACGTCTCAGGTATTCAACAAGCATTCTTTTTTGTTTACAGTCAGGATCCCAGCAAAGGCAGCAGGATTTGAACTCACTGCAGGATTACATGCAGCGCTGCACCAACAAACTCTACTGGCTTGATCAGCAGGCCAAGGACCGAATGCAGTATGACTGGAGCGATCGCAACCTTGACTACCCAAGTCGACGCCGTCAATATGAGGTAACCAGTGCTGGGCCCATAACCTGTTGGAATATTTCCACCAACAACATATGCCAGGCAGTAAGCAGTTAGTAGATTTTGAGCTTGCAAGAAATGTGTTGTATATGTGCATCTGTTTTTCTTTCTTTCTTGCCAGTTCAAGGAGATGCTGAAGGACTGAAAAGAAGACGAGAGTCCCTTTCACAGTCTAGCTGTATGATTATAAGTAGCACTATGTCTATCCATCACAAAAACCTCCCATATTTTCATTTTCTAGAATTTCATCAATCGGAAGCTAGAAGAGAAAGAAGAAGCCATCAATAAGCTTCATAAAGATGGGGACGGACTGCTGGCTCAAAACCACCCCGGGAAGATCCCCATTGAGGTTGGTTTGTCTTGAGAAGCCACCATCAGACCCTGCTCTGAATCTTACCCTCTGCCGAGGAGAATATGGCGTCCCCTGAGGCCTGCTCTCCCTGTCTTTTGCAGGCTCACATGGAGGCGGTCCACGCCGACTGGAAGGAGTACCTCAACCTGCTCATTTGCGAGGAGAGCCACCTCAAGTTTATGGAGGACTACCACCAGGTACCTGGAGACTCAGACCCCAGCAACATGGGTGGGCAAATGTTGCGAATGGGGTGGGGAGAAGAAGGGCCTCGAAGCAGGAACAAAACAAGGCAGGACGGGAGGATGGCAGCTCTGCTTGTCTTTAAACTGCAAACCTTTCCTTGCAGATATTTGGTCTAGCAAGGTCTTGTCTGATTCAGGAATGCCCCAGACTCAGCCTGCAGAGAAAACGTTCTCACCCAACCTGTTTTCCTCCCTGTTCTTTCTCAAACCTCCTGGCTGGCAGGTGCAGTCCAGCCTCAGCCACCTCGAGGAGACTCCTGGGGAAATGCTTCCTACACAAGTTTTTCTCCTAGAGATAAAGGGCCTGTGCTTGGCTTGTTTTGCCTGAAGGAGGTGTCCACGGGTGAGCCCTCACTGGGCTCGATCACCCTTGGCAGGGAACACTGCCCACTGAGCATATCGAATTGCTTGCTTCTTTTGATCAGTCAGGAAGATTTCGGTTGAGGTGTAGAGATTGAGAGGGTCGTATTCCTTGGTGCGCACCTTTTATGGAGCAGGGGGGGAAGACAGATGACAAAAATTAAGATTTTGCACATGAGGGGCTGAATATGGAGCGTAACTGTTAAGGAAACAAATCAGTTGGGGGGGAAAGGCTAGCAAATGCAAAGTAGATAAGATGTTTCTCTATTCTTTCCCCTTCGTTTATTCCTCCTTTTCTATCTTTCTGTTAGAATAATTTCCTGCAAGTTTCCAGATTTTTGGGGGGGGGGGGGAAGAGAGCAAGAGAATGAGAATCGATAATTGAACAGTTGATAGTTTTTAAAGGTGAGGGATTTAAAATCTGGAAGGTCGTGGCCAAGCCAAAAATCTGCCAGCTGTATTTTCTTAATTCTATTTCTCCTTCGATGACTTCTGTGTGATCAGTCTCTCCCTTTTTTTCACAACAACTGTCGTCACATCAACAAATAACTGCTTGACTTTCTTCCCCTTTTTGGCAGTTTCAGAAAGATGCTAAAGACGCCCAAGACCTTCTCAGGAAAGTGGATACAGATCTGGATCAGAAGTACAGCCCTGATTTCAAGGACAGGTTCCAGATCGAATCTTTGCTACGGGAACTGGAGGCAAGTACCCCCGGCAGCAGCCGAAATGAACGCAGCCACGCCGGGCAAGAAATCCGGGACAGAAGCTGACATCTAGACTCATAGAGTTGGAAGGGACCCCATGGGTCATCTAGTCCAACCCCCCTGCACTATGCAGGATCTGGAAAGCTATGCATTATGGAGGCATCCTCAAAGGGGAATTGGGGGTTCTCTTAGACGGGATAGTCTGGACTCCCTTCGTTGATCGCCCCACTGGCCTTGGCCAACCTATCTTTGCCTTCTGATCCTCCCTTCTCCAGCCCTGTTATCTTTGCTTTGTACTCTGGGCAGGACCAAGAGAAGGCCTTGGACAAGTACGAGCACGTGGTGAAGTCCCTGCAGAAGCGCAGCCAGCAGGTGCTCCCGCTGAAATATCGCCGGGAGACGCCGCTGAAGCCCATCCCGGTGGAGGCTCTCTGCGACTATGAAAACGAGCAGGTAAGCATCTCAGAAGGACATTAGCAGAGCCCGGCTGGACCAAAGCAGAAGTCCATCTAGACTTACCCGGTGGCCAACCAGTTCCCTGAGAGGTCCCATTTAGTCCCTGTGGCCAGTAGCAAATAACAGACCCATCACCCATGAATCTCTGCACTCCCCCTTTAAAGCCATCTATGCCTGTGACAACCCAAACCTGAACAAGCCCAGGTTGGCCTTGGAAGCAAAGCAGGATTGGCCCAAGGCTGTATTTTCGTGGAAGGCCCCCAAGTTAGGCCAGGGTTGCTGTGCAGAGGCAGTCCAGGGTCAACCACCTCTCTTGCCTTGAAAACTAAATGGGATCCAAGTTCTTCCCACGTTTCTGGCGAGAAACGAAAGCTGCCAGGAGACAGGCAGGGCCCCCTCCCAGGAGACGCACGTGCAGAAGCAGCCTGTGAATTTGGGTTGTTTCCGACCCCAGTGCCAGATTGCCCGTGGAGCCACCTACATGCTGCAGAAGAACAGCGGCGACATCTGGGAGGTGAAGGACAGTGCGGGAACCACCATCACCGCTCCCGGCGTCTGCTACATGATCCCCCCAACCGATCCGGAATCGCTGACCTTTGCCGACAAGTAAGCACGGCCCCCCGTTGGGGCCGAATGTCGGGACCGCGTAAGCGTATGCCTCCCTGTTGAGCCCTGCGTGATTCCCCCATTCCTCCCCTTCCGCAGCATCAATGGGCAGTATTACAGCGTCAGGCAGAAGACGGCCGGCACCAAGACCCTCCTGCAGCAGCGGCACGACGGCCTGAAAGCGGACAGCATCGGAGGTGGGTGCTCCAGAGCTCCCTTGACTCTCTGAGTGACCAACTAAGGGACCAACCGAGTCGCCAACCAGGGTCCCTCCTTTGACTTCCCTTAGATGCAACCTCCGTACAAGGGCGGCAGCTGCTGGCGGGGCTGGAGAAAGTGAGCAGCGAGCTGGAGAAGCAGGAAAAGGCCATCACGGCCAACCTGCGCCCTCCCCTGGAGCAGAGCCGGGCGGTGCAAGACAGCGCTGAGCGGTCCAAGGAGCTAAAGGTAAAGGTGGCCCAGGGACTAGATGACCCAGGAGGTCCCTTCCAACTCTAGGATTCTGGAAGGGCGGGGGGAGGAGAACGGAATGCAAGATTTCTGGGTTCCAGAACAGCTACCAAAACATTCTCTGGATCGGGCTCGCCTCCTTTGTGACCTTGCATCTCCGACTACGGTTGTGCTCCGGGTGGGCTTATGGCCTTCCTGGTGGGTCATGGCTATCCTGTGGAATCACAACTGATCTCCAAGTGACACTGTGACCAGTTCCTCCAAAGAAAATGGCCACTTTGCAGGGTGGAGCCTGGGACATCGTGCCCCACTGAAGCCCCTCCAGACACTGGTCTTTCTCCCCATCCAATGGGTGGCTCTCTCCCTGCCTTGCGTTTGCAGAACATCACGAACGAACTCCGCTGCATCGAGCCCGAGAAAGCGCGCAAGGTCAAAGAGTGCGACGGCTTCATCGAATGCGTCCCGGACACGGGCAGCGCCACCTTGGTCAAGAGGCGGGCAGAGGAAACCAACAACAAGTACAACCATGTGGTCCAGTTGCTGAGCGCTGCTCAGGAAAAGTAAGGATCCCACCGGTAGAGGGGAGTGTGTGTCTGTGTGTGTGTGTGTGTGTGGGGGGTCTTTTTTAACCTGGACAGGAGCTTCAAAAGCAGAAGCCCTTAGCCAGAAACCTCTCACCTTGAGCACCAGGAAGAAGTCTCCTCGGCCAGCCTGATGTCGGTTGCACCTTCAAAGGTGTCGCTTTGTGTCTTGGTAGAGTCGACGTGGCCAATCGCCTTGAGAAAAGCCTCCAGCAGGGGAGAGATCTGCTTTCCAGCTACGAAAACAAGCTGGTCATCGAGGACATGATCCCCGAAGATATCAGAGCCCTGGACCGCAAGGAAGAGGAGCTGCGGGTGAGCGCTTGCTTCTTGGTGCTGCTCGGTCAGAAACATGACAAGGTTTCCAAGTACCTCTGATTTAACAGGACAGTCAGAAAAACTAAACCAGAAGAGTCCTTGGCTGAAACAGGGAATCGTTTCTGATTAGTCTGAGATAGCTTACATAAACTGTTCCCTGGACTACACCAGATTCAGGGGAGTGGATCATGATTCAATGTTCCCCTACATAATTTAAAAGAAGAGCTGCATTTATAAAAAAATAAAATTATATACAGTGGCAGCAAACCTCTGAACGCCAGGGCTGGAAGGCAGGATCAGGGAGGGCCTTGGCCTCTAAGTCCCGTTTGTTTGGCCCTCCGGGGCAACTGGTTGGTCAGCGGGTCTGACAGGATGCTGGACTCAGTATGAAGCTGCCATCTTTTACTGAGTCAGAACACTGGCCCGTCGAGGTGGGTCGTTTCTATTTTGACCGGCAGTGACTCCTCCGGGGTCTCAGACGGAGGTTTCTCACATCACCTGCTGCCAAATACTTTTAACTAGAGACATCCATGATTGAACTGGGGACCTTTTGCATGCCAAGCAGATGCTGTATCAGTGAGTTGTGGTCCCTGCCCAAAATCAAGACGGTTCCCTGCACTGTAGATGTACAAGTCCTCCCGCACAAACCTGCATGCAAACGCAGTGAAGCCAGCAATGTCATTAGTCCTGCCCTCTCCCTCCCTACCCGGCAGATCCTGGGTTCCGAGCTGGAGGCCCAGCGGCCCCTTCTGAACGAGGCAGAGCAAGATTTCCAGAGGGCCAAAAAATGCTCCAGCACCCTGGCCAGCCGCTTCCAGGAGCACTGCCCCGACATCGAGCGCCAGGAGGCCGAGCTCCACAAGCTCAACCAGAGGTTCAGCAATCTTGGCAAACAGATCGATCACAGGTGAGAGTTCAAGCGGGGGCAAAAATAAACAAATAAAAAGGAACAGAAACTGATGGGCAGTGATGGCAATGGAAGGCAGGGGAAGTGACGGCAAGGAAAGCCGATTTATAAAGGATACACATCTACTTAATAGGGGGGGGGGTGTATGTTTGAAAAGAAAGGACCGGCAAACTGAGGGGAAGCAATGTCAAAGGCAGGGGAACCGAGGGCAGGGAAAATATGTTTGTAAATAAAGGACGGCAAACTAAGGGGAAGCGATGGCAATTAGGCAGGACTTTGTCTTCTTCAACCCTCTCTCAAGGGCCAAAAATTCTAAAATAGTATCCTCCAAAGAATCTCAGGGGACATCTCCTGGGCCGGAGGTACTTTTAAGGAAGCTGCGGAGTCCGGTTATTCCTGTTGACGAAATCTGAGCACTTGCACACATTTTCCACCCCAAGTTGCTAAAGCCCATGTACACAGGATCTACCTGGCCATTTTAACTGGTATTTCCCTCAGGGACTCTGGGCAAGTATGAGGCTCATCCCTCCCCAGGTTTGTCGTGACAGCCGCACTGTGGAACTAGATTACACCGCGAGGGAGTCTTTCGAAGTTGCTCAGTGGGAGTTTAAATCTGGGTCTTCCAGGTTCTAGCCTGACACTGAATCCAACCCTTGCCTGCCCAGAACCATCTTGCCCTTCCCCAGAACTAACCAATTCTGTGCCCCCGATTGTTGTGACCAACGCGATTTGCTGCAATCCCTTCGTAGGTCTCAGATCCTCCAGAAAGCCAAGTCGGCCTATTCCAACTACTGCACCGGCTACGACAATCTGAGCCATTTCTTTGCCAACGTGCCCAATTACGAGCCACAAGAAACCGACAGCGTCGTCAATGTGGAAAACAAGCTGAAGAGTCAAAGGGTAATGGCTTGCATCATTCCTGCCCTTTCCCCTGACTCTCAACCTTGCCTGAACAAAGGCAGGAGATTGGGGAGGGTGGGGGAAGCCTTCCCAAAATGGATTAGGTTGCTTACTTCCTCCAAAGGGGTGCTTTCCACTGTTCGACCTCGGTCAACTTGGTCTGCTTTTTTATTTTTGTTAGGCCCTGCTGGGAGAAATTGCAAGCAAAGAGCAAGAGGTTCACCGTGTCTCAGCTGACGCTCAGCGCTACCAGCAGGCAATGAAGGTAAGGAAGGAGGAAATGTGGGTGAGAGGTGCCGTCCACTTGCCAACCATCTCAGCAAGGGGCTTTTTCAAGGCAAGTGAGAGGCAGTCTGCAGAGTACGAAAAACCAATTCTGGCTGTCAAGAGGACCTGGTTGCCCACTGTGTGAGCCAGGATGCTGGACTACTGGCCTGATCCAGAGGGGCTCTTGGGTTCTTGTGACAGGACACTGGCTCACCACGGTCTCTTCTGGGCTTAGTTGCATCAGGAAGTTCAGACCTATTCTATGCTTCCTCCTCCTCCCCCAGGACTACGAGCTGGAAGCAGAGAAGCTGCGATCCATCCTAGACCTGGAGAACGGGCGCAACGGGTTCACAAGCAAGAGACCCAGACTTCAGTCTCCAGCGGCCAAAGTGAAAGAGGAGGTAGCTCAGATGGGAACTTCGATGCCTTTTCTTAAGCCCCTCTTCACATTCTCTGGCCCCGTCCCCCAGAGAGCTTAGAGCGGCAAGAGGGACTCTGACCCTCCCTCTTTATTTTCACAGTAGGGCTAAGCCAACTCCAGAGTAGGAAATGCCTGGCAATGTGAACAGAGTTTGGGGAGGGAGCTGATCTCCAAAGTCCGGCAGTCAGGTGTGATTCTGGAATATCTCCAGGCCCCACCTGGAGGCTGGAAATCCTTGCCACTAAAATTCTACACTCGAGTGCACACTAGAGGTGATAAGGGGCAGCCTTGACGTGGTCCTTTTTCTTCGGGAATGCTTTCTGACAGTTTCCCATTAATTAATATCTTCCTTTTTGAGTATATGCCTTGCATCCAATTCAAAAATGCTGGCCCACAGTCCACATTCTGGAGTGCTTTGGTTAAAAAAAAAGGCCAAGCTTGTCTTTAAGGTGATACCAGGCGGGAATTCTACTCTCCTTTTGCAGAGTGAGACAGCTGCCTACCTGAAACTATCCTGACGGCATTTGTCCTTTTTTGTTATCCTAGGAGGCTTACCTGGCTGCAAAGTACACGGAAGTGAGTGCCGTCAACAAGCAGAGGCTACAGAACTTGGAGTTTGCCCAGAACCTCCTAAGACAGGTGAGCGTGAAAAGGGGAGAGAGAAACCACCAGGCAGAACGAGTTGCCGAATTTGGGCAGGAGGAATGCGAGCCAAGTCGCTTGTCACAAAGGTGAAGACTTGAGCTGACTCTACATTTTCTCCCTTCCTTGACAGCAACCGGATGTCCACATGACGCAGGAGTCCATCCAAGCCAGCCATTCTGAGAAGCCGCTGGAGGAGATCTGGAAGCTCAAGAAGGAGATGGATGATGAGAGCCAGCGGAGGCAGCAGCTGGAGGTGGAGATCAAGGCCATCCAGGAGAACATCCTCCTCCTGCAGACCCAGAAGCCGCAGGAGTCTGTGCTCAGGAAGGAGGTGGTGAAGAAGGTGCCTGACCCGCAGCTGGACGAGAGCTACCACAAGATGCAGCAGAACCTGGCTGAGGAGCAGCGCAGGAACCAGGCGCTGCAGGAGGAGGTGGAGGGCCTGAAGCTCAGGCTGCGTGTCCTGGAGCATGAGAAGAAAGAAGGCGGGCAGGAGTATGTGGTCAAAGAGGTGCTGAGGATCGAGCCCGACAGGTCACAGGCAGAGGGGATCTTGAAGCTGAAGGAGGAGCTGGAAGAACTCAAGAGGCAGGAAGGGTCCCGGGAGAACGAGATGGCCGTCCTGCGCAGGCAGGTGGCTGCTCTCTCTGAGGAGAAGAACACGGAGCACGAGAAGGTGACGGAGAAGGAGGTGGTGAAGCTGCAGAACGACCCCCTGCTGGAGATGGAGTACCAGAAGCTGCAGGAAAGCAAGAAGAGGGAAAGCACGCTAAGGCAGCAGCAGGAAGAGGAACTGCGCTTCCTGCAGGAGAAGCTGAAGCGGCTGGAGAAGGAGCGGGCCATGGCCGAGGGCAAGATCACCGTCAAGGAGGTCCTCACAGTAGAGAAGGACCTAGCAATGGAGAGGGAGGTGAATGACCTGCGGCGCCAGTACGAGGAAGAGAAGGCCAAGGGGCGCTCCAACGAGCGGGAGAAGGCTGAGCTGCTAGGCAAGATCAAGGCCTTGGAAGAGGAGAATGCCAAAGTGATTGTCCAAGAGAAGGTTCGGGAGATTGTGAGGCCGGACCCCCAGGCAGAAAGCGAGGTGGCCAACCTTCGCCTGGAGCTGGTGGAGCAAGAGGGGAAACTGCGCGGCGGGGAGGAGCAGCTGAAGGCCTGCCAGAGCGAGCTGTCTGCTCTGCGGAACAGAGGGCCCCAGGTGGAAGTCCAGGAGGTTATCAAGGAAGTCATTAAGTACAAGAACGACCCGGAGACGGAGCTGGAGCTGCAGCAGCTCCGCGATGAGATCGTGGACCGTACCAGAGCCATTGAGAGGGCAGACCTGGAGATCTACCAGTTGAAGCAAGAGATCGAGACCCTGAAAGACACCCAGCCTCAGGTCCAGGTGAAAGAAGTGATCCAAGAGGTGCTTCAGTACCGGGAAGACCCGCAAACGAGAGAAGAGGTGGAGTCCTTGAGGGCTCAGCTGGCGGAAGAGCAGCGGAAGCACATGGACCTGGAGCGGGACCGGCGGCGGCAGGAGGAGATCATCCGGCAGAAGGAGGAGGAGCTCTCCCAGGTGAAGGAGAAAGTGGTGCAGCAGGAGGTGGTGAAGCTGGAACAAGACCCTGCCCTGAGAGCCGAGGTCAACTCCTTCTCCCAGAGCATAGAGAAGGAGCTAAACCAGATCGACACGCTCCGGGGCGAGATGCGCAAGCTGCAGCGGAGGCGGTCGGAGCTGGAGCGGCAGCTGGAGGAGCTGGAGAAGGAGCGGCAGGCCCGCAGAGAGGCCGAGCTGGAGGTGCAGAGGTTGAGGATCAGGCTGAACGAGCTGGAGGAGCAAGAGCGGGAGACCACAGAGCGGGTCACCGTGAAGCAGAAGGTGATCCTCCAGCAGGACCCTCAGCAGGAGAAGGAACACGCCCTGATCAAGATGGAGCTGGAGGAGGAGAAGCACCGGAGGCATGTGCTGCAGGCGGAGCTGGAAGCCCTGCACAAGAAACTCCAAGCCCTGGAGAAGATGGAGGTCAAGGAGAAGGTGGTAGTCTCCGAGAGCATTCAAGTGGACAAAGGTGACACAGAGTTTGAGATCCAGAAGCTGAAAAGCAACCTGGAGGAAGAGAGCCGGCGGAAGACGGAGCTCGACGCAGACATCAACAGGCTGGAGGCCAAGTTGTCTGAAGTGGAGTTCAACAACTCCAAGTCTTCCAAAGAGCTGGACTTTTTGAGGGAAGAAAACCACAAGCTGCACTTGGAGAAGCAGAACCTCTTGCTGGAGACCCGACGGCTGCAGTCTGAGATCGAGCTGACCGTGACGGAAGCCCAGGATTTACGGAACATGTCGCAGGTGGAAAGCAGCCTCAACCTGGACTCCCGCTTCCAGTCACTGGAACGAGAACTGGAAGAGCTGAAGATGCTGTCCCGAGAGAAGGACGGCGAGATCGAGCACCTCCAGAACCGCCTCCAGACAGTCGCCATCAAGAGAGAGCAGCGGGAGAACCACCTGAGGCGCTCCATCGTGGTCATTGACCCAGACACCGGCAAAGAGATGTCCCCCGAGGAAGCCCACAAGTTTGGCCTGATCGAATGGAGCCTCTACGTCAAGCTGAAGAACCAAGAATGCGACTGGGAAGAGATCACCGTCAAAGGACCCAACGGCGAGTCTTCCGTCATCCTCGATCGGAAATCAGGGAAGAAGTTCTCCATCGAAGACGCCTTGAAAAGCGGGAGGCTAACCCTCGCTCAGTACGACAGTTACCTGAACAAGGAGATGTCCATCCAGGAGTTGGCAGTTCTAGTGTCCGGACAGAAATAACTTCCTGTCTCCTCGGAGAGAGAAGGGGGAAGGAGAAAGACTGTTTTGAAGCAGCCCGCGGCCAGAGGCTGCCCCACTCAGCCATTTTGCTGCCTATCGCCTGCCTTCCAGGGGTTTACACCCCCTACCCAATGCTGTATTTTTCAAGACTGCAAGATGCCCTTTCCTCCACAAGCCAGTGATGTCGGAAAACTTTGTGTCATCAGGAGGGTGGCTGAGAAACAGCGGGGAAGATCCATCCACTGCCCGACTTGAGTTTTACGAGTTTTATGTCTATACGTCCCCTCAAAGCACCTTCCCCTTGGCACAGGGACTGAGACTGTACGATGTGATGCCATTCCCCCACCCCGCCCTCTCGGGCGGTTGCGAGCCAGTTTTCTCAACTCTTTCCTTCTTTGGGCTGTTGTTTAAGGCTACTGGAGTTGGTTAGTTGGGGATAATAGCAGCCTACCTTCTAGGGGTGTTCTAGTTGAGTACGAGAGAAGGTCCGGAAGACCTGAAACCGCTGCGTTCAGTGTGATTGTTGCCTTAAGTCCTTTCTCTTCCGTCCCCGCCCCAGGCCCCCAAGCCATCGAAGGATGCCAAAGACAAAACCTTGCATAAGAAAAAGCGGTCCAGAGCACTTGTAGAGAGCACAATTACTGTCTGCTAGAATGGCTGGTAGTATTGGATGAATTCATCGCAGCTTCAAGGGAAGCCTTGAGGTCTTTAGATTGCCTCTAAGCTCACCCTGTGGTGTTTCAAGTCAATCCAGCATAGTAGCATGTAGTAAAAAAAAAAAAGAGGATGAGGAATCTTGGATTATCAAGTTCCTTTATCCATTCTACCCAGTAGAAGAAAAAAAAGATAGTAAAATTACTATTTGTTTGTTGTTTTTTAATGACTTTTCAGGTCTTCAAAGTCATACTTTTGAAGGGATATTCCCGACTCCGTAAAAAGTGCGAGAAGACCAGGAAATGGTAACAATATTGAACTCCGAGATACGCCTTCTTTCCCTTATCATGATAGTAAGATACTTGTCCTGGTGGCTTGTTTGCTTAGGTCTACTCGACTGTTATGTATTCGCAAGTATTTGCTGTAGGAGAAGGGGACGGGAAGTTTTATTTATACCAGAATGATAATAATTAAAAAGATGCAGCCATCTAAGTCTCAGGAGTCCTCCCTTTTCTATTTCTTCCATTTCGTTCCAATCCAAGGATGAAAGCGAACTCTGTCAAAAGATTCCCCCCTAAGGAAACATAAAGGTTTAGGTAACCAAGGTGACAAACATGAAGGGAACTCGTCTTTTCTGAGTCTTGTGATGAAGGCTGCATATGTACCCTGGCTTTCTTTAACAACAGCAAAAGACTAATTTTTTAAGTTCTTGTGAAGCTTGGAACCAAGAGACACCTTTTCTGATAGTTTCCACTACAGGTGACAACTGCTGGAATAGAATTTGTTTAGGGGGCTTCAGAAAAAGCTATTGCGTTAGTCCCCCCCTCCTCTCCCCTCCCCATAAAGGTCTCCTTTGGGAAAACGCTTTAAAAAAATGCATTTGTTTGGAAACTGCAAAACAATTTTATTCAATAGCTGTATACAAGATTAACCATTTTAAATGCCCCTCCTCCCTGCTCCTCACCAAGGGAGGCCCCTCCCTCCTCTCCTCCCCCCCTTCCCTCCGCAAACACACAAAAAAAATAAATTGCAGTTCTTCCCACGCAAGAAAAAAGAAACTGCTTCTTCTAAGTTAAGTGCCATCTGGTGGTGCGCGCGTCCCACCGTAGTAAAGAAAGTCTCCTCACATGGCCAAAGCCAAGACAGAAAACATGGTCACTCTGCTCTCGTCACACTCCCTCCCCCCTGGCTCCTTCTGTTCTGCCCTGGCTTCTCTTTTGATTCCGTTTTCTCGCTTATCCAACACACATCAAAAGGAGAGGGGAGGGGAATGGGGAAAGGAAACAAAAGCAGGAGGGGGGAATCACACAGAACTTCTGCCACGTGACATCATTTCCCTGAGGCAAGAGGCTTCATGAACTTTCCTAAAACAAAAGGGGTGGGGTGGGGGATTCTGCTCCAGCAACAGGCTGGGGCAAAGTTGCAGCTGCACTAGCCACTTCTGGGCGACAGTCACGGTGGAGAAGGGGCGCGACAGCTTGAAAGAGGCCCCAATCCTGCTGAGTGCTGAGAGGGAGAAGGGAGAACAGCACAGAAGAGGCAACTAGTGTCCTACCGGGCCAACCCGAACCACCAAAGCAGAACAGAGGACAGCGACCGGGTGGTGGGGAGGGATTTCCTATTGATTCCACTTCAGTGCTTCAAAATGAGCATCCCCCTCATTTGGTCTTTGGCTCTGCTGCTGCTACAACCTACCATTTCTTCTTTCCACTGAAACCAAGTCCGACAAATGGGAAAGGCTTGTCTCTTTTAAGCAAGGAAAGGGTACTGCTCCCCGTCCCGGTGCATTTGGAATCCGGGACAGACATGGCTAGGGGAGAGGGCCTGCTCCCAGACCTGGCTTGGAGGCCTCCATCCGAAAGAAAAAAACACCCCCCCTTCTCAAAATGATTTGCCAGTTGAGTGATTTGTAAATCTTGGAAGCAGACTGGTATTTCAGACGGGAAAAGGGTCTCCTCCTGGGGGGTTTACAGTAAAGGAAGAGCTCCAATAGGCGCTTGAGGCTTCCAGACTGTGTTGTTGCCAGACCTTATGAGTCACGGGCAACCGACAGCCCTGGGGCTTGGCCTCTTGCTTGCCCAAAGGAGTCTGCTGTTTTTCTGGGAGCTGAAGAAACTGTAGGCCCTCGTAAGCCTCATTCATGGGCTGGAAGTGGCAAAAGGAAGAGAAATCTCGCATGCTTGGTTCTCTCCCTCTCTAGGAAACGGCTTCAGGCACGGTGGACAGGGGAAGGGCTCGTCCCCTCCAGTCCTGTTCTCTGCTCGGATCAGCACCCTGACCTGCCTCGTTCAAAGCAGGGGCGTTCTCCAAGGGCCGGCACCTCTGAACCGTGATCGCCACGATCCGCAGGTGGCCGCAGACAAGCACCGTGTTGGATCACTGCTGATCCCGGAGGGGCGCGCTCCCCCCGTACCCCAAAAAGCAGGCAGGTTCCACCAGGGAAAATCTCTTGCCAAAGTGCCGTTGAGATACAAGCAGGTCTAACCCGATTTTTACTGACTGCATGGCCAAAGTCCTCCAAAGTCAGCCCTAATCCAGTGGCCCCAGGCTCAGGAAGGTGCTGAGGTGCAAACCATCGAGGGAGCATGATGGGAAAGGTGATTTAAGCGAAGGGCACCTGCACTCGCCTGAAGAGCAGGAGGCAAGCAAAAAGGAGCCCTTAACAACCTCTGCACGGAACCCCGTCTGCGCTCCAGATCCATGGCTTTAAGAAGGAAGCTCACACCATCACCTAACATCCTGCCACCTGGCTTGGCGTTTGCTGCCTCCCAGGTTCCATCCGTCCACAAGAAAGCTCCATCCAATAGAGCTTAATGCATTTAAATACAGATCAGTTTTAACAAAAATGTAAAGCGCTCTGGGGAGCCACGTCCCCAAAAAGCGCTTCAGAGAGACCACACCCCTCCCCCCGAAAATATTAGCTCGACGTGTTTCTGGACTCTCGTTCCACCATCCAAGGCACTGGAATTACGGCTTTGCGATACACAATGACATGCAGAGGAAGGCGGAGAGGGGCCTCATCTGATCCGATGCGTTCAATGGCAGCGACTGGGCGGGGTGGAAGGGGACGGGGAGGGGGACGGGACAGCTGAGCACAAGGCAAACCCAAAACACACACACCGAAAATGGCAGGGACACACAGCGGAGTAACCAAAGAGTTCACGGCTTCCAGTTCGAATGACGCTGGGTGCGTCCCGAGGCCCCTCCCACACGGGGGGGCATCGACTTTACAAAGCTGCCACGGAGGGAGGGAGGTTTCCTGGTCAAGAGGAACAACGGCTGCATCACAGGTACAGTTTTCCGGAGCGTGGGGGAAATTTACACCTATACAGGTGACCGAGCCACAAGATCTCTCTCTGCTGGACGCCGAGCCCACCGAGAAGCCCACCGGAGATTCGGGGGGAAGAGAGCTAGACGCTGTAGAGCTTGGCCCGCAGATCGGAAACCCCCTTCCCGCTCAAACGCGCCCCCTGGAATTGTGGGAAACGGCAGCGGCTGCCAGAGCTGTGCCCGGTAGGTGCTTTTCTCCCCCACAAACCCGCCACGAAGAGGCGCTCATCTCTGCGGGAAGCTGCAGGTCCGAGCACCCATCCTTTGCAGGGGGGCGGAGGGCGTCCCATGTCTTTCACGCCCTTTCGCGGATCTCCTCCGGGGCTGGCGGTGCCTTCTTTTCCCGGCCATCACAACTTCCGCGGTGGCACACTGGCCCCTTTCCCGTGAAGCTGAGGAGTACCTGGAAGAGATCCAAAATAAAGGGTTTTCACACTACCGTCACTCCCCAGGGCGGGTCCTTCTAAGACGCAAGTCACCAAATGACCGTAAGCTGGCAGGTTAGCGGTTCCCATTTCTTTCAGCTATATAGAGGAGAAAGAAGCCTTACCCCACCCGCAAAGAAGAACAAGCTTGGGAGAAAGCTCACTAGCCTTAACTATCACAAGGCCTTACCGTGACCAAGACCGTGATGGAAAGTCCCCGGGGCCGGACCCGTGACGATGGCATCCTTCGACACACCAGCCTTGGGGGAGGACTCGGAGCTGAAGGAGATGACGTGGAGAGGGTAGGAATGGAGGGGCGACAAGATGCCCAGCGGGGCGGAGCTGAGGGCGGCCGGCAGCTTGGCGTTGCCGGGCTTGTAGGAAGCAGGCAGGACGCTCACGGAAGACGAACCGGTCAGCAGCACCGCACCGCTGGTTCCTTTCTGGGGAGGGAAGGGAAGGGGGAAGCACCCATTAGGACAGCAGGCCACCAGAGACGCCAAGAGAGCGACCTCCTTGGGAAACGGAGCCCGCATCAATTCTGCACTAGCGGAACGAAAATTTGACTTCAAGACCCACGATATCTCCCATGGTGGAAGCTTAAAACACTGATGGTCTGGACTCAAATTCTGGCCCCCTCTGCAGTCACCTTCTCCTCTGAGTCTCCGGAATTACTAAGCGATGCTTTGTGGATCTCCGCTGGCCTGGAGCTCCTTCATTTCCCGGAGTGCCCACAAGTTCTTGTCTTGCCAGAAAGAAAAGTCCTTCTTGCTCTACCGTCTCCACCCCATGCACAGTGTTGTAACCCTGTATCGTGTTACCCCCTCCCCTGCCCCTTCTCCAAGCTGAGACGCTAGCCGAGCCCCGCCCCGCCCCCGGCTTCCCCAGAGGGCTGCTTACCGTCACCGAGGTAGAAGACGCAGCGCTGCTCACCGCGGCTGGCTTGAGGGAGGAGGTCAGCAGCTTGGCCACCCCTTGCGTCCCCCCGCTCGAGCTGACGTTTGGCCCCCCCGGAGGAGCCACCAGCGTCAGCTTTTGAGAGACCGGCTTCTTTTTGGCCGCCGTGGAGCTGGGCGAGGAGCGACTGGGAGCCTGCCCAGGGGAAGGGAGAGGCGCGCTGGGCAGCAGGTTGCCGGCGGAGGAGCTCTGGGCCACGGAGACGGAGCCGCCAGAGGGAGCCACGTGCCGGGAGAGGGCCACGAAGGGCGACTTGTAGGATGGAGCCGAGGAGGCGGAACTGCTCAAGTGCTTCCCCAGGTAGCTCAGGGCTATGGGGGAGGAGTTGGGGGTCTTATGGGAGCCGCTGGACGCTGCGGAGACGGTTGGAGATGGCGATGATGAGGAGGGAGAAGAGTGGAAGCTTTGCGCTTTGGTGAGCCCCTTGGCCTGCTGTGATAGCTGGGGAGGGCGTGCGGGCAGCGAGGAGGCCGCCTTGGGGGCCTGCAGCTTGACAAAGGGAGGGGACAGCGGGAAAGGTTTGGGATGCTGCCCTCCCACGGGAAACACCTTCGCAGAGGGTGCCGGGGCCGGGGTAGAGGTCTGTGGCCCGTGGCCTGTGCGTGGCAGGCTGTGGTGCTTGGGCTTGGGCGGGTGCGTGTCCAGCTTGCTGGGGGGAGCCGGGCTGGAGAGCTCTTTGTAAACAGAGCCCTCGGCCTTCTTGTCTGTCGGGGTCTGGCCCAGCGCCAAGGCCTGCTCGGCCAGGAAATTGAGGGGTGACTGCAGAGAACTGCTGCCCTGGGCGGGCGAGGGGGCCAGCTTGGTAAAATTCCTCTTCTCTTCTGGCATCGCCTGGCTGGGGGGCTTCTCCGCGGGTACCTTGAGGGTGGCGGGGAGGGTGAAGTCGGGGCTGCCCCCCGTGCGACTGTTCAGCACGGCCAGTTCCTTTGAGACGGCCTCCAAGGAGGAGGCCGCGTTGTGGATCAAGTCCTCGTCCAGAGAGTCATCCATGCTGAAGTTGGCCTGGGCTACCGTGCTGCTCGGGACAGAAGTCGAACTCATTGCCAGGAGCTCCCTGGTCTGAGGGCTGAGGCCGACGGCAATCCCCTGCGGCTCTGGAGAAAGCGAGACTGTGCAGCTCGAGTGGATCAGCGGCACTGAGAGGGGCCCCTTCTTATCCGGCTTGCCAGAAGACTCCTGAAAGGAAGCACAAAGGAAAGTGGACCCATTGAAAATGTGAACTATTTCCCTTTGTAGCCGGTGTGTTACCTACTGTTGCCTTTGTAGCCGGTGTGTTACCTACTGTTCATTTTGTTGAGAGTTATTTCAAATTTCAGATTATATTACCCGCAAAGATACTCTGGGTAAAAATGGATGCTGCCTGTTGTGTCCAAGAACAGAATCTAGTTATGGGCTGAGAATACAATGTGCTAAGTACCACAACTTTTCGCTGATTAAAAGCAAGTTTCACGTGGCAATACCAAAAGCATTTGTAGTTCCAAGAAACTACCGCTGAACGGAACTAAATATGGTTTGCAAGGATTTCAGGATGGAGACTAGCGGCAGTGAAATATATTTTGGTACGTTGCTTAAAATATGAAGTTTCTTGAAATCCACTGTAGGTTACGTGTGATTTTTTTTTCACTGCACAACAAAAGCAGGCCTCATTCCAAAGCCGAATCCTTGAAAACTGGCTGCTGTTATTCCAGTAAAATTGGGCGAGGATTCAAAAAACAGACATAACATCGAAAATTGCTCACCTTCCCCTTCACCTTGGGAGGAGCCATGACTTTCTTCTTTGCTCTGTAAGAGGAGACACGAGACAGAGAGGTGTTCACTGAAGGGTTGGGGCCCAGGGCTGCCAGCTAGCTGGCTTTTGGCAGGCCCCGAGGGGAACCCCAGTCTCCAGAGGGGAGGCAAGAGAGACAGAAACACAGGGGCAGCCCTGTGCGAGGTCCCAGGCTCAGGCCTAAGCATCTCTAGCAAACAACTTTCGATAGCTGGGCTGGGTAAGACCTTGCCCTGTCCAAGGCTCCAGCGCCCACCCACCTCCGGGCAAAAGAGCAGAATGGATTCGCTGCGGGGGGAACGGCGAGGAATACTTACGGGATGGAAGTGAGGTGGCCGTGGACTCGCCTGCTCTCCTTGAATAATGTCCTGAAATAGGAGATGGGAAGTGAGTGGGGAGGGACGGGCACGTTAGCCACCCAGCGGCCTGACTCCCAAGGAATAAAAGGACTCTGCAAAAACAAGTTCCTGAGGCCTAGCAGAAAGCCCAAAATGTGTTTGGGGCGTTTAGAACAGAGCCAGGTGCCTACACTCTGAGAATCCACAAAAATCATAATTGTGTGTTAGCCGTGTATTTCCCCACACACACACCCCGCGCGTGCACAAACACACACACACATACACAGAGTCTGCCAACCTGCCCTGTTGACCTTTCCCATCCAGGGTGTACTTAGGCTGCTGTCAACTGGCCTTCCATGTAGAGAGGCTGGTGGACCTCTCCCCTAATCTGTGGGGTTCAAGGCTCTGCCCACCCCCTCCACCGCTCCCTTTGAAGCTGCTCTGGTGGAACTGGCCGTGCTGACCACTTGGGGATGGCGGATCCTCGAGTAGCTTCTCAGCCCCGCCCCCACTCACCGCGCCTGCATCCAGCCCTTGGGCCACAGGGGCTTCACTTCGGCATCCAGGAAAGTTTTCACGTGGTCCTCCATCGACTGGGCCTTGTTCTTCTCCAGCTCGTGCCCGTCGAGTTTGAGCTTCACCACCTGGCAGAGCAGATCCCTGGAGGAGGGGAAGGTTTTGTGAGCAGGTGACTCAGAACTTCCTTGAAGCTTCAAAGCAATCGGGCGGGGGAGGCACCATCCTCGAGGCCGGCTCCTGGGGCAAGCGAAGGACTTGGGAGGCCTCAGAAGACCCACGCTACCCGAAAGCCAGGGGCCACTGCATGGCCAGCGGGCCCAGGCCCCGGAACCCCCCAAAGCAGGGGCTGCCGACCCAGCAAGGTCCCCTCGGCTCCTGGCCCACCTGACTTCCTCGTTCCACTGGAACTTCTTCCGGGGCCCCATGATGCGCTTCCCTCCTTTATCATCCTCTTCCTCGTCATCTGAGCAGACCCTCTCCCGCAGCTCCTTGTCCTTTTCCTCTTCCAGCATTCTGAGGGGAGAAAGATGGACAGAGAGCCCCGCTGGGTCACAAGAGGACTCTTTCGCACCCAGCGTCCACCTTCTCACCTGCCCCTTGGCAGTACGGCCTATCGTTCTTCTAGCCATACCGCCGCAGGAGGGGGAAAGGGGGGTGGGGTGGGAGGAACTAGCTAAGAACCCCCCTGGCATTTCTGGGTACCCCTGGGAAACCCCCGGAGGAGAGCGGGGAGGAGAATCAGCAGCCTACTTGGCAAATTTGGCCTGAGTGTGCGCTTGGCATTCCTCCTGGTACTTGGCCATCTGCTCTGGCATCGCCCGGCCAATGGCTTCCTTGAGCTTGTGGAGAGGCTCCTTCAGTCGGCCGCCCTGCCCAAAGCGTAGCAGAAGAACAACAACTGTCACATGCTCAGCCAGGACCCTCCAGAGGGCAGGGAGAGAAGCGCCCCGTGGGTTCCCCCCCACAAGGATACAGGGAAGTCCGTCCTCCTCAAGCATTCTCTGAAGGGGAGCGGTTTCACATCGCCCCTTCCTCTCGGGGCAGGGCCCCTTTATAGGTCCGGAAGAAACGGAGAAGGAGAGGACTCGCCTTTGAGCCCCATTGTTTACCTACATTTTCTCAGTTGAAAATTATAACCCATGGCGCACAGATCCCTTTTCTTAACCAAATTAGTGAATGTAAACCGGGCGCATTTACCCAATAATACTCAATCCGGGACCGAGGGACGGGTTCCGGAAGGGACAAAAAGACTTTTGAAACATCAAATCCAGATGTTCCCAGGAAGAAAATGTGTGGTGGGGGGGAGGAGCCTTTGTGAGTCACGGCTCCATTCTTCAAAGACACCTGTGACGTCTCCCGCCACTCCTGGGCTCAAAACATTCCTTGCTCTGTTTACGGCTGCGATTCCCATGCGCCGCCAGAGGGGGCGGCTCTCCGGCGGTCCCCACCTGCTCGTGGAGGCAGAGCCTGCGGGCTCGCTTGACCAGGGTTTCTTTGCTGCAGGGCAGGAAGGAGGCCAGGTGAGCATACACCCCGGATCGAACCTGGCTGTTCAGTTCCTGGGTTTGCAACTCGATGCTGAAAGAGACAGACAGGAGGCATGTTAAGCAAGGATTCTCCCCTTCCCCCCCCCCCCCGGTACAGATTCCGCCCACTGGCAAAAAAATTGGGAAGTGGACTTACTCCAATAAGATGTTGTTGATGTCCTGGGTGAAGAATTTGTGCTTCCCTTCGCCTTCCACAGCCCTGGCAGCCTGCGCCGGAAGAGGCAACAGAAAGTCGTTAGCAACCAGCAGGGATACGGAGGTGGGCGGGTGAAGAACAGACGGAAAAGGAAAATGCAAAGACGCTCCTGGGGAAGGCAGAGCTGAGCGTCGCCTCTGGAAAGGGCATCGCTCATGCTGAAGAGGTAAGAGCAGCCCCGTGGGAACGGAACAGGATTCCATCTAGTTCTGAGGGCCTCCGCAAAGTCAGAATTTTCAAAGACACTATGAAGAATAGTTTATTCTCCATGCGAATAGGCTGCTGGAGGGTACCCCCTTGTCCAGCCTGAGGGACCCCACGTGCCCCTGCATGCAAGGGCAAGATGGCCACTGTACCCACTGGACAGGGGTCCCTAACATGGTGCCCCCCTGCTGGCTTTCCTGGTGCCCTCCAATGTTTTTAGAAAGTGGTTGGGGTGTGTGGGGGGGGGGGGTCCTGTCCAGCAGAGATCCTGACTGGCTATTGGTGATCTGCAGATTAAAATAAAACTAGTTCTGTATATTTTTAATCATCATTATTCCTCTTGTACTCCCGCCACATGTCTCCCTGTCCTTGTGCACCTCCAACCTCCCACCACCTCTTCTGTCAGAATTCCAAAGGCATGGGCTACAGTGGAACCTGGGGTACCTGCACCAGTTCCTCGATGCGCTTCTCCAGAGGCCCTGGCAGCCCCTCGGGGAGGGCGAGGGGCTGCCTGACCTCTTGCTCCAGGGCCACTCCAAGGGGGTCACTCCCGTCCTCCACGTCCCGGAAAGGGCTCTCCTCCGGGGAGTCGTTGAGTAGCTGCTCCAGGTCCAGATCAGTCAGGGAGTCCATGGCGCTGGCTGCCTGGAGCAGTTCGTTATCGCTGGCGTGGCCGAAGAGAGAGAGAAGGGGGTCGGAGACGCTCTCCGCCTCGCGGGGAGCCGGGGCTTCGGCCAGAGCTGGGACAGCTGCGTTTGGCTCCTCGTCCCTCTTGTTCTGGGCTTCTTTCTCCTTCTGGAACTTCTTCAGCATCTCCTGGACGCTTAGTGCCCCGGAATATTTCTTCTTCTTCTTCTCTTTACTTGCATTCAGAGCTGTGAAACTATGAAGAGAGCACGGCGTTAGGATGCCTCCAAGGGAGAGAACGGGCTAAGCGAGCGGCTGGGTTAGTCCGCAGTACAACAACGAGACAGGCTCTCAAGGAGGATGCCTTGATTCTCAAAAACTCATACCCCCAACAAACTCTCGCTGGTCTCTAAAACACACCTGGGTTCAAACCTAGTGGTTTGTCGCCTAGGCCTCTGTTGTGACCTTTACGACATTCAGAACACACCTCCTGCTGAAACAGCCACTTTTGTACAAGACGGCAGCCTCTTACCCGGTTTTGGGGAATTTGGATTTTTTAGATTTCTTTTCCTTGTTGTAAGAATCGTCTTTCTTCTTCTTCTTCACCTTCTCGCCCCCTTCTTTTAACTTCCGTTTCTGGGAATTTGAGAAATGCCAGGCATCAGAGGGGTGGTTATTAAGAGACTAAGTTCCATGTCGGAATAAGGGGGAAAATGTAGCAACCCTCTAACACACACACACACACACACACACACACACACACACACACACAGAGGGAAAACACCCAAGAGGGCCCTTCTAACACAACAAATCTTGGCACGCAGGACATAGGAAGGATCTCAAGTCCCCAAATATAAACTGAGATAAGGAATGTAGGCGATTAAAGTGGCTACCCTACAGTTTTGATTTTGTAAACTGTTGTGGAAGAGGGCCAGCTGTACAACTGCAGGCACCAAACCACTACCCTCCTGGTGTGTTCAGAGGACGTGGAGAAACTTCCCGCCTCCTATGAGAAACATGTGCACTTTGCCCGTATTTACTTTGCAGCCCAATCTCCCACACGTTGGCATGTTTACCTGGAAGCATGCCCCACAGAAGTCAGAGGGTCTGACTCCCGAACGGCCGCTTCCCCACGCCAGCAGACCGAGCAGTAAAACCCTGCTGAACTCGGCAGACTTTGCTCCCGAGCAAATGTGTCTGGGGGCAGACTGTGCAATTTATTTATTTGGTGTTCTGTATGCTGCTCTCCCCACCCACTTCCCATTATCAGAAACTCCCTCAACTGGCTCATTGCTAGGAAAAATCACAAGAAAAATCTACGATGCACATTTGTGCCACTCAGAAGGGGATCTGGTTAATCAGGAAGTAGGGATGGGAGCTTGCAGAGACACTGAATCCCAAACCTTCGGTGACTTCTTCTTTTTCTCTTTAATGTAGTCATCCTCGGACTCAGAAGCCTGCCGGAACTGCAGGGTCCCGGAGTTGATATAAAACCCGCCGTACTTGGTGGTCAGAGAGGCCGGAACAAGCTCATCGTACTGGGGACAAAGAGAGTGTGTCAAGATGCTATTCATGTGCTACCCGGTTACCTGTTCCCATGCTCTCTTCCTGACCTTTCATTGCCCAGTATTGTGCCTGGTACTTTGTTCAGGGCGCCTATTTCCAAACTGGAGAGAAGGGTCTCAGGGAAAACATCAAAGTTACGCTTGCAAACGTGCCCTTGAGCTCTAGCAAGGAAGCACCTTGCACCCTGTTTACTACTTGCTTCCAGAAAGAAATTTTCTTCAATGGCAAGACTGAAAGTTTGACAGAGACCCGAAAGAGAGAAATCCTCTTCTGACATTTCTCCGGGTTCAGAAACGCAGCCAAACCTTCACTCGGCTCTCCTAATTACATACAGAGGCTTTGTCTTACCGACCCCACCTTCAATTCCGACGCAAATTGGCAGGCACTGGGTTCGGTTGCTTGTGGCCAGGGACAAACTGCTATTCCAGCCCACACAGAACCAAGATCCAGGTGGATTCTGCACGGCAGACTGAGAAAAACATGCTGCTGCAAAGCTTGGAAACTCCCCTGGGACCAGGCCTCCGAGCCAGCAGATGTCTCCCCTACCTGGAACTACAGCAGACAGTCCCCACCTCCCCCGCCGTGGAGGGGCTTTGCGTGGGAAGTCCGAGGCTGCCGCTTGCTACTCACAGCTTCCGAGTTGTCGATGAAGGAGTCGGATTCGTCATAGCCGTACCCCATGTCGATCAGGTCCTGGATGCGGTCTTTCCGGCGCTTCTTCCCCCCCTGGAACGAGATGGGCCAGCCGTTGCCAGCAGGTGCAGCACAGGACAAAACAAAGCTAGAATACACCCCACGGCGAAACGTGCTTTCCCCCAGACCCTGGGCCGGTGCCCAAGCCTAAGTGCATGCCCCAAATGAGAGTCCTGGGAGAACGTTGCCCACCCCGCCCCCAAAAAAAACCCTTTCAGAACTTTTCTAGGATCTAGACGCAAGCTGGAAGAGTGCTTGCAAACGGATGCCACACAACCATTCCCCCACCACCAACCCTGGTCCCAAAATCATGATTTTGGCCCCCCGCTGTTGGTATGCACCAACTAAGATACTACCCATTAAAATATGTGCAGGCTTTTTGGATCCCTTAACAACAGTTAGCAGAAGTTCAGGAAGGAACCGTCCACTGGCAAAGTAGGCATTAAAAAAATAACAACAATCGTACGTATTTCTCTTCGAACTTCCTGGCCAGGGTCTCCACTCTGTGGCGCTCTCTTTCCTCATTGTTGAAGGGATCCGCGAGGTCTTTTTTCTGGGGGGGAACGGAGAACAGATCAGAACGGAACCCGCCTTGCTGCCGCCCAGAGAAGCCCTTTGTATCCAGAGGCAGAGAGTGACACTGCTCAGAGGACAAGCTCTGCTTTGCGCTAGGCAGGACTTTACATCTGGGCCCACTTGGCCCTAAACGTCAGGGCAGCCTCTGAGACACAAGGAAACTTCTGGCTGCAGCACCGAGTTCAAGATGGCAGGCCCTTTCCTCTGATCCCACCCCACAGACACGGTTTCAAAAAATAAGTGGGAAAAAAGAGAATGGCAAACAGCTTTATAACTAGTCCTGAGCTCTTTGGTCTGCCAAGGTTCTGGTAAAAACACATTGGTTCTTTCTGCCACCCCTCCCTCACCCCCCATGTGCAGCCGAGGTGACTGTACAGAAAACAGACATGCTGGCCCTCAGTTGGACAGCTCCTTCTTCCCAGCAAGGACGCCGGAAGCAGGGAGTCTGCTTTAGCAGCAAGCATCAACTAGTCGCCACAGGCCAGTCTGGGCCTTAGCTTTGATACTATTCATGAGACTTCCTGGGGCAGCAGCCAGTAGCTGTGACCCCCCCCCCCCCCCCGCCCTCAAAATAATCCTGAGAAGGGCAGAGCCAACAGTCGTGCTGCAGAGCATGCAGGGAATTGCTGAAAGAATTCACACCTGAAAACAGAGCGGAGCTGCACTGCTGCCTGAGGCGGAGGGAAAGGAAAAGGAAAGGAAGAGTGGCTTGGGAAAGAGGCCAGGAGAAATACCGGGAAAGATCAGAGCTGCGGGGAAGGAAATGTCAACCAGATGGAGCTGCAGGGGAAAGAAGGCACCAGCAGAACCAACTTTAGAGAAGCAAACAGAGTACGTGCGTGCAGTTGAGCAAGGACTCTCCGTTCTCCAGGCAGAAGAAAACTAACATATACCCTACCCAAACCACGGTTGACCCCACTGTTGGAAAGCAGCTCAAGGCCGGGGGAAGGGGAAAGATCTGGCGCACGTGGCTCTCGGCCCGCTGGTGGCCTCACATACCTTTTCTCCCGCGGAACTGCTTTTCCCTTTCCCGCGGGTGTTCTTCAGCAGCTCAGGGTAGAAGAATTCAGGGCAACGCTTGTGATCCGGCTCAAAAAGGGTGAGAGCGATGCGGACGGCCGCAGCTGCCGGCTCAGGTTCCTGGGGGGGCTCCGCTCCCGCAATGTCCTCTCGGCGAGTCTTTTTCAGCAGGGTGGTGCTCAGAGGGCCCGGCAGAGAGGTGAGTTGGACCCGGTGGGGCTCCGTCATGGCTGCACCAACGCCAGAGCGGCTCTCACGGCATGGCCATCAGCTTAACCAAGAGCCACATGTACATGTAGTCCTGAGGCTCTCACCATTAAGCGCACAGTCAGCTTACAAGTGCTGCAATCAATATAGGTGCTAGAAGCCTTCTTCTGCGTGCAAAACACAAGGCTCCCTGGCTCTGTCGAAGAGCAAGAATCCCATAGCAGCTGTTCACATGTTACCATGCGCTCTCGAATGTTACGGTCTTCATGCAGTGCAGAAAAGCGAGCAAAGAGGGAAAGAAACAAAACCTGAAGAACTTCCTGGGCAGGGTGGCTTTTACAGAGCGGGTTCCCGTGTGACCTTGGCCACAAAGGTCACTCTGGGCAGCGTCAACTAGCCTTGGAGCACTTCCCATACCAGGGCTCAGCATGATGCAGAGGGCCTGGAACGCATTGGCTCTGGCTGTCCCTTAGGCACAGATGCATGGCTTTGAGTGTCCAAATGAATCCAGTTCACTGCCTGGAGGCCGCAGGTCTTGACGCGTCCTTCCAAAGGCACTCCTTCATGGTTTTACCTAGGAAAGAAGAGCAGATCATTAGAGCCACTGGAAAACACAGCAATGTCTCCCGCTCCTACACAGCACCCCTGTGTGAACACCGACTATAACTCAGTAGTCTTCCAGTTAACAGAACCCGATTGGCCGAGATGGAAAAATCTGTGTGCCTAGGAAAAGCCAACAGAAATGGAGCCTCCATGTGCAGGAGTAGTACATCTACTCGTTATTTATTAATGCTGCTACTATGGGATTTTTGAGTACTGCCCAGAACACTTCCCAAGACAGACGTGGAAACAGGAATCTCTGGTCTTGCTCTGGAAAAGGAAATCTTATCTATACCGCCAGCAACGAATGACACACCAGGTACAGGGCAATCCACACTTAATAACCGGCAAGCCATTAATGAAACAAGTGTTTTATATATATATATGTGTGTGTGTGTGTGTGTGTGTATGTGTGTGTGTATATAGCATTTAAACCGTGCATCATGCCAAAAGAAAACGATTTACATGCCAGAAATGTCACCCTCTAGAGAAAAACGCAAAAGATGTAAACATTTAGTCCCATTGACTAGAGAGACAGCACAGAATCCTGCCCAGACAGAACATTTGCAATGGTCATTTCAATGGCGCTTCAAAGAGACAGAGCAAACGCAAGGCCACTTGTTTTTCCAAGACACGGAAGCAAAAAAGGAGACAAACATCATACCTGGGAGAATATATTATTGGAACGCATCGTTTCCTTGGGATTATCATCTTCAAAGCAATTAACCCCTGAGGAGCAAGGCTGCAGCCAGGGAGGGGAAGGCATGCGTTCACATCCTTTGGGGGGTGGGTGTGAAGCTGCTTTGAGGCACTAACTTAGAAAACGAGAAATGCTTAGAAGTCCTCCTGCCCCAAGGCCCAATCCAGTCTTGGAGGACAATTAGGGATGTATGTAACAGAAAAACAGTATTCCTGGAACGCCTAGTTCCCCTACAGACACACGACCTTACAGAAAACCATCCATCTTATGCCTTCAAATCCGTCTGCCATATAAAGGTAAGGAACACCAACTCACAAGACCGAGCCCTTTTAAAGACGAACGATGCAGAACACACAAAACACGTGCGTACTCCAGCTATGAAAAGCCGGGGGGGGGGGGGGGGATTACCTCGCTGGATCTGAACAAAGCCCTGCTGGCTCGGGATTCTTTCAGCCAGATGCTCCGCTTTCAAAATGGAAGTTACATTTAGTTATTCCCCAGTTCTGGTTTTCCCTCTTTCCGTTTCCAACTACAACCTTCTCGGTTGTCTGTTCATCCCTTCCATGTTCCTTTAACGGCACTCACCCTTTCTGAAGAAAACAAGCTACTTCAAGGCAGGGCAATACACAGACAGGCCCAAATAAACATGGCCCTCCACCAGCGTACTTTGTAAGAACATAACACAATTTCTCATCAGCTCAGATGCCGTTTCTCTAACCATCCCTGTGATCATCACAAAACTGTCCCAGATCTTTACTGTTCTTCCCTCTACTCCTAACCCCAGGCAATTTTTAAGAGTGTAGGGTGGGGAATCTTTATAGGAACTACAGTGGGAGCTTCAGCAAGCGGGCGGCCACATCTGTGCATCAAGGGACTCTGATAACGGGCAGGACCCTCTGGTCAGTTTCCTCTGGTCAGTTTCCATCTGTGCTCTGTCTGGGACTCGTGGGGTGGCAGGCTCTGGCCCCGCCGCCCAGGGGTTTGATAATCAATGACAGCTCTGACCCCGTGCGGCAGCCAGGCGCACTACTCCTGCGCCTGGAGGCTCCACTGAAGACTGACAGCCAATGACAGCTCTGCCCCCCCCCGCAGCTCTCAGGCGCGCTGCTCCTGCCCCTGGAGGCTCCACGGAAGCAGCCCGGGTCTTCCTTCCCCCACCCCCGGCGTTGTTCCCGATGGCCAAATGACTTCAGACTCTCCCGGGCGCCGTCCCCGGGGGAGAGGCCGGGCGGACCGTCGCCGTCTCCCGCGCTGGGCGTCTGCAGGCCCCGTTGCCCCTGGTGACGAGGGAGGCGGCCGGCAGCGCCTGGGGGAAGGGAGGATTGTCCCTCCTGCCGCCCCCTACCCGGCCCAGCCCGCCACTCACCGGCCGTGGGGCTCCCGACAGCGCCGGCTCGCTTCGCTTCGCGCCAACCCCGCCGCCGCCGCGTCCCAGGCGCCCCTCTGTTCTCTTTCTCGCGCGCCCCCGTCACGTGAAGGGGGAGGGCGGGGGGAAAAACCGACGAGCCTGGCGCGAGAGAGGCGGTTTTGCTTGCGTCACGTGACGGCGACGGAAGGCTCGCGCGACGGCGGCTGGTTCACGTGACTGGGGCCGGCCAATGGGGCGCGCCGCGTCGCCGCCTGCACCGCCTCGGAGCGAAGGAAGCCTGGATTTCACGATGGGGGGGGGAAGAGGGTGGAATAGAATCCTATTCGAGAAACGGGAAAACGTTGCTGACTCGAATACATCAATCGAAAAATAATGATGATAGCAACAATAATAGTAGCAGCACTAGGGCCGTTGAAAACAAAAACACTCCCTTGTTCCAACGGTCCGCCCGCCTCCGAGAGGCCGTTGGCTCGGGCGGCGTCACGTGCCGCGGAAGGTCGGCCAATCGGCGCGCGCGCGCTCCGTTCCCCCCCCCTCCCCTCTCGACGACACGGGCGTTGAGCCGCCTCGGCGTCACGTGCCCCCGAGAGGCGGGGCGTCGAGGACGCCCGTCCAATCGACGCGCCCTGTCGCTTTCTCTCTCTCTCTCTCTCCCCCGTCTGTCGCGACGAGGAAAGAGGGCCGCGGAGAGAGAGAGAGAAGGACGGACGGAAGGAAGGAAGGAGGGGGGTGGGGAGCGAAGGCGGAAGAGCCGACTGGGCGGGGGAGAGAGGGGGGGCGTGTGTTGCGTGCGCGCGCACTCCGCCGGGCGCGAGACCGCCTCCCGGTAGCCCTTGCGCCGGAGGGGGAGGGGCGTGGCGGCCTCCGCAGCGACGACGACGACGACGACGGCGGTGCCGGCTGGCTCGGGGAAAATGGCGGCGGCGGCGGCGACGGCTCCGGCCGCCGCGCCCCCGGCTCCTGTCAACCTGCGGCTCGGAGACCTGGTGTGGTGAGTCCGGGAGGGAGGGAGGGGGCGGGCCCGGGGAGGCCCCTAGGCCCAGGATGGGGGGGAGGGGGGGTAAGGCCTACGAAGTTTCGGGAAGGGGGGGGGGTTAAAGGGACCCTCCCTTGGCTTTTGTGAACGGGCGGCTCCTCTTTTGGGTGGGGGGTGGAGAAGAGGCGGTCAGGGGAGGCATGAGGCCTCTGGATGTTAGGAAATGGGGGGGGGGTTTAAAGGGATGCCGCTTTTGTAAACTGGCTGCACTGGGGGCACCTCTTTGGGGCTGGGGGGGGAGAAGGGGAGGTCACAACTGTGAGCTGCTCACTTCTGAAGGGGAGAGGGAGGGAGGGAGGCGTAAGGCTTCTGGAATTTCGGAAAAGGGGGGTTTAAAGAGCACACCGGAGGAGGGAGGCTGGTTTTGTGAACTGGATGCAGTGGGGGCATCTCTTGTAGGCCCCAGGGAGGGGGTGGAGGAAGGGGAGGCCAGTCAAGTCGTTTCTGGGCTGTTTACGTCCAAGGGGATAATGTGTGTGTGTGTGTGGGGGGGATTGGAAGGGAAGTCTCAGAGGAAGGAGGCTGCCTTTGCTTTTCATGACCTGGCCCCTCTGGTAAACTTAACGAGTTTTTTGTTTTGTTTTGTTCCAGCTCAAGGTTTTTATGGAGTGGCGTTGGAGCTCTTTTCAAAAGCTTTAGCTTGTACTGCCAGGGAGCGAGCGCCGTGGCGTAGCTGGCGAAACTAATCCACACCGTAACCAAAAAATCCAAAAGTTTTTACAGGAATCGTGAATACAGATAGAAAATGTAGCTCCCAAGGGTCATTGGCATCGCATGGATCCATGCTTTGCAAGTTACTATACTGCTTGGGAACTACATTTTCTGTCTGTGCTGCAGAAATATCATGTGATGTGACAAAGCGGAGGCGAAACAAGGTATCCAGTGCTGGAACCTTGTTGCATATTAATACAGGCAATCATATGCAATTTGAATCAAAATGAATGCAACTTGGATTTTTTGGCTGTTGTGTGGCTTGGTTTCGCTAGCCTATTGCTGTTGTAACCATTTCCTGTGGCTGCCTGTATTTATTTGTTTCTACTTGCAGAGAGAGCAGGAGTAGATTAGTTTGCTTAGATGGTCTTGGACCGGAATACAAGAACTGAAAAATAAAGCATAATAAAATATATACCCAATACTCTAAAAATTAAAGGCATTTCCTATACTTAGGCGAGCTTGGGGCCCGTAAGCATTAGCAGATTTAATGTATGGGATTTCTAGTCTGCCCTATTGGGGCAGATTACATTTTATTTTTCTTCTTCTTGCCCACCCCACATCTTGTCTCTTCACCCCCTCCTCGGTGAAAACTGATATGGAAGGTATTTGCAGGCTTTTCAGTCCAGCGTCAGCTTCTGACAGATGGGTCAGGTGGAGATCTGCTCCTGCTGAGGGAACAAGCTGAATCTGGCAGGAGTGTCTCTTCAAGTGTTTTGTATTAATTTACAGGGTCACCCTAAGTCAGAGGAGATTTGGCGGCTAACACACACTCATGCATGCCCCAGGTTTTCTTTGCATTCAAACTAATCAAGGTGATGTGATCTTCTCATGGTTTTTGTGTGTGTGTGTGTGTGTGCATGCTTTAGGATGCTTAGGGCTGATCCTGCGTTGAGCAGGGGGTTGGACTAGATGGCCCCTTCCAACTCTATGATTCTATATACTCTTGTGTTGGCTTTTGTGGACTCCATCCAGTAACGTGGATTTACATCAGCTAAGTCCAGAAAAGTTTACATTAGAACATGTTTAAAAAATAATAATTTCCTGTAGCCAGTAAGCATTTAAACTTGAACATTAACTGCCGTAGCTTTCGATAAGGCAATTTCGAAACAACAACTGCCATCAAAGGAAAATGTTCTTTACATGGTGGCTTTTGCTGTTTGAACTACCACAACAGCTCCAAACCTCACTCTTTGAGTTAATGTCAGAAATGGCTGAAATGAGCGTGAAAATGTGGGCAGGATTTCATATGGCTGAGCTGTTGAATTCCGTTTAGGTCAACTAACTTGAGTGAGAAACAAGTTTCCTAAGCTGTTGTCTTGGGTCCATTGGCTTAAACGCAGATAGATAAATTTTGTAAGGTATTGTTTTATGCGTCGATCGCTGCAAGTTGAGTCGCCGCCAGTCAGAGTAAAACATTTGCGCGGCACTCCAGGACCGTTGGCTTTGGTCTGCAGATGCATTTCAGCGAAGGACTAATTCTGGCCTTGATGGAGCAAAATCCAGTCTGCTGAATTGAGCCGTCTGTCCCAACCAGTGGCTTCATCCACCCTTCAATTAGCCAATAAATGCCTGGCTCAACCAGTATTTGCTAGCAAGACTGACTGTCTGTTAGGTGTCTGTCAGTCTTGTCTGGGTACTTTTTTCTATCATTTGCTCATTTCATTACTGAAGAAATCTGAATTTATTGCTGCTCGCCTATTGGTCTTATCTCTCAACCTTTCTCTGAGGCCCCTCATTTTGTCTACAGCTTACCACAGGATTGTCGGCATAGTGGTCCATTATCTAGAAGGGTGTTTCTCTGCAAGAGACCTTAAAAGTTGTAGTTACATTGAGCCTGGCATTGTTACACTTTTCTGTTGCTGATGGGGGTTAAGCTTTTTTTCATAGAATTCTCATAGCCGGGGATCCATGTCTGTCACAGAGCGTTGCTTCCACGGGAGCCCCTGCTCCAATTCATTTCAGACTCGCTGCTTTTCCCCACAATGCCTGCACAGTAATTGTGTACCAGTCACGGTTCCCACTTTCCAGAACAGGCTTCCAGAGCCAGTTCAGAAGGCCCCGTCCACTTTACCATTCAGAGAGCGTTTTAAAGGTCCTTTTCTCGGAGGGTTTGGAACAGATTTCCTCTGAATTGATTCGTGTTACAGATGGTCCTTTAGTATATTGCAGTTTGGCAGATCGCAGACTGACATCTTAGAGATGCTGGTTTCCCACGCAAACCGGAGTTTACTGTGCGTTTTTAGTACTGCTCAAGACCGCCATGAGCTTTGAGAGGGCAGGTAGAAACCCCTTAATGCGCAAATGCAAGTATTCCGTGCCAGCAGCACAGACAAGATTTTCGAGGTATGATCTTTAATCAGTCAAAGTTCCCGCCGTCAGATTCTGTGCAGTGTTTCTCGTAGTCTAAAACTCAAGGTGCATAATCCGGTTGCTTTTGTGCAAGCGAGGCCAAGGCGTCTTGACCGGCCTTGGACATGCCAGGTTAAGCTACGCTGAGATTTCTCCCCCCCCCCCTCCCCAAAGCCCTAGGCTTTTATTTATTTTATTTTTTTGGCTGAACTATTGATTGGATATAGCTATATGTCCCGTGATGGTGACAGGTACAGTCCAGGCTTTTGTGAGAGATGACAGAAAGAAACCTCAAGCACAATCCCAGCTCAGCAGTATTCTGCAAGGAACTTACCTTCTGGCTTGTCTCGAGTGCCTTGTTCGATGAACAAAGCCAGTCTGTTGTGGGGCTACTAGCCGAAATGATTTTCTGTCAAACCGTGCGAGGTGCATAAGCGGCATGATTTGGTGATTTTCTCCCCACCTCACCCCTCTGGGTGTCCAAATTCATGCTTGTAAGTCACATGAGTGTCTGGTTGCAGTTGGCGTGCTGCCTTTCTGCTGTGATTTCTGGTGGTTTGGAATTGGGGTCACCGACTTCTGTGGGACTTACCCCTCCCACACCCAGAATGGTGTGTGGCCCCTCTCTCCGTACCAGAATTTTTCAGTAGGGAGGCCCTCCTGCATGCCCCGGTCCTAGATGCTTCAGGATGGTGAGGTCCCAGAGTGACCTGTATTAAGCTCACTGCGAATGCAACCACTTTGACTAGCTCTTCGTAAAGCAGGGAGGGTGGGGGGAGAGAGCTCATTTGAGAACAGAGGCCAAGACTCCTTTTCTTGTTGATTCTGTCTCTGGGAGGGTCCCCGCTGCGCTGGTTGCCTGCGGCCAGTCTGAATTGCCTTCCAGGAAACCCTCTGTGTGCAGCTTTACAAACACCGAGGTGTTTCTTTGTTTTGTTTTGGTGTGTGTGCTTTTTTTCTCCCCTGTGGTTTGTGTTTTGAGTACTCAAGCAACAGACACTGGGATGTGTGGGCAGGCGAGCTAGTAAAAAAATGTGTCTGGCCCAGTATGTTTTTTTTCCTGGACCCATTTGCACAATTTCTGGATCCACTTGGGGGCTGTCGCAGCCAGGGCTACCTTGTGGGCGAGGCCCCACCTGCCCTGGAGACAGTTCGGCCACGCAAATTCGGCATCCCCAGCCTCCACATTTTCTCCGTTAAATAGCTTTTGGTTTTCCTGTCTAGTCAAATTGAATAGTGGAAGGGATAACCAAGATCCACTGCTCTTTTTGGCAGCCGTTGGCTGACTTCCGCTTTTGTTTCTCCCTTAGGGGGAAGCTGGGCAGATATCCTCCTTGGCCAGGGAAGGTAAGTTCCCTTAAGTGCATGCCTCCAATAGTTTGCTGTGCTCCCCTTAGTCGTCTGGTTGGGTTGCCGTTTCTGTTAATGACTAACCCAGTGGTCCTCACTCAGTGGACTGCAATTCCTAGCGACTAAAAGAGCCACTTGAGGACTGTTTGCCCTGCGCACCACCCCGAGTACACCCAGTTGTTCACGCAGAACTATAACATAGCCCCTTGAATCAGCAGCATACCTTGGCGCATGCCATGTTGCTTGAACCGTGTCTGGAGAGAGGGAGAGGCTTGCAAGCCAGAGTTCTGACATAGCCACATGCAAACATTTTGAATTCTCCATAACGCTTGGTTTGCCTGGACGTTAGGAAATAAAGCGTTCTCTGTGTTAAAAATTCCCTCGCTGGGTCTCTGCAGGGGAGAAGGGGTGGTTAGAACCTCTCTCCGTGCTACGTTTTCTACTTGCAAGGAGATTTGTCCTAGGGGCTAGTATTTCACAGTAGTTTTCCCCCTTCTCATTGACCCAGCCTTGTACACAGAAGCCTTTCCTCTGTGCAGCCTTTCTACAATCATGGTGGGCAAGCTGTATGGTGTCCTAAGAACAAATTATCCCAGTCTCTAAAGCGGTTTCCCATTTTCCTGAGGCATGGGGCTGGCAGCATGGGGGTCAGTGTTTGGAAGAGCCACAGGTGGCAGGCCAGAGAGACCACTGTGGCCCCTCAGCCACTGAACAAGTCTCACTGGCCTAATCGAAAACAGACACGTTCATGTGCAGAGGGCAATGGAAGACGTTCGACAAGCAGTGTGTGGAACGTCAAGGTTGTTGTAATGTCTAGCAAAAGGTGCCTGGCTTATTTTCCTCTCCCGCACTCAAGCTCCTGCACAGAAACAGGTCCATCACTGAGCCGTCACAGATTAACCCCTGCCTGTCTTGGTGTCTAATGCTAGCCCTGCTCTCGATAAGGCCTAACGTCAATTCGTGGTGCCGTCTCAAAGCAGCGTGGCTCGTTGCGTTGCTCCTGCCTCCCAGGAGCCCAAGGAATGGTTGACAGCTGGGCCAGACGCCTGGATCTGCCACCCGATCGATCTGCATATTGATTCAGCCCTTCTGAACTGCTTAGAGGGAGAGAAATCTGTTACCCGGGGGATGGTTGCCATTAATTCTGGTGGCACGTCTACAGCCTCACGGTGCCAAGTCACTTGCCAAATTGCCAGCTGAAAAGCTTAGTTGACGTCAGAATGGCTGACTCTGTCCCCAAGTATCTCTCGGCAAATAGCACGGGAGATTTCCCTTAATACATTTAGGGAGGCTTGTGTTTTCCTGGCTGATCAGGTACCGAAGTGATTCCGGCATTCCCAAGGCTGAACATGATTTAGATTTGGGCAAGGGGGCCCTGCCAGTAATAGCGCTCTTATTTTTTAGACTTCTGGCTTGCTCAACATAAACTGCCCTTGCTTCTTTCAAACATAATCTTTACGTGCCGGGTGTTTACTGCAAGCCTTTCTTCCTGGCTTTTCCCAAAATGGCCTGTAGCAAAACGCACAGGCACGAGGCCTGGGGTGAGGTGCGGGAGAGGACAGCGGGAGCATCGATCGCGAGAGACATCCAGGCCTCAACCTCTCCCAGACTGTCTTTTAATTGCAGCTTCTCCTTTTTTTGCCCCTCAGATCGTCAATCCGCCGAAAGACCTGAAAAAGCCTCGTGGGAAGAAGTGCTTCTTTGTCAAATTTTTTGGGACTGAAGATCAGTACGTACCCGCTTCGTTTTTTGTTTTTTTTCCTGCCTAAGGGGAATGGCTATTTTTAAACTTCCAGGGCCTTTGTGGGAAAGATCTGTGCCGGCTGGCACTGCCGTGACATCCTGCAAAAAATTGTCTTAAGCATCAGCCAGTGGTGAGACGGCTTTTTAAAATCACTCATTTGGGCCCGGCTGAAGCAGCCTGGGTCACCTTTAAAATACCAGCTGCCTGCTAAAGGGCTGTGTTAAGGGGACATTTTTGTTTCTCTCCTGGGGAGTGTCCCTATACCATCATAGAATGTCACCAGGCCTCTAGACGAGTCTGTGATGGTCCTGCCTTTGGACCGCTTGTTGTTGCTGTATTTGCTGGCTTCCTGGAGTCCCCCAGATGGACCAAGGGTGCCCTTAATTTGCTCCAGCAGAGCTGCAGCGTTTGAAGGGAAGGAATTGGACTCTGGCCGTGAAGCTGCGGATTTTTCAGAGTTGTGTCTCTGGCAAGCGAGTCATGCCACACGCCGAAGGGCAAAGTTGAAACATTTTTGTCATGGGGTTGTCTTTGACTGATGCATGGTCTTGGGTGTTTGCGCTGTCTTGCTGGCGCATGTAGATAAGGAAGGCATGTCCAGGATCTGAATAGCTGTGGAACTGGTGGCCTTTTAGTGGTGTTGTAGACGGGTTGCGGTTTGGTTGCCTCAGACATAGCTAGGCATTAGAGCAGGGGTAGTCAAACTGCGGCCCTCCAGATGTCCGTGGACTACAATTCCCATGAGCCCCTGCTAGCGAAGTCTTGCAGGGGTTCATGGGAATTGTAGTCCATGGACATCTGGAGGGCCGCAGTTTGACTACCCCTGCATTAGAGTAACGCCTGTGCCTTGTTGAGCCTGAGGGACATGTCTGAGATTACCCAGCTAGTGTAGCAAAACAACTTCCATGGGAGGCAGCTTTATACAGCTGTCATGGAAAGCAGTCAGAGTGCTGGGGGGGAGGTTCAAAGCAAGCATTGTGCCCTGATGGAGGCAGCTATTTCGGAAGGATCTCTGCAGACCTGAAAGCAAGACCCCTGGGGCCTTCTGCAGGACCCCTTACTCCAGGATGGAGAGCCAGAATGGGCCAGGTAACCTGCATCAGTTAAAGGCTCTCAGCTTGTTTTCCTACTGCAAGAAGCAGTTGGAAACTGGAGGGGGAGGGAGGTTGCATCGTGTTCGCCCTGCAAAAGTGGGTCAGGTATCCGGAATATTTTTTCCCCGTCCTGACTTAGATCAGCAAAGGGACTGCAAGCGGAACGAACGATGTAGCTGTATGTATGTGTCGTGTAGACTTGAAAAGCCATTGGCTGGCGGAAGCCCACGGCCTGTTGGAGGAGCCTGCTTCCTCTGAGCCACATAGTGGCTCATGAACGGTTTGGGACTTTTGTCTATCAACAACGAAAGGCAGGGCTGTCACGATTCCTGCAGGGCGAAGGACATTGGGTTAGATTCACAGCTTGGCTTCCTGAGAACAGTGGTGTTGTTGTTCTTTAAATAAAAGGCAATTTCGAGTTGTTATAAGTTAAGAATGCACATTTAAAAGTACCAGCATGGGAGACATTGCCGAAACCTTGGGAGCCGAGGAGGGGCAGAAATCCGGAAATCTGACCTTGGAAGGCTCGGCAAAAGAAGTTTGAAAAATTGTGACGCAAGTCGGAATAGGACAAATAGTTGAGAGCAAGGGATCTGAAGAGGCTTCTGGGAATGGACTCACAATAAGCACACTACTGTTGACGTAGCATTCATTTTGCAAGTAACCAATGATGCTTCTATTCCCCCCCCCCCCCAATAATCCCTCTTGTATCACTTGCCTAAGTCTCGCACAGTCCTTGAAGGGTATGCCTTCAGGAGTGGTAGAGTAAGGAACGCCCTTACCTGGTTTTGGATATGACTCCAGAACGATCTGTCCACTTGCTCAGTGCAGTTGCTGCTCGGAAAACCAAGAGAGTGGGGATAGATTTCTGGACCTGCTGACAGCACTTCCTGTATAGATCTCTGGAAAGAATGTACATAAAGCGCACTCTAAAACACTGTATAAACATACCATAGTAGTTGGCCAAGGAAACTGAGGCTGAACGTGACTGCTAGGCATTTTGGATCGTCAGTCAGCTTTTAATGCTGCTTTGCCCAACCAGGAGCCCTGGCTGGGAACCGGTGCATGTGTCCAAAGCATGGCCCTTTTGGGAACCCGGGGCTTTGGTCTCTGCACCTGTTTTCTGTGGGGCCCGAAGACGTGCAGAAGTCAGCAGCGGTGGACTATTTGCCTTGAATGGCGGGAGGGACGACTTGAAAACCAAATTCCGCATGAGCCGCATGCATATTAATTGCCGGTCTTCAGAGCCAGGGTCCTTGGGGACCAAGTCTAGGGGCGGATCTGAATTCCGTATTCAGGCCCAGGCACCGTCCCTGCCCTAGTTTTCAGGAAAGGCAGGGGTGAATGGGCTTCCTCCAACAGCTTTGCCTCACCGTTCACTACAGGACGGATGCCTTGTGATTTCAGATCCTGTCCAAAGAGCAAATCCTGCATTTCCGGAAGAACAAAGTGGGTGCATCCCCCCCCCCCTCAATATACATACATTGACTAGAAAACCCCAGTGACTTATATGGAGCTTGCTCCTCAGTGTGTGTGGAGTGAAATGAGCTTCAGGATCCATTTTATCCATGTGTAGGGCTCTCGTGCTTTGAACTAAAGGGATTACAGCCCTGCAGATTATCGCTTCCCAGCTGGCTGCTTGCAGCTGTAACCATCCTGCAAACATGCCCAATTCATGTTATTCCTTCCTTGCCTCGTTTCTCATTACCCGCATCTTGATCCTGACCATGGTAACTGCTCACCTGGCATCGGCCAAAACTTGCAAAGGCTCTTGTAACAAAATTAAAAGGCACTCGCTTCTCTGAATGCTTCTGCAGTGGCCTTGCGGACATGTAATGAGACACGTAGTAAAAACGAAGCGCCGTATGCTCAGTCCCCAGCACAGTGCAGAGAATCCAAAACTGCCGGAGATTAATGCCATTCAGGTCAAAGGCCCTGGCTGGGAGAAGGACAACTTTTAGGTGCCTGGGGACGTGGCAGCACGTGGGAGAGGGGAGACGTTGGAGGCCCCAATTGAGAGAGAACGAGCTCCCCCAGGAGCCATTTCTTTTGCCTGCTTTAAAATTGGGGCCGCCTCCAAACGTTATCGAAGGCTACAGAAGCCATTTTAAAAGAGAGAGAGAGAGAGAGAGAGAGAGAGAGAGAGAGGCTTAATGCGGCCGGACTCTCAAGGAGCTGCCGGCAAGCAGAGGGGATTTGGGGGCTTTCCACGGAACGTTCCCGGCGCTGACATTCCTGAACCGTCAATGTGCCGGGTATTGCGAAATGACAGGCAAGCCGCAGGAGCCGTCAAGGATCTTTCAAGGATACGACAGCGGAGAAAAAGCCATTGTGCGGTTGGCCTAGTTTGATCGGCGGGGAGAGAGAGGCGGATGGAAGGGAGGAGGATGCCGAACACCAGGCAAGCTGTCCAGTGAGCAAAAAGTATAAGACATATCAAGATGTCAGGCCCTTACAGTGAGCATATACAAGGGCTGGCCTAAGGTCACCCAGCTGGCTGCGGGTGCAAAGAGGAGAAAGAAGAAGCCTTACCCACCCGCGAAGAAGAACAAGCCCAAGGTCACCCAGCCTGCTGCACGTGGAGGAGGAGTGGGGAATCAAACCTGCTTCTCCAGATTAGAGGCTGCTGTTCTCGACCACTTTAACAGAATATACAAGCAGTTTAACCCACAGTGTAATTGAATGCCTCAATGATCAGGCTCCCAACAGACCTACATGGCTGCCATGTGTGTGCAGAGGGACTGAAGAAAGCGGCGTCTGCCACAGAATTCAGTTCTCTGGTACGCCTTCATTTGGTTCCTTTAAAAAAAAAATCCCACCAAGTTTCTAGCATGCGGGAACATCAATGGGATGGCACCTTAACGACCGTCATGCTCTGAGAATATTGTGAGGGCTTTAAAACACATCCCCCTGGACAATACGGGTGCATGGGTAGGATTGGACGGCTGCTTGTGCAGCTGAAAAGGTACAACAGATGTAATAATTCACAAACGAGGGCCTGGTTTTGCTCGCAGTCAGGCGTCTGGCAGAGCATTAATGTTGCTAAGAAGAGGCAGAATAGCTATTTGTGAACGCCAGGACCTCGGTGGGTGCGGGGAGGGGGTCCGCTCCTGGAATAGCGAGGGGTGTCGACACTGCTGCTGAGCGTTTCATGGGCTTTCGCTTTCTCTTCCCAGTGCGTGGATCAAAGTGGAGCAGCTGAAACCCTACCACGCCCACAAAGAGGAGATGATCAAAATCAACAAAGGCAAGCGGTTCCAGCAGGCCGTGGATGCCGTGGAGGAGTTCCTCAAGAAAGCCAAAGGCAAGGACCAGGTGAGTGTCCCCCTGGGCGCAGTGGACCTTCGGCAGGCGGCTAGGGAGGGCATACGGCTGAGGAGCATCTCCAGGTTTTGGTTCTGCCCAACAGTGGCTAAGGTCGCACACGTTGGTGAAGCCAGCTGGCTGTCATGTTGCCCTGACAGGAAACAGACAGAAGGGCTGGTAGATCTATCCTGCATTCTTGGCCTTAGGTTTGTGTGCCCTAGAGTGTTAGAATTGTGCCTGTTTAGGAAATACAGCTGTACATAGTTCCTCGATCCTGGTCTGTCCTGAATTTGGGGCTTCAGCAGGGACCTCTCCTCCTCTTGTGTGGTTGTGTGTGCAGGGCGAGAATCACTGGCAGCTCCCCCCACCCCCTTCCTTCACCCCTCTGTTCTGTAATCTCTCAGGCATCTCACAGTTCCGCCGAAGAGAAGAACCGGCGGAACTCCAGCGAGGAAAGAGGGAAAGCGGCGGCGGGCGAAGAGAAACGCAAAGCCGGGCTGGCTGACGGGAAGCCGAAAAAGAGAGTCTCTTCAGTCTCCTCGGAGCGAGGCTCCAAGTCCCCGCTGAAGAGGACGTACGAGCAGAGCCCCCGGAAGCGGGGACGGCCCCCCAAAGACGAGAAGGTTTGTGTTTGGCGCCTCATTTCCACCTCCTCTGAGCTTTGTCTGGGTGGAATGTAACCTTATCGACCCGACCGGACGACCTTGGTGCTGTGGCATGCGCTCGGCTATCCCAAAGTCTTACTGGCCAATCGCGTTGTTTGGCAGTCCTGGTCCCTCTCTCCTCCAGCGCCCTCAGACAGGGTGTGTTTTTTGAGCTGCACTATCGTTGAAGATGAAGAAACATTGACAGAAGCGAGAAGACCTCTGTTTCCAGGGACCCCCCCGTGCTCCCTCGCTGCTGTTTGTGGGTTCGGTTTTCTTTCCTCAGTGGCCTTTTGGATGTTTCTACCCATCTGCCAGCAGCACCCGTCTGCCTCTGTCCTGTTCAAGAAAGTTAGACGTTCTCCCTTCGGTTGTGGATCCTGCCGCTCCAGTGGGTCTGATTGAGTAAACGTGCTCCAGAAAACTTAACACAGAGCCTGCTGCGTGGACGAAGGAGGACGTAATAGGGGAACTTAGATTTACCCTGACGTGGACGGCCCTGAGGATTCTTCCTGATCTCTACTCTGTTGATCCTCAAAGGGATACTTTGCCTGCTTGAAATTGGGCCTGAAGTTATGTAACTCTTCTCCTTTACATTTGAGGCCAGGAAGACCTTAGAGACAAAGCTTCTACCCTGGAAATCCTGCTAGGCTCGGAGATGCTCGTGGGCCGCAGATGGCCACGGCCTCATTTTCTTTGAAAGGAGGTGTCTCTGGGGGCTCTTGCCTATCTGGTCATTGTGGTGCTGTGTTCCCTGGAGGAACGGAAGCCTATTAGAGAGACTGGGCAACTCTTAATTTTTTAACCTACCGAGTGAAGAAGAAGAGCTGGTTTTCCGTGCCCTGTTGTTAACTACCCGAACACGTCTCAAGGCAGTTTGCAGTCTGATTACACTGATTTCGGTGGGTCCTGAGGCCCCCCCTTTTCCTTTAGCTAGCAATCACCAAGGGTCCTGACATGCAGCTGAGCCCACCAATCCCGCCACTTTGCAAGGTGCCGACATCCAGCCTCCGGGTGACTTTAGATGCCTCAATCCTGCGACATCTGGACTTTGTCCAGCTGACTACAGGCCGGACGATCTGTGGCACGCCTGGAATGGGGACGGTTTGAGACCGGCCTTGCCACTTTCAGTAATTTCTCAACAACAGCGGCCAACAAAGAAACAGGAGAGCATAGTGAAGGAAGACGTCGCCTCCCACCCCGCCTCACCCCAGCATGGGAAATTGATTGGGAAGGGGACGATGCATCACGGCCACACGTCAGCGCATTGATGACACTGTGGCCATGGTCTCAAGCCACTTGGCTGGAAAATCAGCCCCCAAGGACTTGCTTCTTGGATTCACCCTGCACGGACAACTGTGTTCATCTGAATTGCTCCGAAGCTGCCGTTTTCTCTCTTCTTCTTGATTTTGGTTGATCCTTCTGGCTCACCTTGTTCCTGGGCTTTCAGGGCAGGGGGGCAGTGCCTAAAATGCACATTCAAATGGGAATTTGGGGAGGGGGATCCCAAAACCCAGCAATGAACTGATTTCCTATCTGCCTGCCGGTGGGTGTTATACCGTGTTGCCTTCAGCACAGCCTCGGAATTTGGCAAGAGAGGAGGGCAAGGCAATTTTGCAACACTGAGAAGGTTTCTTTGTGTCCTCACGCCGCAGTGTCTCCACAAGCCCTGCTTTCCCTCTGGAGCTGCCTGACACGGTGTGGTTTCTCCCTCCTGGTCAGTCTGTCTGTTCTCCCCCAAGGTCACAACCTGTTACACTGCAAATTCCTCCCCACCCCTTTGTTGTGCTGTTGTGCAACCCTTTCCTCTGCTGTGTCAGCAAAGGGCCCTTCCTCTGCTTGGGTCAGCAACACTCCAGCTTGGCGAAGGAGTTAAGAGTGATGGCTGGGTATGATTCCCTGCTCCTCCCCATGTCGCCAGCTGGGTGACCTTGGGCTAGTCCCAGTTCTCTCAGGGCTCTCTCAGCCTCACCTGCCCCCCCAAAGGCGCCTGTTGTGGGGAGAAGAAGGGAAGGCTACTATAAGCCACTTCTTTGGGTAATGGAAAGTGGGGTATAAAAACCAGCTCCTCCTCTTCTGCCTTTCGGAGCAGCCTCTTCCCCAGAAGGGATTTGGGACGCGTTCAAGACCGGGGCTTCTTGAAATGTTCAAAATGTCGCTCATCCCCGTCCCCAGCCTCCCATGCGACTTTTGAGGTCCTGTCCCCATGCCACCCCCTTGATTGCTTTCCTTGTCTCCCCGCAGGATTTAACAATCCCGGAGTCGAGCACCGTGAAGCGAATGATGACGGGGACCGTGGCGGGATTCAAGTGGCCCCCAAGTGTCAGCGAGGTGATTGAACGCTCCCCCCTTCCCCCTGGTCTCGGTCTCAGTAACCCCGTGGCCCTGCACAGGCTGCTCTCCCTCTGCGGGACTCAAGGATGCAGCGTTTGCTTAGCCTTGCAAGGAGTTGATTGCACAGCCCAGGCCAGGGCAGGCATGTCGCAGTTCCGGGGAGCGCGCATGAGCTTCCAGAGCCACACGTGAACGCCCGGCCGCTGGGTCCCCTCCAGCTTTCAGAGCTGAAACGGCGGCATAAATGTTTAGATGCTTGTAGGTAGCTGTCTGTGTAGTGGGGATGCAGTAATAGAGCATTGATTGGGAATGTGGGAGTTGTCTTATCAGTTCCAGCCTGCAGCTGAAGAGATGGCAGCAGTTACTGAGGGAAGCAGGAAGGGAAGCAGACAGGGATATTTGCCTTGGCTAAAGCTGATCCAGGTGGCTTTAAAAGTGCGTAAGCGCTCCGAGCTTGAGGAATCTTCCCCCCTCACAATGAGACTATAAGAGAAGTGGGCCCAGAACTCCGGAAGCCCCAAGAAGACAGAGCATCACAACCCTAGACAGAGTGTCCCATCTCGATCTTGTGGCTCAGAGCCGCTGAAGGACCTCCACTCCGGAGGTTTCTCCACTCCTGCTGTCACATGGGTTCTTTGAATCCCGCCATCAACCCTTGGAAATGCTTCGGGTCAGATTTAGGCTGGCTTGAGTCATTTTTTCAGACAGCCACCTCTTAAGCTGATCCGAGTGAGGCAGGACCCTAGCCTAGAGCAAGGGAGAAGTTCTTAGGGAGAAGTTCCGTTTTGTTCAGTGGAGGAGCTTCATAAATGGGCTTAGGGTTGCCGCCTTAGAAGCAAGGCATGGAAGGTGGATGCAGTCCTTGAGCTGCAAAGTGCCGTGAACGTGTGTGGGTCATAACTCGCCCACGGAAGCTGTTTTCCCAGCGTTCTTCCACATTCTCTGCCATTGAGCAGGCCCCTGAGTACCTCTCTCTTGTCTGGGAATATTGCTTGCCTTCCCCTGGCACTTCACGCTAGTCGTTCTCCGCAGTCGGTAAGATTTAGGATTCTTCGGCCCTTTGCTGTGCCTGGGCAATCGCGATCACACTTGCTTTCCAATAAGGGGGGGGGGCAAGCGTTGAGGCTGCTTCAGAGGCCGTGAGCCGTCGGGAGGATGCGTTGACTTGGTTTTCTGCCTGCCTGAGTTTCCCCCCTTTGCCGTTGCAGCCCGTGAAAGACGGCGACCCGCATTTCCATCACTTCCTGCTGAGCCAGACGGAAAAGGTGAGCGGCAGAAGCCGGGCCCGTCCCAAGGTGGCCTCTCGCCAGCTGCGAGCAGACAGGTTTTGCTCCCAACAGAGGCCGCCCAGCCGAGGGCCTGCCACGATAAGGTTAAGGCTCTCTTGCAAGAGAACAAAAATGTTCACTGGATTCCTCCCAAATACGTTCGTTCTCTTTCTCTCTGTCTTTCTGTCTGTCTGTCTCTCCTTCCTGCTCTCGTCGTGCAGCCGGCCGTTTGCTACCAAGCGATCTCGAAGAAGCTGAAGGTGTGTGAAGAGGTACAGCCGGCTTTAGCTCTCGACCCCTCCTTTGTCAAGAGCACGGCCGGCTTGCCCCGAAGTGAAACGCTTCTCTTTGCCTTCTTCTCCCGCCCCCAGGAGACCGGCTCCACCTCTATCCAGGCAGCAGACAGCACAGCGATCAACGGCAGCATCACGCCCACAGATAAGAAGTAAGAGCCTCCCTCTGTCGGGGAGGTCTCCCCCCCCCCCTTAACGCTTCCCGGCCGGCTTCGGACTGGGGAGAGGGCCAGCGAGCGGCCTGGAGCCACTTAAATGGGGGCCGGTCCTGTTCTTCGCCGGTCTCTGTCTGGGCTCCTGAGGTGAGTTTTGCTCAGCTTCAACTAGGGGGATCCCTTCCCCGCCCCTGTCCAAGCACCTCTCTCTGCCGCTCGAAAGAAGGGGGTCTGGACTGGCCCTAGTAGTCCAGGCAAGCCTGGTCCCATCCGAAGCTCAGCAGGGCTGACCCTGGCTAGTATTTAGGGCTGAGACCTCCAAGGAATGCTCGGGCTTGTGATGCAGAGGTGGGTGATGGCAGAACGGATCCTGGGAGCTGAGCGTGGAGCGGTTTCCTTGCCCAGGGCTCAAGGCGGCCCCTGCAGTGTAGTCCCCCCCCCACACACACACACATCCTCTGCACCTACATGTAGGCATGTCTCTGACATTCTTTGCCCAATGAGGAGTCCTGGGACAGCAGAGAGCCATAAGCGAGGGCGGAGCTTCCAAAAAAAGGCCCCTTCCTTTCCCCCGTACTCTGACTATGAAGATTGCTTGGGTTGGGCTCACCCAACGGGACCTGGAGCCTGTCTCCCTGCCGTTCAAACTGTGCTGTGCAGGGTGGGCATGTGAATCATAGAATCATAGAGTTCGAAGGGGCCATACAGGCCATCTAGTCCAACCCCCTGCTCAACGCAGGATCAGCCCTAAGCATCCTAAAGCATGTGGATCGAAGAAGAGTAACCCCGTGTTTCCCTTCCTTGGGTCCCTCAGCACAAGGAAAGGGCTACGGAGGGCTCTTCCAGGGAGTTTCCCTCCTGGTCCATCCAAGCAAGCAGTAACGGCCGCCACATTGTGGTTTCTTTTGGAAGAACCTGCCAGGAACTTCCCTTCGACGTGTCCCTTCTCAGGTTTGCTGCTCCTGCCACTTCTACTCCCCCCCCCCCCAACCATGAGCTGGAGAGCCGAGTCCGTTTAACCCCTAGAAGGAAAGGAAGAGGCGGACCCCGAGGTCCTTGCAGGAATGGCCCTGTGTGACACTTCCTGTCCCCTCCCCTCCCCGAGTGACAGAGCCAGAGTCGGACTTCCTGTGTCGCTCTCGTTTCCCGCCTGTGCCGACACGGGGCAGACCGCAGCCTCTTTCCTTGTGGTTTTCTGTGCCGTTTCGGCCACCAGCTTTCAGGATGTCGGGTTTGCAGCCCTGCTGAGGGGGGGACCAAAGTAGCAATGAAGGCCTTCAGGTAAGCCCCCGTCCCCTGTAGCATCGGCAAGAGAAACCGCAAGCCCCCCATAAGCCAGCGAAGATGGGCCACGGATTGCCAGTCTGATGTAATCCTTAGAGCTGAGCTTATGCACGTTTAGTCATTCCTCACTCTCTTGGCCTCACTTACTTTGTGGAACAAAGTCAAATCCCGCCGGCACTTTGAAGACTCACCAAGTTTCATTATGCGTGGCAGCGTCCATGTGCTTTTCAGAAGAAGCACACCTGTGCACAAAGGTTTATATCTAGGCTGCGACTTCCTTGGTCTTCACGGCGCCCCTGGAGTCCAGCTTCCTTCTGTTGCTCCAGACCCACCTGGATCTATTTGGAGAGAAGGGGAGAGCAATGTTGTTCTCCCCTGCCGCCCAGAAAAGTGGGGGGAGGTCTTTGGAAGATCTCGAGAGGTTCTTGACTGGCCACCACGCTGTCCCGTTGGCTTGTTTCCCCTTCGCAAGCGCAGGCAGCTGTGAGCTGGGCGTTAGGCACACAGCTTCTGTGAGGCTGAGGTTAGCCTTGTCAAGATCCGGTCGGAGGCATCGGCGAGGAAGAAGCAGGGCCGTTCCTAGAGCAGCTTCCTCTCTTTTTAGTCGGGCGTCACCTTTCTGCTTTCCTGGAAAGCTGGCGCCAGTCCCTCCCAAATGCAACAGCACGCCTTTCTCTTCTGTTGGTAGGTTGGATAAGGAATTTGACCCATTAGCGGAAACTTTCCCTGACCCCCAGCCTGGAGTGGCCACTAACAGGTGAATTCCACAGGGACAGCCCGGGCGCGTCGGCAGGAACGTGAGCTGCGGGAGGAGGGGGGGAAGCCCTTGAGGAACAAGAAGGGTCCTTTGTGGTCTGAAGGCGTGGCCGGAAGTTCCGAGCGAGCCTCCGGTCACCTCTGCGTAGGGGAGCGGGAGGAGGTTCGCGAGCACTTAACGGAAGGCAAGTTGTGGCCCTGCCCTTGTGGAATTTGATATTCTGCAGAGAGGTTTGCTTGGAGCAAGGGGGATGCAGAAGCGGCACAGTCACGGCCAAGGTGACAAGAAATAAAGTGGCGGGGCAGAAGGGTCAGGGCTAGGAGAAGGGAAGCAAGGGGGGACTCGGATGAGGGAAAGCCGTTATCTGGTGGGTCTCTTTTTTGCGTGCCTCAGAATGTCTCCTGCTCCCCAGTCAGGGGCACTTCTTAATCCAGGACTGGGGCTGCCGCTGTGACGTTCTGTTCTAGAAGTGCCGTGTCAAATGTTCGTCCTTTGCGCTTGGTTTTTAAAAGGCAGCGAGAGGCCATGGCCCCTGGGCACAACGGCAAAGGCTTGGCTCTTAAGGAGCCTCAGACCCACTCCCTGAGCCAGGGAGGCCGATTCAGGGCTAGATCGGAGCCCGAGTTTCTCTCCTACCCAAGCCCCTGTCTTGTGCTCTCAAGTTTCCCCCGGGCCTCTCCCTGGCTTCTGCAGCCTCAGAGATGGCTCAGCTTAGTCTGGTTAAGCAGAAAGAGAGGCCTCCATGGCAGGGCCAGGAAAGAAACAGCACTACAAACATTCTTTTTAAGCATGACTTCTGCCCCCTTCCATTTCTACTTTTTTAAGAAGGCCTGTGAACCCCACTGCTCTTAGGAACCACACACCTGACTGCCTCTCTGGAATCCCTGGCAGTCTCTCTCTTTTCCTGACTCTCAAGTCTCTCTAAATCTTTCTTTCTCTCTCTCTCTCTCTCTCTCTCTCGATGGCTCTCCGGCGTTCACTGTCTCCTCTCCTCCCCAGGATAGGGTTCCTGGGTCTCGGCTTGATGGGCAGCGGCATCGTCTCCAACCTCCTGAAGATGGGGCACACCGTCACCGTCTGGAACCGGACCGCGGAGAAGGTGAGCCTCGTCTCACAGCCAGCACGCAGCGTGGATTTGTGAGAGGGAGGGGCCGTGGTTGCTCGGCATGCAGAAGACCCCCGTTGGGACGGCCTCGTGCCGCTTGCCTCCGTACTGCGATCCTTTCCAGCGGCCTCCACGTCTGACACGGGGGTCTGTGCTTTTTTGCAGTGTGATCTGTTCATCCAGGAGGGGGCGCGCTTGGGAAGAACCCCCGCCGAAGTGGTCTCCACCTGCGACATCACCTTCGCCTGCGTCTCCGATCCCAAAGCGGCCAAGGATGTAAGGATTACCTCTTTTTGCTTCCGCGGTGGAATTCCTTTGCCTTCCCTAGACCCTGGTCTCACCCAGCAGGGCTCTCCCGGCGTCCTTGAGCAGCATTCCCCTGGTGTCGAAACCACGGCGAGACCCGCGGGGCTGCAAGCGGCCGTCCGGCCAACCTGGCAGTGGCCCGGTTGGCGTCGCTTAGCAGACACCCTATTGCTTTACCGCTCTCCTGTTCCCACAGCTGGTGCTGGGTCCTAGTGGGGTGCTCCAGGGGATACGTCCCGGGAAGTGCTACGTGGACATGTCCACCGTCGACGCCGACACGGTGACGGAGCTGGCCCAGGTACGCACGCCGGGCTCAGCCTTTTTTCTCTCTTTGGTAACGAAAAGAACGGAGCACTCGTTCATTGATAAACTGGGGGGGGGGGCTTCTTACGTTTTATGTTAGGGGGGAGGAGTTGCTTTGCGAGCGGGGCCCCCTGCTTGACAGCAATTGGCCCCCTGCCTGTTAGAAAGGGGTAGGCCTGGCCAGAGATGCCATCGGGGGCTCATTTTCTCGCTCTCCCCTCCCAGGTGATCGTCTCCCGCGGCGGCCGCTTCCTGGAAGCCCCCGTCTCAGGGAACCAACAGCTGTCCAACGACGGGATGTTGGTGATCTTGGCTGCGGGGGACAGGGGCTTGTACGAAGACTGCAGTAGCTGCTTCCAGGCCATGGGGAAGACCTCCTTCTTCCTAGGTAATTTCGCCCCCATTCCGGCGCCAAAAGGAACCTCGATGGCCAGGGCTTGCGCAGGCGCCCGCAATGCTCACCCGCCCTCGCCATCTTCCATTTGCACGGGGCCAAGCTTTGCATCCCTGTGCACATGGGTGCAAGGCTGTGCGTTTAGGCCTAACCTCACCCTGCTGCGGAGGTGCTGGTGGTTGTCCCTGGGGTGTTCCGCTTTGAGAGCGCAGCCTTTCAATGAGTCTCTCCTCCCCCGCAGGAGAAAGAATAGGGGGTGTGCTTGGTTCTTTCCCTGAAGGGTTTTGATCCTAGGCAGCTGGGTTTGGGTGGGCAGCGGCGATGGAAGGCCGCCCCTACACACTGCCTCCCCTTCCCCCCGTGTCCAGGGGAAGTGGGAAACGCCGCCAAGATGATGCTGATCGTCAACATGGTGCAAGGGAGCTTCATGGCCACCATCGCCGAAGGCCTGACCCTGGCCCAAGTGACCGGCCAGTCCCAGCAGACCCTTCTGGACATCCTGAACCAAGGACAGCTCGCCAGCATCTTCCTGGACCAGAAGTGCCAAAGTAAGTTTCCCCCCTATCCTTCTGTACTCTCTTGGCCCACATATCTTTGCCCATCTGATTTAGAGTTGCATTGAAAGGAGACGGTAACTCAGGTCTCCCTGAGCCAAAGCCGAAACGTGTCGTTCGGCGATCTCTGTGTGGCGCCACCGAGGAAGCAGCCAGGGCCTTCATTCGACAGGTGGATAACGGGGTCACGAAGGGGGAGGCCACAGCCCAGCAGCGGGCAGGGGTGAAATCCGTACGCAGAGACGAGAAGCTGTTGGCAGCCGCCAGGAAAGCGGAATACGGAAATCCTCCTGGCACTCCTCAGAGTTACCTTTCCCCCTTTCCCTTTCTCCCATCTCTTCCAGACATCCTGCAAGGAAACTTTAAACCAGATTTTTACCTAAAATACATCCAGAAAGATCTCCGGTTAGCCATTGCACTAGGCGACTCCGTCAACCACCCAACTCCCATGGCAGCTGCCGCCAACGAGGTACGTGCCGCCCGGAACCACCGCCCTCCTTTTGGGCTTTGGGGGAGGCTTCTGAAAGCCGAAGGGGTCTGCCCCGTGGCCCTGGAGGTGCTGCAAGGATTTTCTCTTGGAGAGAGAGAGGGGGGGGGCCTTCAAATCTCGTTGCCTACTTGCGTGTTTTCAAGCCAGCTTGAGAGCCACAGTGCTGGAGCAAAGTCAAAGCTGGGGGAATAAATTCTGGAGCCCGTCTGCTGGCCTGAAATAGGGTCCAGATGGAGGTGGGAAGGTGCCAGGTGGGTGGGCTCTGTTGCCACCCACCTGGAGGGTAGTACCATCCTTAATCCAAGGGCTCGGTGAATCAGCGATGGCGTTTTGAAATGGATCAGGCCGATTGCACTGGCTCCGTTCTCCGTGCTCGGCGAGTTTGCTCCTTGCTGTGCTTTGGAATGCTTTCCCCGTCTCCCTTCTCGTGCATCACCTCTGACCTCACCTGGTCTACTTCCACTCTGGCTTTGATTCCCCGCTCCTCCACATGGCAGCTTGGGCCAGGCACGGTTCTCTCTGAGCTCTCTCAGCCCCACCTCCCTCACAGGGTGTCTGTGGTGGGGAGAGGAAAGAGAAGGCGATTGTAAGCCTACTTTGAGCCTCCTTTGAGACTGCAGCACCCCCAGCTCTTCTGCTCCTCTTTATATATGCTCACTGGAAGCATTTGGCATTTTATATGTTTCGCTTCGAGCTTCTTGGACAGCTTGCCTGGTGCTCGGTGTCATCTCTGCCATCTGCCGTTCGCTGTCTCTCCGCAAATCAAACTTTTTCCTCTTCCTCCGCCCCTTCAGACTTTTGCCCCCGTCTGAACCCTATTTACCTTGAAACCGCATCTCTTAAATTTGCCCACAAGCTAGGTAGGGGAGAGTCAGTTGCGAAAATCCTTTTACGGAGAAGGGAGTCGCTGTTCATTCAGGGTTGTCTCCCTGTCCCCCGAAGACACAATCTGCTTTCCCAGGCCCAAGCGTTGAGGGCTGTGTGGGAGAGGGCCATCCTGCAAAGCTGCCTACACACATTCTGTCGCTCCGGGAGAGGCAGCACGACAGGCATGGCTGAATCCGGCCCAGGCGGTAGCTTACCGGTGCCAGGCAGTGGATAGCCTTGGAGCAGAATTAGCCAGAGAGGTTTCATGCTGCCCCCCTCTGTGTAGACGACCAGGGCTTGATCCCGCCCAGAGTTTGTTGCTTGCCAAGGTGGGCCTGCTTCTCTGCTTCTCGTTCTTTGGAAGCAGCAGGCAGCGGGGTTGTGCGGCTCACAATGACTCACAAAGTTCCTCGGATAAACGGTTTGGAACTGCATCTTGGGCTGCTCCCTCAGCTCGATGCAAGCAGACTCCTCCGGTGTGGTTTTGCATCGCTTAACGTGGCCGAGATAACCCTGGACTCTGCTTCAGTTCCATTCAGTTCCCCCGAATCCTGTTGCGTTGTTCGGGGAACGTCCCACCTTGTCCTACGAAGGCCGGAAATTAAAAAATAAAAATGCACAAAGCAGCCATCCACTTCTTCGGGGGTCCCCAACCTTGTGGAGCTAGGAATGTGGGCGCGGAGTGGCGGGGGGAGGGGATGAGCCTGCTCCGCCAATCAAATCTCCAGTAGGAAAAGCCCCCGCAGCCCCACCCTCTCCCTTAAAGCACTCTGCGGGTGCCACACGAGAGGTCCGGGGGCACCGTGTTGGGGACCCCCTCGCTGAGCGGTGGCTGAGGATGCCGATCCCTGAAACAAGTGACTGACCCCTCCCTCCCTCCCTCTCTGTGTCTCCTGCAGGTCTACAAAAGAGCGAAAGCATTGGACCAATCAGACAACGACATGTCGGCTGTGTACAGGGCTTACATTCACTAGGGCTACCCCCCCCCTCTTCTTATTGTTAATACCCTGATTATTAATTATGATGATGACGAATACTGGGTTTTTAACTCTGGACCAGTCCATCTCTGTCTGTCTGTCCGTTTCTCTCCCTCTCCTCCGCCCCCTCCATTTTCTTCTTCTTCTTCTTCTTCTTCTTCTTCTTCTTCTTCTTCTTTTTTTTGTAAAATACGGGGATAAAAATACCTCTTTGGAATCTGCCACAAGAGCAGGTGCCACAGCCTCGCCTCCCCGCACCGGCAGAAGCAAGAATCAAAGGCCGGGGGGGGAGGGACTACGGCCATTGCCACCTCTCGACAGCGCATCTACCCCCTCCCTCCCTCCCACGCGGAGAGCCCCAGAACGGAATTGGCGATTTGTGATCCCCGGAGTGACCCGTTGCTTTCACTCCCTGGTTGTAAGAGCATCTTGCATTTTCTGTTGCTTTTTTGCCGTGAGTAATGTGGTTGCCGGCCTCTCGTGCGGCAGAGGACCCAGGATGCGCCCAGAGACAGCAGCCCCAAACACAGCGTATTGTTTTGGCACCCAGCTTCTCCCCATCCTGACATCACATCACAAAGGAAAGGTTCCTCGTGAGGACAGCCCAACGAAACCGTTGGCTTCCCTTCCCAGCGGAGCTTGGTTCTTGGAACACGGTCTCTGGCGCATAAGAGAGGAGCTTGGGTACCCCGGAATGCATGTGCTGAGACGGATTCCCCAGAAAGGTCAATGTGCTCTGGAGATCATTCATAAAACCCGTTTGCTTTTTTAAATGACTCCAGCACTGGAGTTGTGTGTGCGCGTGTGTGTGTATGTGTTTTAGATGAGGGGAAGAGTAAAATTTCATATCCTTTTGAGACCTCGGCTAAAACTCCCCGCCTTGCCGGGGCTCGCTAGGGCTTGAAAGAATTCTCCGAGCGAGAGTCCCAGAGCAAGAAGGTGCTCTCCGAGACCCGTCTCGAGGAAGCCTTCCGCTCCAGTGGAAATCTCCACTTCCACATTTTCCCACTGCTGAACCTGGAAGTTCCACCCCTTCCGTAACGGTTGGCTAGCAAGCGACCCGCAAGGCAGTAGGTGCCGTCGAGCAGCTTTCTGCCGCCGAAGGGTAAAGCTTTTCAAGGTCCCGTGGGGAAAACTAAGCTAGGACCCCAGATATCCGTTTGGAGTCATCCGGCTCACGTCAGGGGGCAGAAGACTTGCGTCGCGCCAAACAGAACTAGGGGAATGCCCTGCCCGGGCAGACCGGCTAGCCCAGGGGAAGGTCAAGAAAGATCTCCTGAGGAGAGGAAAGAAGGATGCTCTTTCAAACTCTGAAGTCTTTTTGTTTTTAAGGGGGGAAAAACAGACCTTCCATCAGTATTAGAATTTGAAGAGAGCCGTGGGGCCAAAGTTTGGAAGGCATTCCTGACCACAGGGTTGATTTTCGCCTCGATTTTCACAGCGCGCAGGTGGTGTCGGTCTTCTCCAGGGGTCAGGCTGCACTCCCCTTGTGCCATGTGCAGGTAGGAGGGCAGAATGTCCATTTGGGGGCGGGGGGGCAGCCTTAGGCTGAGGATGGAGCCCCACACTTTGCAGCTTCCTCGGTCTAACAGGGTGATCTTAAAGTTTCCCGCAAGGCAGGTTTGCTTTTTGCAGCAGAAACCACCGAACCCCCCTAGGCTTGGGGGCATCAACACCCTGTGGTGATGCCTTCTTGGCTCACACCTGGGGAACCCGTCAGTGATCCCAAATCCTTGGGCCGGGTCCGTTCTGGGGCAGAGGGAAAAGGGTTTAAGTTTGGTTTGCAAGAAAACCCCGCGAGAACCGGCTTTAGTCATTGTCGTCTTAATATTGTTGACAAATATTGTAAAGTTCCTTTAAAAAAAAAAGAGAAAAGACATGAGGATTTCTGTTTTAGCAAATGCTTTATATTTTGTTTGTTTGTTCTGTTCCCTTCCGTTTTTAAAAAGGGGGGAGAAATGTGACACGTGAAAAGCTTGTAAGAAAAAAAAAACAAAAGTTTCTTCTAAATTTCCCTGTCCCCCCTCCCCTCTTTCAATCACAGATCTATAGGTAATTAAGGTTGTGAATTTTTTTAAACGTTTTTTGCCTTGTTTTTAATTAACGTTTGTCATTCAAAATAGGATGTGTGGTGATGATTAAATGGCAAAACCCAATGAAATGAGTTTTTTTTCCTCCCTTTCCCCTTGTGCAATTAACTAAGCTACTGGCTTTAAAGGAAATAAAACCTTTCTTGGTAACACAACACCACTTGTCTGTTCCTAAAGCCGCCCCCATCCTCCCCCCATACCGAGAGAACCGCTGAAAACCAACCTGTCCTATAATGGTTAATGTAGGTGCCAATATTCACTTATAAAGTCCAGTGTGCATGACTTCTTCTTGATTACCACTTGTTTGGGTTCACTGCGTGGCAATCCCCGGCGTAGAACCAGAGAATCACAGCCAACCACTTTCTTAAAACGAGGCGCACATCTTTTCTCCCTTTCCTGTTGTATCCGAGGAAGTGAGCTTTGACTCTGAGAAGCTCATACTGGAGGAAAAGCCAGGATTAGTCCTTTAACTTTTCCCGTGGGCTTCTGTTTTGGCTCACCTGCATGAGCTGATGGAAGTGCATCCTGGTTTAGCTGGGCTTTTGATCTCTCCCTAATTAAGCCCTGGAGATTTATCTTGAAGAGCTGTTTTGAGGTTCACCCTTCCATGTATCTGAATAGTGGAGCTTTGATCCTGGAAGTCCTCTTGGTCTCTAAGGCAGGGTTGCCAGCTCTGGGTCAGGAAAGACCCCGCTAATTGAGGGGTGGGGTTTGGGAAGGGGAGAGCCTTCAATGGGGAGGAAGATTTTCTCCAGGTTACCTGATCTCTCTTTACCTGAAAATCAGTAATCAACCCAGGGGCTCTCCAGCCAGCACATGGAGGTTGGCAAGCCCACCATAAGGTGCCCCCCCCGCCTTTGATTTCCGCGCGTCGGTAAGACCACCCGGTCTGTGACGTCACCGACCCTTGATGCTCTGTGACGCCACCAAGCCCCTCCCCTCGGCCGAGAACGTGTCCTTTTGTGCCGCAAAAAAAACACAAGGGCGACAGGAGCCCGATCCAATCAGCTTCCGCGGCCTTCCGTAGTTGCTAGGCAGGAAAGGCCAGCGCCCCGGAGTGGGAGGGGGGACGTGGGAGAGACAGAGGGGGTAGGCGGGGCGAGGCGGGCCTCCTGCTCGTCCGGCCAATGAGCGCGCCCGCCCCCGAGGCGGCCGCCCAATGGGGAGCGAGGGGGCGGGGCCGCGCTTCAACGGCTGTCCCCTCGGCCGGCCGTCCGCTCGCTTCACTCTCCGGCTCGCTGGGCTCCGGTGGCGCCGGCGAGGGAGGCGGCAGAGGCGGCGGCCACGATGAGGATGGCGGCGCTGGCGAGCGCGGCCGAGCGGGCTGTCCTGGTGAGAGAGCCGTTGCTTCGTTTCAGGGGGGGGGGCTGGCCGTGACGTCACAGCACCGCCCCCTCTCCCCTTGGGGCGTGACGTCACAAAGATGGGCTTAGCCGGATCCCCCCTAAGCCCAGGCTGCCAACCTCCAGGCGGGCCCTGGAGGGCCTCCCCCAGCATTAGAGTTTATTCTTGCCTTGGGAAATGTGGGGAGATTGAGAGGAGGGGCGGTTGTTCAGTGGTGGGTCTGTTTTGATGGCGTCATATTGTCACTGTGACATCACTGGCCTGGGGTGAGCCTTGCTGCGGGGGTTGGCTGCGTCCTGCGTTGTATTCCCCTTTCTGAGCTCCACGGCAGTGGCATGGACGTGGCTTGGCATGCAGGAGGACCCGGGTTTGATCCCTGGCATCCTCCGTCAAAAAAGGACCAGGCAGCGGGTGACGGGAAAGACCCCGGCCTCAGGCCCTGGAGAGCGGCTGCTGGTCTGAGTCAGCGATCCTGGCCTTGTCGGGCCCCGGGGCGAAGGCAGCCTGGTGCGTGGGTGGTTGGACTGGATGGGGTGATGAGGGTGACGCCACGAGATCCCGTGAGACCGTAGCCCTTCTCGCTGCACGTGGGGTGGCCAAAGGTCCCCTTTGCCATTTCCCCAGAAACTGCCCCATCTCCGGCAGGAAGGGGCCTTTCATTGCGAAAAGTCCTGCTGCCCAGGAAGTGAAAGCAACACTGCTGCTGTATGCGGAGGATCCATTGGACTCCTAACAGCTTTGCCATCGAAACCGAGCCTCCGTATTCTTAAGAACCTGCCTTGCCCCGAGACCTTGCGGACTTTCTGTCAAAGGATCAGCAGTGGCCGTTCGAAGAGCCAGCCTGCTCCTCCTTGCCTTGTGACAACAATGAAGATCAGTAGATCAGCCCCAGCAGTCCCCTTCAGACTGGCAAGGCCCTCTGGTTCCCCTCGGAGGCTGCAGTCTTCACCGCTAAGGTTGGAGGATTCTAAGAATTCGTAAACTCTGCTGCGGGATGCTGACAAAATGATTGGGGGGCTGAAGCACCTTCCCTTGGAGGAAAGTCTGAAGAATTTGGGGGCTTTTCAGTTTAGAACAGAGACAACTAATTGCGGGGGGGGGGGATACGAGGTTTATAAAATTATGCATGGGGGTAGGTGGTTGACCAAAATAAATTTCCCTCCCTCTCCCAGAAGACTAGAACTGGTGGGCATGCAGTGAAACTGACTAAAGGAAATGTTTCTTTGCACAGATATTGACTAAAACGCGAGATTCTCTACTAGGAGATGTAGCGATCGCCACAGGAACAGAGAATTAGACAGATCCATGGAGGAGAGGTCCAGTTGTGGTGACGGAAGGGAACCTCCATGTTCAGAGGCAGGCAACCTCTGCATCCCAGTGCTGGGAGGCAACCTCAGGGCTCATCTGCCTGTGGGATGATTGATAGTGTTGCTCAGCCGGGCTGCCCGAGGCCATTGTGCACCAGATTCCCTGAATCAACTCCGTCCCCCCCCCCCCCACGTCCCTTTCTTTTTAAGAAAGCCTTTTTCTTTCTGCCATGTAGCTTAGATTTCCAGCAGCTAACGCTCAAGGCCTCCGGTTCATTGACGAATGCTTTTTTTTTTGGCCGGCCTGCAGAGCGACCGTTGTCTGTCGGTGCTCTCTGGTGCACGGCCATTTATTTGCATTAGGCTGTTTGGGCTCTGGTATGTGACTCTGATAACGACAGCCTTGTTCCCTCCCGGCGCCCAGAAACCAATCTGTCAGAGATTCTCAGTGCAAGCCCTATGCATACCCATCGCCCTGTTTTTCTGCTACAGGGCACAATCCCTGTCTGTTTAGAATCGCCGTTTCTATAGAGGCTTTGGTGCTAGGTCAGTTGGTTTGTAATTGATCGGCTTGTCTAGGCCATTTATCAATTTTTAAAACTCTGGCCCGTGTTCTTAGGTGATGGCAGAGAGGGACGTGGGAAAGCAAATCCTGCTTTGAGTATTCTTGTTTTCAGCAGCGCCACTAGATATACGTGGAACAGTCTCTCTGGGGCAGCGATGCTCTGGATTTTTAGTGCTTGGGGAGCAAGAATGGGAGGCCTTTTGGAGTTCCGGCCCCAAGGGTGGACCTCCTAATGGCCCCTGGGTTTTGGCCATTGTGCCACACAGAGTGTTGGACTGGATGGGCCACTGGCTGAATCAACATGTTCCTTAAAAAGAGGGGAAGTTAATGACCTGTGGGGGATCGAAACATAGCTGGATAGCTTAGTTGGGAATCCCCACCACCACGACCCTGCCTTCTGTAAATTTCTGTGCCGTCAGCGTAAAGGGAGGACAGCGTGCCTTTGGAGGCAAGGAAGCGTTAAATTGCTTCTCTCTGCACATCCCGCCAGTAATTTCCTGTTTTCTTCCCTGCAGGAAGAGGAGTTCAAGTGGCTTCTGCGAGAGGAGGTTCATGCTGTCCTCCGGCAGCTGCAGGATATTCTGAAGGTAGGCCTTTAAAAACCCTTTTGTCAAAAGGATTTTCTTCCTCCTTGCACATGGGCAAGTGGAATCTCTTAGTGCTGAAAGCGTATCCTCTCGTTCTGTTATAAAGTGTACATGTTTAGAAAATTCTGCGTGGGGCAGAGGGAGAGGTTTTCTTCCCCCTCCAAAAACACTGGAACTCAGGAGCAGTCAATAAAGATGACAGGCAAATAAATTCAGGACAGACCCAGAAGGAAGTGCTTTGTTACTTGGCAAGTTTACGAAATGTCGAATTCACTGCCGGAAGGATGTAGGGATGCCCCTAAGCACAGATCGCTTTTAAAGGGGGACTGGGCAAATTCAGAGAAGCCCAGGCCATCAGGGGCTGCATAACCCCCACATTCACCGGCAGAAGGCCTCTGAATACAGTCCTAATGGGAAGGCTCCAACTTCTATGCCCTGCCTGCTGGTGCTCCGTAGAACCTGGCTGGCCGCTGTGTGAGACAGGATGATCTTGAAGTCACTTTGGGCAGTGCAGGCCTCTAGGCCTAACTCTCTTTGTTTTCCTTCTGACCCAGGAAGCTTCTCACAGGTTCGCCTTGCCCGTGAGCGGCTCAGAGGGACCCGTCAAGCAGGAGAATTTCATTTTGGGCAGCGCAAGGTAAGTACCGAGATCTTGGTATACCGCCTGCTTGGTTACCGTGGTCACCAGGCGGTGACTGAGCTAGCCTGAGCTGGGTTCTGAAGGGCGCTGAAGCCCCAGCGCTCTAGCCGGGCTAGTCAGGGCCTGGCACTTGTTGCGGGAAATACAAGGACCATGTCTAAACAGCAAACACAGCCGGACTTGCAAAGCAGGTTTGCTGTGGCTATAATCAGAAACGCTTGCTGTGCTCCGACAGCCGACAAGGACATCGCACGAGGCGTCTCTTCAGAGCTGATGTCCGTGTTTTTGTCTGCCTCTTCTTTTCGTTAAGCCTTTCGTGTTTACCTGTGTTATGCCGCCCCAGAGACCTTGGAGCCTGGGGATTAAATTTAGCCTTGCTAACAACCTGGCCTCTCCTTGCAGTGCCGACCAGGTGAAGGGCGTGCTGACGCTTCAGGGCGATGCGCTGTGCCAGGCGGTGAGTCTCCAGGAAGGGACATTCCCCTGGTCAGGGAACAAGGGCCCATCCAGGCCCACACACAGTGTCGCACAGGGGCCCAAACCCAGGGGCCCTCAGCAGGTCCGCCGGCTCCAGAAGCCCTCCCACTGTCATTCCCCCCCTCCCCACATGGCAGCCCCAAATCTAACGTGCTCCATTCCGAACTCGGCACTCGGCGATCAGAAATAAGCCCGGGAAGGGTCTCAGGCAGCAGCTGAAAGCGTCAAACTGACGTGGCTCGCTCTCTGCCTCCTTTCCTCTTGCAGGACATTAACCTGAAAATGCCCAGGAACAACCAGCTGCTGCACTTTGCCTTCCGGGATGACAAACAGTGGAAACTGCAGCAGGTACGCTGATGCTCGCCCCCCCCCCCCCCCCAAAGTCTCAAGCGTTGCGTTAGAAAAAGTCCGGGCATGTCTTTTCCCGGAGAACCCGTGCTTGCTGGTAATGGCAGCCACGCCGATCCGTCATAACAAAAACGAGGAAGAGGTCACATGACACATTCATGAGCCCTTATTGGCCAAACGAAGCGTCCACGGCAGGCAGCTCAGCTAAGGGAGCCACAAGGGAAAAGCCCCTAGGAGGAAAACCTGTTAGGCTTCAAGGCGTGGCGCGAATGCCCCCCCCCCCAGGTTAAATTCAGTTCAGCTGCTCCCTCTGGATTGGGGGCTTCCGAGGTCAGCCGGACTTGCTCTCGGGTCTGACTCCTGCTGACCGGGCCCCCTCCCCTTTGTGCGCTTCCAGATCCAGGATGCGAGGAACCACGTCAACCAAGCCATCTACCTGCTCACCAACCGAGGGGTCAACTACCAGTTCAAGACCGGGTGCGAGGTCCTCAAGGTGAGCCCCTCACATGGCTCGGCCACGGCCCTGCCCTGCCCCCTGTTTAGAAGCTTGGCAGGAATAAATCAATAAAAGCAGTTTGATTTGGGCATTTGAAAGACACCTTCTCACGAGGGCTGTTGGCCACATCTTCTAGTCATCCCAAATAAAATCGTCATGGGTGACGATTCTCTCTGTCTCTCCCTCTCTTTCTCTCTCGCTTCTAGCTGATGGACGCGGTGATGTTGCAGCTCACCAGAGCTCGGAATCGGCTCACCACTCCGGCCACCCTGACCCTCCCCGAAATCGCTTCCGGCGGCCTCACGGTACTTCTTACTTCCTTTAACTCCACCCCCCCCTCCCCCAATACGCAGTGATAGATCAGCATGTGTATGTATAGTAGCGGTGTGTGTCCCCCGCCCTGTAGATCCTGACACTAGATTAAGGAGATTGCGCTTCTTCTGGCACTGGCCTAGACTCCCTTGTAAAGCAGGCCTGCTGGAGCAAGGAGCGTCACGTGGGGGGAGCGGGGGGGGGCTCGCTCCCCCAAATATTAAACCGCGTTCAGCAGAGAGCCCGGCCCAGGCTGAGCCAGGGAATGATGCCAACCCCCTGGTCTCCCTGCAGAAAATGTTCACTCCCGCGCTGCCCCCGGACATCCTGGTGAACTTCTACATCAACCTCAACAAGCTCTGCTTGACGGTTTACCAGCTGCACGTGCTGCAGCCCAGCTCCACAAAGGTGAGTCCAGGTTCAGACTCGGTTTACCTCCGGCGGGCAGATGCCAGGGGTAAATTGGGGGTTGGGTCCATCGTGACACGCTTGCGACCTTCCTGTTGGCATCAGACCTGCTCTTGAGGGCCCCGATCCAGCCAGACTGTCGGTACGTTCCCAGGAAAGGGAGTTCCACAAGGCAGCCACGTCCGCCCGCAGTGGAATGGCTCGATTCGAGTCCAGCAGGACCTTTTGACGCCAACCGGATTTGGGGGATCGAAGCTTCTGAGCGCCAGAGTTCTGCACTTTTGACTCTTGAAAGCTTCTGCTCCGAAAATCCTCTCGGTCTCTGCTCGGACTCCAGTCGAGCTCTTCTTGAGAAAGAACATATCTCCAGGGTCTCCGAAATTCCCTGGCTCCCGCCTTTGCTTTCCCACAGTTCTCAAAGCTGCACTTTGGCACTGCGACGGTATCTCTGAATTTCACCATGTTGTCTAAACAAACACACCGGCCTGGGGCTGGGCTGCTGCCGGTCCTGCTCTTCTGCTCGAAATCTTCCACGGTGGTTTTGAACACTGACCTCTTATCGTGTGTTGCTGGCGCCCTGCCCATGTGCCACAGCACGCCCCTTTGCGTCTGTTAGTAAGAAACAACCTTTGCGGTTCTAACTAGGGACCAGCACCTGGATAACTCTGGGGTTTGCATCATGCACTGTGCTTGGCTGGCGCTGAACACAACGTGAGAATTCCTGGTTGTGCACGTTTACAGGAAGAAGTGTGACCTGTGTACGGATGGTGCATGCGTTCAGCATAACATGCGACCCTGATTTCAATCCAGACCTCCTACTGCCCAGCTGGGTGACCTTGGAACAGTCACAGTCCTGATAGTTGTGTTCTTCCAGAGCAGTTCTCTCAGAGCTCTCAGCCCTACCGACTTCACAGGGTATCAGTTGCAGGGAGAGGCAGGGAAAGCGATTGTAAACCGCTTTGAGATGTCTTTGGTTAGTGAAAAGCGGGGTGTAAACTCCAACTCTTCTTTGACTTCCCAAGAGGTGTAACAATTTCCCCCCTCTCTTTGCCAGAACTTCAGACCAGCCGGCGGGTCCATCCTGCACAACCCAGGGGCCATGTTGTAAGTACCGTCCCCGGGGGGACGTAGGTGGCTTGCGGGCGTGGCAGGGAGGCCCCCATCCACCACCCCTTCCCACCACCTCTCCCCTCCTCCCGCAGCGAGTTTAGCAACCAAAGATACGAAGTGAGCCACGTCCACAAGGTGGAGAGCGTCGTGCCCTGGCTGAATGATGCCCTCGTCTTCTTCACGGTGTCCCTGCAGCTCTGCCAGCAGCTGAAGGACAAGGTGGGAGAGAGCGCCGGGGGTGGCAGAGGACGGCAGTTTCGCACCCAAGCCCTGACTCGAGCTCAGAGGTCCCAATCGCAACTAGAGGCCTGGGAGGAGGGGAAGGTCTCTGCAGCTAAGCCGGGTTCAGACAGGCAGAATTCTTCCCGCCCCGACAGCTTCCTTTGAAAAGCTCCGAGGCTCTTTCGGGCCTCACCACGACAGCCCAGACGTGCCCAATCCCACCCGCTCTTAGAAGCTACGCTGGGTCTGTCAGGGCAGGGCTGTGGTCAAGAGCGGCAGCCTCGAACCTGGAGTGCCCGGTTCGATTCCCCGCCCCCCCACGTGCAGCCAGCTGGGTGACCTTGGGCCAGGCACAGTTCTCTCTCGGGGCAGTTTTTGCAGAGCAGTTCTCTCACAGCCCTCTGCTGTGGGGAGAGGAGGGGAAAGCTGTTGGCAAGCTGCTTGGGGACTCCAGGGAGTGAAAGCAGGCAATAGGAAGGGAAAAACAGCCCACGCACCCACCCACCCACCCACCAAGAACAGGGGTCAGTTACATAATCGCCCGTTCCCTGGGTCGACATCAGAGGCTGCTATTTGCACACTGGCCCAGAAAGCGCAGTTGAGGCCTCTCGGGGTTTCCTGCCCATGCGCAAAGCGTCCGCGTCAGGGATCCCTTGTTCCAGCCGCCTTCCTTCTCTTCCAGATCGCTGTGTTCTCCGGCTACTGGAACTACCGGCTGTACTGACAGCGTCTCGAAGGGCGTCCCCCTCCGTTGGACATTTCCGCCCCTCCCTCCCAGGGAAGGAACCCTGTGATGTGCGGCGTGCAGGAACGGTTTGTCCGATTCCGACTCTCCACGGTGGCGCACGGAGCCCGGTTTTGGCACCTCTCTGGGTAGAGCGCCGGCGTTTATTAGCACTTTAGAATTGCCCCCGCTCGTTTCCTGTACGCATCAAGACTTGGGGGATAAAGGGAAGCTGGGGGGCTCTTGTCTAGACCCCCTTCTCTAGAGGAGAGTTGTGGCGCCGAGAAGGGGGTACGATCTCCCGGAACGGCCAGCTGGGTTGGGTGGTGGTTCTCCCAGGGGCCACTCCTTGTCAGCCCCCATCCCCTGACACAAGCGTGTGCAAGTGTGCCTCTCTCCCCCTCCCTCGCCCTCCTGTTTCGTTCCACGGTAGCCCAGAGCACGGCAAGGGCTCTCTACCTTTGGTCTGGTCTTCCACAAAGCTGTCTTTTCCCCCACCCCGTCCCCCACCCCCTCGCCAGGCAACGCCAAGCACGACCCTCGTCCGGACCAGCGTCATGCAGGTGGTGGGATGGCTTTTTTTGCTGCTAAAACCCTTACGTGAATCATTCCCGGAACTCACCTTCAGCTGTGAAATAAAGGTCCCTGAACACTTTGGACTTGTGGAGGGCCGTTTTTGGGCTCGGGCCTCTGTCCCGGGAGCGCGTGGGAGAGAGAACAGGTCTCTCTGGGCCGGAAGCCAGAGACTTGAGTTCAGATCCTGTTCCACTATGACTGTGGGCCGCGTGGGAGGAGGGAGACACAGGGGAGAAGTGAAAGCCACATGTTTCCCCACCCAAGTTGCCACAAGAAGGGGTGGAGGGGGAGGGGTGCTGGGTACGAATCATCCCCTCCAAAATATCCATTTCCCCCAACGGGAACTGATCCCCGTACTTTGGAGAGCTGTAATCCCAGGGGATCCCGGGTCCCTTCTGGAGGCTGGCTTCCCTTCTCTGTGCCCTGAACTCCTGCAGGAAGCTGGGATACAAAGGACATTTGGAAAAGACCAAGCCTGCCATCTCCCCCCATCTTCTGCGCCTCTCCTGAGCATCCAGCGGCTCTGTTGAAACGATAACCTTTCTGCTTTCCCAGCAGACCCTCCCGGCGCCGTTCAAGAGAAAACAGCAATTATGTCTAAGAAAGGAGGGCGCTTCCCCGTTAGAGAGGGTGCATTTTTGCACAGCCAATCCAGCGGGCTTTGGGTGGGCAAGGAGCTGTGAGTTCCTGCATTGGGCAGGCGGTGGGACTCCCAACTCTGTGATTCTAGGCGCCGTTTATGGAGGCATAAGCTCTTTGCGGACCGCCGCCGGCTTCGTCGTGGGCGTCGGGCGGGAGGAGGGAAAGGTGATGCTAACTGCCAGCCCCCGAAAGGCAGAAATATATCAGGCACATGGCACAAAGCGTACGGAGGCAAAAACGGCGTGTGCCTATGTGCCAGAGACGGAGTTTCCTTTTGCACACCTGCTCCTTGGCCTCACCAGCCGAGGGCCTGTCTGGGGCAGCTCAAGAAAGCTCTGCGGAGAAGAGGGCCTGCGTTTCTCCCTGAGTTTAATGCAACCAAGAAAGGGAGGGCACTGGAGAAGGATGGCCACAATTGGAGGGTGAGCCTCCGGGCTCCGCAGACCCACAATTCACACGCCCCCCCGATGACCAGCCGTGGCTTCTTTCCCGGTCGCTCTCGTGGCCCGTCATGGCGGCTCTTCAAGGCTCCAGGGCCCGGTTGTCGATGCCGACTTTCCTGGGAGCCTGCGTGGAGGAAGGCGACGTGGTTAGGGTCGCAGGACCACACACACACAAACCAAGGCCGACAGGATGGGGAAGGGGCTGCGGCTCGTGTGTGTGTGTGTGTGTGCAGGAGCCCTTGCAAGAATGCCGAACGCTCATATTGTGGGAGGGATGGGCCAAGCTGGGGGGATCTCAACGCGGATCCCCACTCCGCCCCCCAAGATCCACCTCCTTTGTGCCACACCCACGTGCTCTGAGGCCGTGTGGCAAAGGGAAATGCGCACGGAGGTTTACCCTGCGGTACGATTTGGGGTGTTCACAATCACAGCAACAGCAGCAGCAGCAACGGATCAGGACGAGGAGGACCAAGGCGAGAACCGCTCCTGGGAGGAAACGAGACGGGGATGTCGGCTCAGTGGCCGTTGCTCGCGTTTGGATTTTGGAGAACCCTTTCGAATTTGGATCCCGGCAGAACGTCGTGGGCTCCCTGCCTCTGCAGAAGGCTTCCAAGGCCAACTGCAGACAGAGGCCCAAGCGCAGGGGGCAGGTGCCGGGCAAGGAGACGGCGGCCGGACCCAACTCACCGATGAACGTGAAGAAAATGGCAAAGGCCGCGATGTCCCAGTCGGTCTGGAACATCTCCTTGGTTGCCAGTCGACTCAAGGCGTCGTTGATCTGGTCGCTCACTTGCTGGCCAAAGCTGTCGCCTTGGGACGCCATCTCCGGATGCCCCAACGTCCCTGCAGGCTGGGGGTGACAGGAAAGGAGGTGGCCGTCTCAGGATGGGAGCGAACGCAGGGCAGAGTCGCACAGGTGACTCCAGCAGGGGTTGCCAACCTCCAGGTGGGGCCTGGCAATCTCCCAGAATTCCCACTAATCTCCAGACTGCAGAGATCTTTTTCCCCTGGAAGGAATGGAGGGTGGGGTCTAGGACGTGGCACCCTGCTGAGATCCATCCCATTCTCCCCGGGATCCGCCCTTCAAATCTCTAGGGATTCCCGAAATTGGCCATGGAAGTAGCAAACAGCCTCCCTTGCGGAGCGTTCTCCTCTGGGGGGGGGGCCAGATGCGGAGGGTGGGGCCTAGCAAGAGCTGACTCAGAGGCCGGTCCCGACCCTGTCCAGTTCCTTTATTGCTCTTTTCCGCCTCAACAATTTCACCTCTTGGGTTCGCAACTCAGAAAACAAAACAGAGTCGCCAATGGCTGTTTATCGGCGCCAGTCAATTACGAACAAACAGAGCGAGTCAATGACAAACATCCCGTACAAGTCAGTGACAGACAGATCTGCAGTCCTGGGAAAGGTATCCCAGAACAAGCCTTTGGTAGCTATTCTTGTTGTTGTCTCAGGGGTTAGCCGTGCTGGCTGGTGGCAGAACCGTTAGATCTGAGACGAGTGGAGACTTAGAGAGGGACAAGAAGTTTGGGTTGCAAGCTTTCGAGGATCAACACACGGTCGAAAGCTTGCCCCCTGGAATTCTTGTTCTCCTCCAGGGTGCAGCTGGAGATGTTGTATGCTCCTGAGTTCCAATCCTACCCAGCCGTTCCCTCCTCCAGTCCTAACAAACCGGTGTGTGTGTATCGAATCCCAGAGCAGAGGGTGAATGAGGAAGTCGCTGCTTTTAGAAAAGAAGCAGGGAGACCTTGAAAATGAGTTGCTGCGTTGATAAGAGGAACGTAAAGCGGAATCGTAAAGTTTTTAAAAACACCCTCCAGGTGAAGATTTCTCGGTGCAAAGAATTACCTGCCGCAGAACTGCCTTCCTCAGCTTCAGCTCCTTCCCTTTTGCGCCCCTCTCTCTCCCTTGCGGTCCCGCCTCCCTGCGAAGCACCTTCCAACTTCCTTGTTCCTGTTTGCACTGAATGCCCTGGCCTGCCTGCACCTGAGCCCCGATCAACAAGGGTTGGCAACACCCCCACACACCCCAGTCTCCTCCCCTTCCCTTGGCCCGGGCAGGGAAACGCAATCTAGGCTCTTCCCTGCATAAAACAGGTAGCCTTGGGGAGAAAACAAAGAGTAATAGTCTTCTGCAGAGGAACCCTGGCAAAATATCCCTTCGTGCCTCACTGGGTTTAACCCTGTGTGTGTCCATGTAGCCTAAAGCCACCATGGGTCCTTGTTTGCTGGTACACATTGTGTGCCAAACACCATCTTAAGAAGTACATACACATGTACTAAAATGCAGGCCTTCCAAAATCTGTCTTCAGGGCATAGATGCCCCGGCCCAGTTGGTAGGCTTGGTTCAAGGACTCACAAATGTTTTCAATTGTTTCCACATGTGCCACAAGCAGATGGGCTTCCAGTGCACGACAGGCAGCACTTCAACAGGTGTAAATTCCTCATGCGCTGGGCAAAGGCAGGCTGTTGCAGGGTCCGTCCATCTTTTTCGCCCTTTGGAGTTCTGATATCGCTTGGTAGGCGATACGAAATTGCTTCCTTAAGAGGTGGGAACTAAGTTTTATCATCCCCCCCCCCCCCAGCCACACTTTCTGGGGTCAACTGGACCCGTGTTGCTGAAATCCGGCAGCTTAGTCAGGGGGATGTGGGGAGGAGTAACCCCTTCGGGGGCCACGTCCGGTGTGTGCCCGAACTTCCACCTCTGCCCAGCAGGTGGCAATGTTCTCCTGTGGAGAGGGTCCAAGATGGTTCACCTGGGGAACCTGTCTGTAGCAGCAGCAAAACTAAAATTCGTGGCAGGGTCAGAGCTTCCACGAGCCTCTTCTGCGTTGGCACCATGTCTCCAGAACTCCCTCCCTTCCTCTCTCACATAGGGCTTTCACCAAAGTCTTATTTCTGTTGCTTTTATACCCTTAGTGCAGTCGTCATCGCCCTCCCCCCCTTTTCCGCACATGATTTGCTTTGCCACAGGTTATTTCAAAACTCAGGTAAAGAAGTCAGAGAGAATGGCGATGCAATATCAAAGCCGCCACTAGAGAGAGCTAAACACACAAGAACAAGGAAGAAACGTGAAATAGGGACACACAAGCAAGGAAATAGCACATGCGGAAAAGCCAGTGCACAAAATCGGGCAGGTGTCTTGCAAATAAATAACAATACCAGCACTGCAGAGAGGTGAAAGATTTGCTGGTCTGCAAGAATGGGTTTTGTTTTTCCCCCGTACTTCTTTCACTGCGGCTGGGTCCGGTCAAAAGCTTTTCCTCAGGAGCCCCTGGGGCCTTCAATGTCCTTGCAGATAGGATGCGCGCATGGTGCGCAAAGCCCACACTGACCTCATCCGATATGACAGCGAGCAAGAGGATGTGGGGGTTTGTTTATGGCTGTCCGGCCTTACCCTTTTCACATCGCTCGGATTCTTCGCTTTCATGCCCAGGCGGACGGAAGCGGTGAGGTCAGATTTTGGAGCAGAGAGAGGCGAAGAAGCTGCTCGAGACCAACAGCCTGCCGAGCAACAATATCCTAAAATGCTCTTAATTTGGTCTCCTTCATGCTCCAGCTGCACTCGGCCTCTCCCCGCTGAGAACTGCACAGATGCTGTTTCTCTTTGGGCAAATTGAGCTGAGATTCCTTTCTTACCGAGGGGGAAATAAGTCACACACCTTCTGCCAGAGTCCACGCCAGGTGTAGGGTCAAATTAAATGTTCGAAGGGTCAAATTAAGTTGTTTTGCTTGTGGGAGGGAGAGAGACAGCCCTTTATAACAGTCTCCCCGCTCTTTTTTCATTGCCAAGCGATGACGGGGCGATATTTCTCTTCTGCCGCCATTCCTGCGAGACCTCGCTGATGGATCTCGGTGGGGTGGAGCAGACTAAGCCGGCAGAGGGACGAGAGGAAACAATGACCTGGGAGGTTAATGTTTGGCTGGCAGAGGTGGACACCTCTGAGTGACGGTTCTGCCTGCAGGGAGCTGAGGAGTTGTGTGGTTTAGCCGACCAGGCCTGGATTGGAACCCAGACCTTTCCTCTGCAAGCATGCCGTTCGCTGGACCTGTAGGAATGAAGCCTGGGAAGCCACCCTGAGGATTTGGCAAAGCTTCTCCCTCCTGCTGTTCCGAAGTCAATAAGCCTTGGGAGCGTCTGTCGTCCGTCTGCATTCGCTGCCCCAGAGAGCCTTCAAGATTCCCCCTCCTCTGAACGTCACACCCTTTAATGAGCAATTACTGCGTCTGCTCCGTGCCAAGGATTTATTCCGTGCCCTGGGGCACAGGAGCCCGGCGCGTTGCCAACTGGTCTCTGTGCAGAGAGTTCACAGAAGCTGCCCGGGGGGAGGCCGTCAAAACACGCCCGGCAGGGCCGAAACCAAGCGACAGAACTTAATGAACCCCCCCCCCCTTTGCCTGAAAACCTCGGCCGAAGTTCCTGGCAGGGGTGGGGAAGGGGCTCGAAATGAAGTCCATGCCAGAAGCAGCCTGCTGGTCGTCGAGCCCTAATTGGCCATTTCGCAGACCTGCCCGGGTTTTAATCCGCAGGCCGCGTGGGGGGGGGGTGCCAGCAGCTCCTTGGCAAGGAAGGGGAACAGGTTGTGCGGAAGGGGTCAGGGAGGGTGCCGTCTCGTGGCTTCGCTTTAGATGGGGAACGAAGGCACTTCAAAGAGAGAGATGGCTAATTAGGATTCACCCAGTGGGAGTTGGAGTCCTGAGCGGGTGGACAGATTGGCCTCCGACTCCAAATTGCTAAACCGAACTTGGAGTCAAACCGGGTTGCCTGGGAAGCTCCAGGAGATTTGAGAACAGCACCGGAGGAGAGCAGAGTTCTAGGAGGGAAGAGAACTCAGCAAGGAGGGGACGTCCTTCTAGGACCTCTCTTCCTCCTAGTCTCACTGGTATACCATAGAGTCAGGCCTCTCAAGCTGCCCTTTCCCCTAGGGAAACGGATGCTTGTATTTGTGAGATCAGTTCTATTTTGGGGAGGTCTCTAGACCTCCCCTTTAGAGTGACCCCCGCACTCCTCTATACTCTTTCAAGTTTTGAGTGGAAAGAACATGACAAGAGGCATTTGGTCTTTCCAAGGGCCGGATTCCACTTTGTCAGAGCCATGCCGTGGCATTTTCCGACAGCGAGGTTTTCATACGGAGGGACGAAAGGAGGAGTCTACCGCAAAATATTTATTTTGAATTTTTTAGTAATTTATTTTGACACTCCGAATCTCTGGCCAAGAAGTTGGTTTAGGACCAAGTCAGAATTTGAACCCAGTACCCAGACCACCAGAGGGGGATGGGAAGGGGTAGGATTGTCTGCTCCAGGTTGGGACACTCCTCCCTTCCAGCTCTCTGATTCTATGTCCCTCCACCCACCCCGGCTTCGCCCACAGGCAGAGAGGGTTCATTAGAGCGGGCGTCAGGGCTGCGTTGGCAGACGGCGGATCAGCCGGGCCTGCCCTTTGGAGCGAAAAGCACTAATGAGCTGGAAGCCGGCCCCGCGGCCCACTCGCCTTCATCCTAATTGCACCCGTCCAAACCAGGCTGCGGCGGAACACGTCTCTCTCCTCCGGTCTGGGTGCGAAAGGCGAGCAAGCCGGTTGCCATAGCGCTCCGGTGTGCCTCACCGGGGAGCCGAAGCCCGAGCCAGACCAGAGGCGTGAACCGTGAAATGGATTTGCCTGCTCAGGCCTCTGGCTTTCTCGCCGATCAGATTGCCGTAATCAGACGTGACGCGGTGGCGTCTTCCGGAAAGGACGTTCCCTGGCTGCTCCCTGGTGCGGAACGGCACGTTCTGTGCGGTTCTGAAATCTTCATATTTTTCAAAACCCAGAAAGCAGAGAGAGAGGATTGCTAATGGGCAGTGTTGGAGATATGCTGGGATATCTCCCAGGGACAGGGATCACTTCTCCAGGAGGAAACAACTTGGGAAGACCAGACTCTTGAGCTTCGGCTCCTTCCCACACCCAAATTCTCCAGATTTCCCAAGCTGGCAACCCTAGGATACACTGAATTCTTGGCCCACCCCTTTCTAAGTGGCGGGTGTGAATCCAGCTTTCAAAAGCAGCCCCTGGGTGAAAATCTGAGTCTGGATTAAGTTTTTTTTTTAATGTCATCGTTCCAGTCCCCGGATCTGCAAGGTTCTCCGGGGCTTATCTCGACTGGAAGAGGGGGAAAGGAGTTGCAAAGGGCGTGAGGAAAGAGATGACTCACAGGGAACATGGTTCAGGCCTCTATGAGAGGGAGCAACGAAGAATTTGTCTCCCTCTCCCAAGAGACTAGAACTGGGAGGCACTTAGTAAAGCTGATGGGCAGTAGGTTCAACGGGACAAAAGGAAATACCACTTTACTAGTCATTAGAAGTGTCGGATTATTGGGTTAGCCCAGGCACCCAACGCAGCAGAGCTGAACTGGCGGGAAGCAAAATAACAGACGGAACCTCTTTATCTTTGCGAAAAGATAGCGAGTACCTTTTTGGCGGGGGCTCCGGTCTCGACAGGACAGAGGACGTGGAGGGTCCTGCTAGGGCAGCCACGCTCTGAATTGGGAGATACCTGGAGATTTGGGGGGGTGCAGTGGGATTTAGGACCTCAGTGGAGGGTGACATGATCGAGTCCCCCCTCCCAAGCAGCCATTTCCTCCACGGGAGCTGATCTCTTTAGCCTGGAGATGAGCTAGAATTCCAGGGGATCCCCAGGTGGTGGAAACAGGGCAGTCGGGGGAGCTGCTGCCTGTCTGAGCAGGCAATACTGGCCTCGGTGGAGAGAGGGTCTGACTCAGTAGGAAGCAATTTCACCCATGCCGGCATCTTTGGCCGTTTTAAAGAACACGAGTAGATATTCCGTGCCGCCTCTGAGTCCAGCGCAGCTTGCTCTGCCCATGTTCAGGAGCCCGCAGAGGGCAGCCCGAGGCAGTGACCTTTACACGGATGGGCTCTCAGCGGCCGAGGAAGGAGAGGCTTAATCGGTTGTGAAGGCCAAGCGTGGGCTGGCTCCAGGTTGAACTGAGCTGAACCGAGCCTTCCTTTTCTTTCCAGGGGGAGCCTGGAAAGAAAGTCACCAGAAGCTTTTTCCTGGCCTCGCCGGCAAAGCACAGCTGCCCTGGGAACCACACTAGTAAACCTCCAGTCCTGAGCTGCAAGTTGGCATCAATAACATAGGTACACATTGCACACGGTGATGTTCTTGCGGCCTCTTCCTCCTCGGCTGTCTATGGGCCTCGAACCAAAGTCCAAGCTGGCACCAGGACAAATTTCTGTAGGCAGCCAGCATTGCGTCCCTCCGATCAGGACCACGGACAGCTGCTAAAGGTCAGCCGCAGTGACATTTGAAAGCCCTGGCGTGGCTACCCCAGCCCCCTCCCCCTGTGGCCTTGACATCTCTTCTCGGGCTCCTCTTCATGCGCCTGCACATGTCCCCTGCTGGAGCACTGCTGGGGCAGAACGGAGGGTGCGCTGTGGCGATTCTCAGAGGCGGCCCTGCCGGAAGAAGACATCTGGCTGCATGAGAACATCAGAAGAGCCCTGTTGGATCCGAGGAGCGGTCCAGCGTCCTGTCTCACACGGTGGCTAACCAATTTCTCAGGAGGGCCAGCAACAAGGCAGGGAGGCCGAGGCCTTCCTAAGAACATCAGAAGAGCTGTGCGGGATGAGGCCAGTGGTCCGTCTAGTCCTGCCTCCTGTTCATTTGACACCCCGCACCATTCTGAAGGACTTCAGTTAGGGCTGCCAGCTCCAGGCTGAGAAATACCTGGCTATTTCAGAGGTGAAGTCCAAGTAGGGGGGTGTTTGGGGAGGGGAGCAACTTCAATGAGTCCCGCTCCCAATGCGGCCCTTTCCCCCAAGGGGACGGATCTCTGTGGCTTGGGGGTTAATTTGTAACCTCGCACGATCTCCAGCTGACGTCTGGAGGTTGGTATCCCTAAGTGCAATGGGGGAAGGACTTTGAGCTCCACGGCTATAGCATTTCCCCGCCGTTCTTCATCCAGCTGCTCGCGGAAGGATAGGAGTTCAATCAGTCAGTAAGCCTTTATTAGCAGAATAGCTCGATACTATTACAGTAAAAGCGATTTGTTCCGTTCTAACAATGGTTGAGGAGTTACATTACATGACCCTGGAATAGGAGCTGTGGGGAAAGACCACCCTTGCTCTTAAAATGTTTGGAGGGTGGAAATAAAATTATGGTTGCTTATGCTTACAAATAGAGCCTCTTGTGGCGCAGAGTGGTAAGGCAGCCGTCTGAAAGCTTTGCCCATGAGGTTGGGAGTTCAATCCCAGCAGCCGGCTCAAGGTTGACTCAGCCTTCCATCCTTCCGAGGTCGGTAAAATGAGTACCCAGCTTGCTGGGGGGTAAACGGTAATGACTGGGGAAGGCACTGGCAAACCACCCCGTATTGAGTCTGCCATGAAAACGCTAGAGGGCGTCACCCCAAGGGTCAGACATGACTCGGTGCTTGCACAGGGGATACCTTTACCTTTACCTATGCTTACAAATGCAATGCACCCCCTTTGAAAGACTGATTTCTTTTTTTTTAGAAAGGAGGATGGCTCCGCTTAAGCCACGAGCAGAAGGATAAAACTGAGAGCTGGTCCCGAATCCGGCAAGGGCGTCCACACGTAAGTCACGTTCATCTGTTTATTTATTTTAAGGTGTGTATGTCTAGCACTGCCTTTTGCAGCCGTCTGACTGAGGAAAAGCCCCTGAAATAATGTTTAAGATTTCGTGGAGTTCAGGAAGTGGTGTCTGCTGGCCACACCACCTTGCCACGCCCCCAGAAGTGACATCACAACTCATACTTTCAGTCTTCTTTTTGCTCCCTCCCGCCCTTTTTATTACTACTCATGTAGGCTGGGAAGAAGAGTAGCAGCTCAAGAACTTCCCCCCCCATACCACACCATTTCAGAGCAGCGACAGACCCCATTCAGAACTTCCCCCCTCCCCCCCAGGGGTCCACAGAACCCTAGCTGGGAATCCCTGGTCCAGTCCATAAACATTTCTCCCAAGGAAATAAGGGATATTGTCACAGTTTTCCTTTCCTCCACTCACCCTCACAACCCTCTGAGGCAGGTCAGTCCAAGAGATGGAATATCATAGCAGAGTAGGGATTCATAGAATCATCATAGAATAATAAAGTTGGAAGGTACCTCCTGGGTCATCTAGTCCAACCCCCTGCACTATTCAGGATTCGAACTCGCATCTCCTAGATCCTCATCTGACATTATGGTATACCAAATTGGCACATTCCTCCCCCACCACCACCCAGTTTGCTTTTTCCATTGTTTTGAATTGCACAGCTGGTTAGTATCTGCTGTGGCCATTCTTCTGCCTGCTTGTTGTCTCTTTGGACGCAGCTCTCTCTCGGAAGCAGAGAACAGAGAGCCCCTGCTCTCAGACGGTTGCTGGCCTGTGGTTTGAGAATCTAGGCCAGGGGTCCCCAAGGAGGCGCCTGTCAGCCACCCAGATCTGAATGCAGCCGATGGCGTAATATTAAATTGACCCGCTCTGGGTGGAATCCTTACAGAAGGCTGGGTAATGCAATTTTGCTCCTGGTGCCAAATCCCACCACAGTTGCAATATTACACTCTCATTCCAGGAGGGGGGAGCCTTATGTAATGATTTCTGCCAAACGAGACAGGCTGGGATGACAAAGCTGGCCAAAGAAGACAATGATCCCTCTCGATAATTCAATAACCGTCAGTCTCGGCTACCCGATGACAAATGCCGTTCAAATATGCAAGCGGGAAACGGGAGCCGTCCTTAGCTGCTCCTTGGTTCCGTGTCTTTGCTTGTTGCTGGTTTGTAGGCACAACAAACGTCCCTGGGTTTTAGGATTCTTATTTCAGGTCGAGAAATTCCTGAAATTAGAAGGCGTGGAGCCTTGGGAGGGGAGATACCTCTGCAGGCTAAAATGACACGGAGCCCCCACCTTCCAAAGGGTCTGTTTTCTGCAAGAGAATTGATCCCTAAGCAAAGCTCTGGCTTCCATGGGATGGTTGTTGTTGAACAGTAGCAAGCAGCCAGGCCTGGATGAATCATGGGTCATATAAGTTGCTCCTGGGTTAAGAGCAGGCCCACCTCTGAGGAGTCCTGCTTCGAAAGTGATAACACCACTGGACAGAAACCAAGGCTTGAAGGCTGGCAATGCTGTTGTGGTCGCCTAGCAGTAGCCACTGAAAACATTTGCTTCTTAACACTGCACGTGCAGGGCTTGATTCCCTACTCCCCCGCAGTCCTGTTAGAGCTATTCTCACAGTGCAGTTCTCTTAGAGCCCTCTCAGTCCCACCTACCTCACAAGGTGTCAGTTGTGGGGAGAGGAAGGGAGGCGATTGGAAGATGCTTTGAGACTCCTTCAGGTAGTAAAGAGCAGGGTACAAAAAATAAACAGTTCTCCTCCTCTTCCTCCTCCTCCTCCTCCAACGTCTTCTTCCCTTGGAGGGAGAAAAGGTACAGACAGCCAGAGGTCTGGATGGAGACGCCGTCCCCACCCAAACCGCACCGCCTCTGTGTACACAAAGCGAGGCTCCCATTAATCCGGCGCAATCGATAGGGGACCGAACGGCATCTGCACGGCCGATAATTTGCTAATTTAAATGCATCAGGAGGCTAGTTGCTGAGACAATGAGCGCGGTTGGGCTGACTACGTAAGAGCCAGATTGGCAGGAGGGTTCAGAGGATGAGAGGCTTCCAAAAGGCTCAGTGCCAGCAGAGGGATTTCTGCACTGATCCTGCCACCCCGTCCCCTCAGCTGTTGCCTTCGAAAGAGAGCGCGGACATGAAAACGGCTTCCTTAGGGGGCAAGTGCTTGTTGTCAGAACATCTGTCGCTACCGAGTTTAATCTTTTCTCTCCCCGGTTGCAGCCGTGACTCAATCAGAGACCCGGCCTTCTCGCCGTTGGCGGTCCTCCAACCCGGCCTCTTTGCAGGGGGTCTGGGGCAGGTTGGTTGCCCCTTACAAGGACCCCCTTGTGCAAATCTGGAAGGCGATCACAAATTTCCCCATTGCCCCTCCCCCTGGGCAGCCCTGGATGGCTGGTGGTGTTAGACCGACGTCCCAGTCGCACTTAAAAGACAGGCAGCATTTATTTCCATGTGTAGGTGCGTCCGTGAGTTATATTCCTGCTGTGCGCCCCATTGGTTAGGCCTCGGGATGCCAGCCTCCAGGTGTGACCTGGGGATCCCCTGGAATCATAGCTCACCTCCAGCCGACAGAGACCAGTTCCCCTGGAGGAAAGGGCTGCTTCGGAGGGTGGACTCTGTAGCATTATCCTCCCTCTCAGCCCCAAATCCCGCCCACTCCTGGCTCCACCCTCAAAACCTCCAGGTATCTCCGGCAACCCTATGCTACATGGTCTGCATGGCCCCTTCCAACTCTATGATTCCATGAGTCAACAGTGATATCTGAGTTTTGTTATTCAGCGATGGCCAACCCTTACGTCAGATGGCTTTGGTGACATGTAAATCGGCAGTCGCTATGGGGCCCGCATCCTTGTGTGAACAAATAAGTTCAAAGTATTGGATGATGCTTCTGGCTGCCTTCCCAGCCCGTCTGCAGAGCCACTGGTATCCCTTGTTTGACGAGGCTGCCAGATTTAGAGCAGGCAGGCATTAAAAAAATGAATGGAGAATCAGGGCTTTCTTTATGGCCAACGGGAACATCTATAAGTAACTGTCTCTCTGTGCATTTTAATGTCTCCGTGAAATGTTAGCAAAATCAAAAGATTTTTTTTTAAAACAAAAACAACCCATGCCCATCTGGTTGTCCGCGATTTCAGAGGACGTTTTTTTTTTTAAAGCTCCTTTTCCTGCGGCTTTTAAAATATTTACGACCGGACCCTGATTTAATTTGATGTTGTCGGTTTTTATCGCTGCTTCTAACCGTTGGTTATGCCTCCTCTTTTGATTTCTTGTTGTCTCTCCTCCCCCCTTCATTTTTATGGCATTGTTGGTTTATTGTTTATAGCGCAAGCCCGTTTTATTTATAAACAGGGGCAGAACATTCGTATTTAAAACAAATGGACTAGACTAGCTTCTCTGACTCCTCTCTCTCTGTCTCTCTCTCTCTAATGGTTGCATCTCTGGGAAGTAAAAAATCACCAAACAGGCTTAACCCACCAGTTCTATGAAAGGCCCAAGCCAGATGTGTTGTCCTTGTATGCAGAAATGCATAGGGAGCTACCTCCAACTGAATCTATCTCGGTCAGCATTGTCTACTCAGATCGGCAGCTGCTCTCCAAGCTCTCCAGTTGAAATCTTTCCTGTCACCTCCGGTCAAATCCTTTGAAGTGGAGATGCCGGGAATTGAACCTGGGACCCTCTGCATGCCAAGAAGAGCTCTACCCCTGAACTGCAGCTCCTCAGTGACCCCTAGTGGGGGATTTCAAGGCAAGAAACCTTCTTGGGTGGTTTTCCTTGTCTTGCCTGTGCTTGGTCTCCCATTCAAGTGCTAACCAGGGCCCTGCTTGGCTTCCACTCCCTCTCAGACACTCCAGGAGACCCAAGGTGTGCGCTTGGGATCGGTATCATGGCTAATCTTTCCTGTCTTATCAGTTGGGCCAACAGACACAGATCCGTCAGTTGAGCTTCTAGGCAGAGTTCAAGCGTGATTCGATCTCGAGACCCGAATATGGAATATGGAATACAGCCTCTCTCTTAGTAGCCTTTAATAAACCTGCAAGGCATCTTTGGCCCACAGCCTCTGCAGACACCAAGGGTAGTTTCGCCTTATTCCAACGGTGGCTTTATGAGGCGTGTCCGCCTCATGGCTCTGGCAAGTGATGGATGCTCTCACTGGCCTTGGACGACCTTGGCTCAAGGTCAGATGCTCCGAGGATCCCAGACGCTGGATCCTTTACAGCCGCCTCTTCAACAGAATGTGGGGCCACAGGAGGAAGGAGGAGAGAAGTTTTACTGTCACATTTAATCACTGCCAGGTGACACTTAAAGGGGAAAAAAGGGTGATAATGAACAGGAGTTTTCAGCGGTGGGAGCAATTGACCTTCAAATGATGCTGAACACAACACGGATGGAGCACTGTGAATTATTGGGAAGCAGAGACAGGTCTCTGCAGCCACCCCCAACCCCCTGCTGCTAAACCGTGGGGACCACAAAGTCAGAACCCTCTTCTCCTGTTGAATTTCTGCCCACTGTCAAAGGAATGCAACCTCGGGTCACGCATGGCCGACCCAGCAGGGCTCTTCTTGTGTTCTTATGAAGGCCTCAGCCTCTCTGTCGCTGGCCCTCCAGAGGCATTGCTTGGCCACTGGGTGAGACAGGAGGCTGGACTTGATGGACCTTCACTGGCCAGATCCAGCAGGGCGCCTCTGATGTTCTCAGCCTGGGATGGTTTTTGTGTCTAGCTTGATCCCCTGGAGAGTTCCCAGGCCAAGTGCGCCAAATAACCAGACGTTTATAAAAATATATATACAGTTTATCAGAAGAACATTAGAAATCACAGCTTATCCATGTAGATTAGTCACAGCACGCGCCTCTAAAACAAGCAACTCAGAAAATAACAGCAGCTAGCTTACAACCTAACACGGGTAAGATTGCATCGTTACTTTTTCACAATTGCAGGCCACGGCTTGAGTGTTTCCCCTACATAGCAGTCCAGGCTAGCCTCTTTCCCACGAATTCTTCAGCCAGTTATTGTCTGGGGCCTACCTGAGTCTGCAAATTGTCCCGTTGCATCCGGCCAATAGCCCTTGTTCTAGGGTTGCCGGCTCTGTTTTGGAGCAGTGCCCAAGGAGGGTGATGTTTGGATAAGGGAGGGACTTAAGTGGGGTGCCAGGCTGTACAGTCCAACTTGCAAGGTGGCCCTTTTCCCCAGGGGCTCTGATCTCTGTAATATCAGGAGAACTCTGGCCCCCCTGGGAAACTGGCAACTGGTGTTCTCTCTAAGATGTGTGCATCAGCTCATCAGCGCAGTACGCAGTAATCTGGAGGCATGCACCATCTTGCCCTCGCCCTTGCCCATTTGAGGGTTACAGCGGTTACACTCTGCTCAGGCCGTGAATTCCTGGCCTTTCTGGGTCCCTACGTCCATCTTTGACAGCACAGTAGCAGAACGTAGGATCCTTCTTGAGCAGAGATTAAGGAACGTGAAGGGCCCTCGCCATCTCGGAGGGGATCACGAAGGGCCTCGGATCCACGTCGCTCCCGTGGGGTTGCCCGTCTTCGTTCATGTGGGACACCTCGGTGGAGCCCGCCTCAAAGCCCGGCGCGGTCTGGGCAGCGTGGACGACGTGGACTTTGTTGCGGGCCTTCTTCCGGAGCAGGCAGCTGAAGACCCTCTTGAAGCCCTTGCGGAAGTGCTTGGAGACCAGGGCGTAGACGATGGGGTTGAGGCAGGAGTTGGCGTAGGCCATGCAGTGGGAGAGCAGCCGGAAGGCGTAGGTGGTCTGGTTGAAGGGGAAGTCTCCGTAGAGGTAGCGGAGCACGACCACGTGGTAGGGCAGCCAGCAGAGGCAGAAGAGGACCGTCACGATGATGATCATCTTGGTGACCTTGCGCTTGGCCTTCTTGGATTCGGACATGTCCTCCACGGGGTCCACAGCCGTCCACAGGTATTTGATCGTCCGGGTGTAGGAGAGGCTGACGATCAGGACCGGGATGGCGTAGCCGAAGGCGAACGTGCTGGTCTCCATGATCTTCCGCCGCCATTCCTCCCACCCCGGCACGCAGATGTAGCTGGCCTCCCACTCGATCAGGTCGTAGTAGCTCAGGTACGGCCCGGAGAAGACCACGGAGAGGCCCCAGATGACAACCATGGCCGCCACCCGCGTTGCAGGGGGTCCGCAGCTCCCGCGATCGCAGCGGGTAGCGGATGGCCAGGTATCTGTCAAAGAAGTCGACTGCGTTAGCCCTCGCTCAGGTTGCCATCTCCAGGTTGGGAGACGCCTGGGGATTTGGGGACAGAGCCTGGGGAGGGCAGGGTCCACTGTGGGGTATGAAGCCCTCCAAAATATCCATTCTCTCCAGGGGAACTGACCTGGTGGTGAGCAGTAATTTCCCCCCGGAGCACAAATTCCTCCCCCCCCCCCCATGCTGTGTCTCGCCTCAGGGCCCGGGTGCCCAGGACAGCCGGAAATGACAAGCAGCTGATGGACAAGCTGCCGGCTTCCTCATCTCGCTGCCCCCCCCCAGAGGGAAGGAAACATCATGTCTCTTTTCGGCCGCCGTGGCAGGATGAGCAGTCGGGGGGACAGCTAAGCGAACAGGCTGCTTGTTCGGGCGTCAGCTTTGAAGGAAACGAGCCAACGGGGGTGTGTGTGGGGGGGGTGAGGGCTAATTAGAGGGCCGGAGATGTGGGGCTGTGCGTCAGTGGACCAGCCTGAGTGACGGGTGGGAGGGAGAGCGGAGAGGAGGCCACGTCGGACCCTCGCCCCGCGCGTCGGCCCAGCCCGATCCCAGCAGGAAACAAAAATCCAGTCCCAGTTTGAATGCGGGATCGTCTGTTCTGAAACCAGTAAGAGTGACTGGTGGATTCCCCATAGGCATGTCCAAAGGGAAGAGAGGGAAGAGAAAGAGAGGGACGGACCTCACACAGGGTGATGGGCATAGCGTGACCAGCTTCCAGGTGGGACCTGGATTTTCAACTCGTCTCCAGAATTCAGAGATCTGTCCCCCAGGAGAAAACGGCTGCTCCATGGCATTGTCCATCCCCAAATCTTCAGGAATTTTCCCACCTGGGTTTGGTAACTGTCCCCCCCCCCATCACCTGTGAGTGACTGAGGGCATCTGGCCCCCCCTAGATGGTAGCAAAGGAGGTGTGACCAGTTTTACTCCATTGATGCTGTGCGTCCCCACCTCACTGCTAATTTAATTTAGAGAGTCTGGCCAACAAATGCTGTTAACACCCATTTTGAATGGATTTTAAAACAAGAGGCCAGAATTGTTGGCAGCGTTAAAACAAAGTAATCAAATGGGATTTGGGGGAATGCTGTTATTTTGAAAAATGCCAGTTTGGGCTTGGGGGAGAGCAAGGCACTCTGCACTCTGTTTACAGAGCTTTTAATTGATTCATTTATTTTAATTTTTTCCTTTTTTCTAAGTTCTCTTTGCTGGCAGTTTAGACCTGTGCCAGGTCTAAATCCCCCGCCCCAGAGACCCGGGGATTTTTGATGGGGAGCAGAGCGCCCCCCCCAGCAGGCCCAAATTACCTGTCCACGGAGACGGCGGCCAGGGTAAGGCTGCTGGCGTACATGGTGAGGTAGATGAAGAAATGGACGGCCTTGCACATGAAGGAGCCGAAGACCCAGCCCTCCAGGGAGTAGATGGTGGCCTGGAAGGGCACGCAGAAGATGATGAAGAAGAAGTCGGCCAAGCCGAGGTTGAGGATGAAGAGGTTGGTGCTGTTGTGACCCGTCTGCCCGTTCCTCAGCAGCACGGCCAGGACCAGGCTGTTGCCCACCACGCCCAGCAGGAAGATGAGGGAGAAGATCACCGGGACGACGACGCTGGCCGGGCTGAACTGGGAAGCGTCGGAGTCGTTCCAGTGTGCGGCTAAGCCGGAAAAGTCCTCGGGTTCCGTCATGGCCGTCTGCAGGCGCACGGAGGGAGAAGGAGAGGAGAAAGAGTGGTCGGAGGTGAGTTAGCGGGCAATGCGGGAGAACGGGGGCAGGGGCTCCCCAACCACATGTGGGGCTGCCCCCCAAGGAGGGGGGGAAGAAGAGAAGGTCTGGGGCATTGGCAGCACCTCCCCATCCAACATGGCCCTGATCCAAATCTGGTGCGTCTAAAGCAGGGGTAGTCAAACTGCAGCTCTCCAGATGTCCGTGGACTACAATTCCCATGAGCCCCTGCCAGCGAATGCTGGCAGGGGCTCATGGGAATTGTAGTCCATGGACATCTGGAGGGCCGCAGTTTGACCACCCCTGGTCTAAAGCTTCATGCCTAGAGGGATTTTGGTCTTGCTCTCTCTTCCCCGTCATGCCACGATCACAAAGCCCCTTCCGAAAGAACTCCTCGGGGGTTCCAAACGGACCCCCACCGTTCTTTGGGCCCCGGCCCCAGAGCTGTCGAGTTCCTGAGTCCAAAGGCGAGCCGGGAGCGGTAAATTGACGCCCTGCAAATGAACAGCATTCCTGGCATTCAAATTCAGCCTCACGCCGAGCATCTGCAGGGCACAGATTTTAATCCGGATCTTTGGCAAGGGGGAACAAGCGTTCCGTGATGAGTTACAGCTCGGGGGTCCACGTCGGGCATTAGCGGCCTCATCTGGGATCCGCGGTGAATTTAGCGCCTGCGTCTTGGGAACTCAAGCTGATGGATCACATCTGGGCCGGACCGTTCCCACCCCGGCAATAAGACTCAAGTGCCGGATCAAGAGGCGTGCCGGGGAAATTGATTTTATGACACTGCGGAAATCGACGGCGGCAACGTCCGTCCGTCGCCCCGACTGTGCTTGGATCTCGCTCTGCTGGATAAAGGGAAATGCGCAGAGGAGAGGAAGAGAAGAAGGAGAAAGAGAGAAAGAGAGAGTGATATTTGCCCGTCTCCCTTGGCATGAGGGTCTAAAACAACAGTTTAATGTTTTCCTGGGCATTCCCAGAGGCTTCTGCAGCCTTCCAGAATGGGTCGGTCCCAAGTGTTTGCAGTTCTCCGATGTCAAATCCTGCTTGGCCACTTTCCTTTAACAGACCGTATCATTGCAGTGGGGTGTTACTGTGGGGTGTCACATTACAGTGCCACAATGGTGGGCACCAGAGTACCTGCTCACACCTTTGCCGGTGTCTGCCGAGTGTTTTTAGAAAGCGGGCAGGGACCGATGGCTTCTACCGAGGACCTGAGATTGGCTTTCCTCTGTGGGTTTTTAAATATGTTGCGTTGGCAGTCACTGCGGAGTAGCTGCAGTGGCCACGATGTGGACACACCCACTACAATGTGTCAGGATTTCAGAGGTGCCTTCCGACTCAGAAAGCTCGGGAAGCCCTGGATTAGAGTGCTGGGCTAGAGTCTAAGGGACCAGGGTTCGAATCTCCGCTCTGCCGCGGAATCTCGCGGAGTGACCCCAAGCTGTTCCCACACTCTCCGCCTAACCTACCTCGTAGGATTGTTGTGAGGGTGAAATTCAGGGGGTGAGGGTGTTGTGAGGGTGAAATTCACTTCTTGCATCTGACGAAGGAAACTTTGACTCTTAGGAGCTTGCAGCTTTAGCTGCTTCACTGCGGACTAACTCGGCCAGCCTCTGAAATGGAGTCCCCCGTGTTGGAGGCAGGTAAAATATTTTGCTGGCTTTCTTAGAGAGCCAGCGCTGGACGACGGTCATTGTCTTTCCATAGGATTGTTTTCTTGGCTGAATTCCACATGCCACAAAGCACACAGACCCCTCCCAAGTGAGATAAAAAGCACAGAGAGAAACGCAAAGGGGGACAGCGAGATAAAAGCCAACCCCTTCTAAGAAAGAAGTCCGAATTAAAACAGATCAGTCGATTTTCCCTAAGGGAAGTTTCTGTCCCGGCAGCTTCACTAGAATAACTTGATTCAAGTCCAGCAATGCCTTGAAGACAGATAAGATTGGAGGGGGTTGGAGGGGGGGGTGAATGAGCTTTTAATTATCAAAGCTCTCTTCATCAGATACTTATGAGCTCTGGCTCTCAAAACCTTAGCCTCAGAAATCTTCTTCATTTCAAAGATGCTACTGGACTCGAATGCCGTTGTCCCAGCAAGTTGTTGTTAAAAGTGACCTCAGGCTAGTCAGTGGAGGCTACCTCACAGGGTTGTTATGAAGGTAAAATGGAGGCATAAGTAATTTAAAAAAAGAAAAGAAACACCTCTGAGAATGTGCAGAGTCTTTCCCACTGACCGTCACAATCGCCACTTCCTCATTTTAAAACCGGGGGGAAAGATATTCAAATCAGCTTTCTTGGAATTCCTTGTTTGAGAAATTCAGCAGCCGCTCTAACTGGGGAACATTTCCCCCCCCACACACACACACACACACCTTGCTCCAATTGCCACATATTTCCATAAACTGTGCTCCTCTGCCTTAAAACAGCTCAGGAGAATCTGAGCCCCTTCCCCTGGCCAGGAAAACAGTGCTGTTTCTCCATGGGACAAACGCCTCCCTAAGGGGCAAGAGCCCAGCCCATGCCAGCGGCAGCCGTCTGCCAACCCCTCCCTGGCAGTGCCATCTCTCCCACACCCCGGAGCCCAAAGCCTCCCTCTCTTGCAAGAGCAAGACGTACCTTCGGCTCAGGTGTCTGGCAGCTCCTCTCCCACAGCTCACGCCTCCCCTGTCCCCTGAACCGGGGTCTCACTCCTGGACATGCCTGCTGCAGGCTTTTGCCCATGAGGTGCCCTGCAGCGGCACATCCCTGCTGAATCTGTGATGCCAGCCGCTGCTTCCCTGCTCTTGGTCTCTGTGCTGTGCTCCGTCTCTCTTGCCAGAGCCCCCCCCCCCCCCCGGCCAGCTGACTCCTCCTCTTCTTTCTCCTTCTGTCTGGAACACCCCAGGCAGCTCCTCCCTTTTCCCCTGCCGTGGGTAAGGTCCCCTACACTTTTGGGGCACACGACCCCCGATGCCATTTCCGTGATGCCCCGGAGATCCCAATTGGCGTGGCTCTTCAGCTGTGCCCCTGTGCCCCCTGCATGCCTTCCATGAGCCACAGATGCACCGAGGGTGTTGCGAAGTTTCACGCAAGAAAGAGTCAGTGCAAAGCACGGCACCGAAATCAAGCCCGGATTCACGGGTACGAAAAGCAAAAAGAACCCTGGTTGGGACAGTGGCTCGGGGGCAGAACAGCTGCTTGGCATGCCGAAGGTCCCAGGTTCGATCCCCGGCACTTGTTGTTAAAAGGAACAGAGACGTGAAAGGTCCAAGAGACAGATTCAGTACAAGGGACAGCCTCATCTGTGAGTCGAAATGGTGAAACGGAGTCCTGAAGCATATTGACAATAAACTCCAGGGAACAGAACTGAATGCTGACTGTACCGGTTTGCAGCACAGTGGCTCCTCCCTTCCTCATCTTCACTACAGCCCTGCGAGGTAGGCCCAAGAAGAATGACTGGCCCACAAAGGGGGCTTTATGACAGTTTGGGGGAGCCTCGTCTGACCCTCTAACTGGGAGATCCACAACATTTCTGACGGCTTTGGAATTTTGGCGCAGGGTAGCGGGCGCGATCAAAGATGGCTGCCGAAGGAGGTGGAGCCATACTGACCGAAGAAGCCCGAGTGCAGGGGAGACGAGGGGTAATTCTGAAAAAGAAGAAGAAGAGAAGAAGAAAAGCAAGAGGGTGGCGTCTGTATCGGTGGCCAGCAAGAAAGGTGTCTGCTCTGAAATCTACCCCAGGGGATGCCTCTACCATGTTCCCTCCCCTGTACTTATTTCTTTTCAGCATTTCCTCCGCGGGAGGAAGGGGCTGCAACCCCCAACTCATCTTGCTTTCCATCCCCTTCACTTCCTCTATCTTGGCAACCTCCTTTTGGAGATTTGGTGATCCAAACGGCCCCGGAGATCTACCCAGGAGAGCGTACAAGTTGTGATCCTTTTTCCTAATAATCCCGAACTCAGAGCCCGCCCTTTAATGGGGAGGAGGGTGCTCAGAAGAGACCCAGCCATGCCAGTCGGGGAGTTTCCACTCCTCAAAGCAGCCATATCCGCCCCCAGCCACTGAGCAATTTTGGATCGCTCTCCAAGTTTGGGGTCCCTTTGGCCCAAGCTGGTTCCATTTCTCAGACAGCAGCCCCACACTGCCCTCTGCTGCCTTTTCTGGGGAGCACATACGGGGGATTTTAGCAGTTCTGCCAAGTTAGGGCCGAGAGAGCTCTGACAGAACTGGGACTGGCCCAAGGTCACCCAGCCGGAGGCATGTGGTGGAGGAGTGGGGAATCAAACCAGCCACGCTGGTTCTCACACATCCGAAGAGGGAGATGGCTCAAACCCTCCCCAAACAGTTCCCCTAAATGGGAATATCACACCAGGCTCTACCGCTAAAGCAGGAGTAGAGGGGCGGGTAAACAGGTGAATTTTTTTTTAAGGTGTAGCTACGGTTTTTAAAGTAACGAAAACGTTGGAGCTTTGGAGAATATTCTCTTGAACGCCTCCTTCGGGACAGGACAAAATTTGAGTCCAGGGGCACCTGGGCTCAAATTTTATTGTGCTCCTTCGGACCAACACGGTGACCCACCTGAATCTATCTTTTGGAACTGTTTGTGGGTCCAAATTAATAATTTTATTGGTCCTGCAAATGCGGTGTTCTTTCTTGCCACCAGAGGGCAGTGTAAGCTAAGGAGACCTTCCCTCTCAAGGGCTTCCAACGGGATCTTTAATTAAGGCTCTTTAAATAGACCAGCGGTGGCCGAAAGTCGCTCTCCAGATGTCCAGGGACTACAGTTACCATGAGCCACTGCCAGCACTGGTAACTGTAGTCCGTGGACATCTGGGGAGCCACCGTGAAGGCCCCTGAAGCAGACCAAGGGGAGAAGCAAAAAGCATCCTTGCAAACCAGCAAGCAGGAAATTTTTCTTTCTTGCTCTGGAGGCATCATTTTGAATTCGTTACCTCTTTATTTCAACCACCGATTCCCCTTCTCCTGGAGAAAAGAGCCGATGGAGAAACTGGAACGTGGACAGTACAGCGTCCCCCCCCACGTCTCCAATTCTTGGGGCCCTGATTCAGATACAGTGACTCTGCACATGGAGGCTCCCCCGATGTACGGTGGCGAATATTTTAAGGGCTTCCCCAAGTTCTCCTGCGTTGTCAGCAAAAGAGCAAGCCTCCGTAGGGGAGTTATTTTTTATGGCTTCTTCCCACCTTCCGCCTTCTCTTCCCCTGCAGCCTAGATTTCCCTGTTTCCTGCCTCTGTTTCCCTCTAAACCCCCCAACCACCCCACACATACACACACATCTGTTGGCAATCAGCAGGCAGCCAGCTGGCCAGTTTTGCTCCCAGCTGGAGGGCTTGTTTGTGCTGAGGCATCACACACTCTGGGTCGTGGGGGGGGGGCGGTAGGGTCCCCCCACCCCACCCCACCCCTGGCCTTCCTGGCTTCCCAAAACGCTCACCCCCACCTCCCTCCTTTGGGGGAATCAATTATGATGAACGTGGGCAGGACCCAACCCAGGGTGAAGCCAAATGTTCTGCCTCTGCTTTCTGGTGTAGGAAGGTTGAAGGTTCAGCTGCAGAGTTGCTCCCCACTTCTGGGGCCGTGCAGCAGATTGGCCGGGCTATTTTGGTCAGGGGAATGGGGTGTGTGCAGGGAGTGTCGGAATTAAAACCATCAGGAGGCCCATCCAGTCCAGCCTCCTGCCTCGCCCCGTGGCCAGCCAGTTCCTCTTGGTGGCCATCAACAGGGCACAGCGGCTGAGACCTTCCTAAGAACGTCCAAAAAGCCCTGCTGGATCAGACCAGGGAGGGTCCATCTAGTTAAAAGGATCAGGTAGCAGGTGAGGTGAAGGACATCTCTGGAGCTGCTGCCAGTCTGAGTGGACAAAGGTCGGACTCAACAGACAGCAGCTCCAGAAATCCATCTATCCCTGACCGTCGTTCATGGCAACACCTTGCCGGATTAGAATTCTGACCGGGTTTCGTTCGGATTGTGACCCTCCAGGTTTTCGCTCCCTTGTCAAAAGCTCTCGAATTTAAAAACTCCAGGGCCTCGTTCACTGCAAGCTCGGCAGCTACACGGTGCATTCGAAACGCGGCAATCGGCAAGATGGATTTTGAACTCTCGATAACCTCGTTGTGTGACGATTCTGCCTTTTCTTGGTGGGAAGGGACCCGCCCCCTTCTGCTTTTAAATCTGAGCCTCACGAGCTACCGCAAAGTAAATTGAGCCTGCATACAGAAGGTGGAGTCGCACACGTAACCTGCCGGACACTGAATTCTCGGATTTTGCAATGGGGCTGTAATAAGTATACCTCTCCCCCTCCCCTCCGTATAAGACTGAGGAGAGTATGGATTGCCAGTGTCTTGGTTTTTACAAAGACAGCCAGCATGGTATAGTGCTTAGAGCTCGAGGGAGGGTCTTCAACACTTTTTCTGGCCCCCGCCACGTGTTTTTAGAAAGCGAGAGGGGCCAGTGGGGCTTTGACCCAGCAAGGCTTCTGATGACCTCGGGCCAATCACATTCTCGTGGCCTCACCTACCTTGCAGGGGTCTTGTGAGGGAAACGTGGAGCAAAGTTAGAATTGACGTAAACAGCCTTGGGGGTCCTTGCTGGGAAACGGGGTCTGACACTTGGACCCTCCACCAAGTTGGCTCTCAGCAAAAAGAGCAACATAGTCGGAGGTTTCCGACCCCGTGTACATTTGGCCAAGATGTTTCTCAGGTTGAGAGTTTGCCAGCTTTGGCTGGGGCAATACCTGGGTATTTGGGGAGGCGGAGCCTGGGGAGGGGGGGAGTGGGGAGGGGAGGGGCTTCATCCCACTTTGGGCCCCCAAGCCCCAAGAAGACAAAGTGTCCCTGCTCCAGAGCGCTCCATCTCTGCCTCATGACCGAGAGCCACTGATGGCCCTCTGCTCTGCACATTTCCCCAATCTCCTCTCGAAGCTGCCGAGGCCTGTAGCCTCCCCCTCTTCCTGCCACAGGGAGTCCCTCGTGTTAACACGGGGCCGTTCTAAAGAAATGTTGCTTGGAAGATGCAGAGGCGTCCAAGGAGCCGCTGGGAGGCCCGGTGGGGGAGAGACGGCAGCTTTCCTCGAAGCACCCCTGCGGGAAACAGCTCCCAAGGTCACCTTTGGCAGCAAGACGTAATTAGGCAAAGTATACAGCCGGGATGAGCCAGGCCAGGGAACCACAGGAAGGGAGGGAGGGGGGTGTTGGGATGCCACATAGGCAGGATCGGGAGGGGCGGAGCCGCAGGTTCAAGCCCTGGCACCTCCAGTCCAAAGGACCGGGCAGGAGGGGAGGGGAAAAAGCTCCGCCTGACACCCTGGAGAGCAGCTGACGGTCTGAGCAGTCAAGACTGTGGTGGACCAGGAGCCTGATGCCCACCAGTCCCAAGCCGGGGCCGAGCAAAGGGACCGCGATTCCTCTCCAGCAGAGACGGGGTTAAGGCTCCCACTGGTTTGGCCTGGCGCCCGCCCGGCTGTCAGGGTGTTGGAGGAGGCTGGGGTGGGGTGGGGGGGAGGCGAAGGTGTCAAAATCCCTTCTGGGAGCAAGCAGCCCCCCCCACACCCTTTGCTTCCCCCCCTCCCCGCACCTTGGGGCCTCGCCCTGCTGCTAAAGACAAACAAATACCCGGTTGGTTCCCACCCCCGGTTCCTTCCTACAGGGTGGTGGCCCAGGGAGGGGGCGGCAGGGGCCCTGCAAAACAGCAGAGGGGTGGCTGGAACGACGGAGAGAAGCATTCCAGCTTGGACTAGGTTGGGAGGGCAGGTTTGGGGAAGGGGAGGGGGCTCTGCAGAGTAGAAATACACCCAGACCCCCCTCCACAGCAGCCATTTTCTCCAGGGGAGCTGATCTCCGCCGTCCAGAGTTCGAATTCCAGGAGATCTCCAGGCCCCACCTGGAGGCTGAAGTCACAAGGGATCTGAACGGGGGCTGAAGGGGGAGTGCCGTCCAAGCCGAGCGAGCAACAAATGAAGGGAGGTGATTTTAGCCTGTTTCCCTCCCCACCCTTGTTTCTAATTTATTTGTAGCCTTCGCCAAAGCGACAACAGGCAAACAACGGCTTTCACAGTGTTTTCCTCGGTGGCGAGGACTGTACCGCCAAGTAACATCGCAAAAGGAAACCTAGAGGGATGAACTCCCCAGAGGCAGAATGACAAGGCTCATAGCCGGATGGCAGCCGATGGGCAGTAGGATTCTGGACGGACACAGGGAGACACCAATTTACACCGAGAATGCAAAGGTTCGTGCAAAGAGCTGCAAGTCCAGGGCATCCCCAGGTCCTGCCGGGAGGTTTGCCTCTGGAGAATGGGTCGCAGTCATCCCCAGATGGGTTGTCCTCCCGGGATAGCCCCCTGTGGAGGCTGGCAGCCAGGGGGAGGGGGGAACTGTGCCCGCCCGGAGTCCACCAAAGAGCCCGGCGGTCTTTCGGGAGGGTGTGTCTTTTGGAGCTGGGCCAGGCAGCGACGGGGATGATCCCTTGGCAGGAAGGCGTCCGGGGGAGGCCCTCCCCGCCCCCTCTGCAGCTGCCTGTTGCTCTGCCCTCCCAGGGCAGGCCTCCCCTCCCCTTCCCCGGCTGCCAAAAGCCGCTCTGACTTTAGTCCCCCCCACCCCACCCCGGCCCCCTCCTGCGTCTCCCCTTTCTCTCTCCTCCCCTCATCTCCTCTTTCCGACAAGAAAAGGACAGGCAGGCAAGCGCAGCCAATGTGCTCGTAGGCAGGGCTGGGGTGGGGGAGGTGTTGGGGGGTTTCTTCTCCTCTGGTGGGGAGGAAAGGAAGGGAAGGGAAGGGTGGGCTGGCTTTTCCCTCCTCTGCAGCCAGCAGGGCAGGCTCTGGAGACGAGGGGCACGGAGGGGAGGGGGGGTCAAAGTGACTTTTAAAGGAACTTTTTGGGGGGCGTGTGGGTCTTGTTTTGTGCCCCGTTGTCCCTTTCCTGGTTGCAGCTTCTCTGTTCTTTCTCCCTGCAAAAAAGTTTTTAAAAAGTAGCTGAGGATCCAGAGAGAGGGGAACCACGCTGGCAACGGCTGACCGGAGCCCTCTCCCGCCCGGCCCCCCCTGGTCCCCAAGGGCGGCCCCCCCTCCGGGCCAAGATGTCCCAGCTGTCCGTCAAGGAACATCTGGACGGGATCCTCTCGGACTTTGAAGGTGAGCAAAGGGGCGTGGGGTCTTCAGGAGGGGAGGTGGCCCTCCAAGGAGTTGGTGTGGCTGAACGTGCTTTCAGTGCACAGTGGAGGGCCTGGGCTTGGAGCCAGAGGGGAGGGGTGTTTTTGACAAGGAGGCCAAGCCCCCCCCCCCCCAGATCTTACAGGCTGGGTGGGAGGTGTCAGTCTGCAGCCACGGAGCTGAGGACACGCTGGAACCTGTGCTCCCAGGGTAAAACTCTGCGAGACTTGCGGAAAGTTTCGAAACAAAGAGGAACGTGGAGGACCCGTGCCTTGGAAACTCACAGCCAGGGCTGTTTGGCATGGGTGTGACCCGATCCCGCTGCCTATGCCTCTCCAAGGAAGTTTCTAGTCCTCATGAGTGAGGAGGGAGGTCTGAAATGTCCGGGAGGGAAACTTGTGGGGTCCAGGAGGTTGTAGTAAGGCTTCGAACGGTGGGGAGGGGAATTGCGGGGTCCAACCCCCCTTCAGGGCCCTCCCCCAGCTTGCCGAAATCAGCATCAAGAAGGGAGAGCTGGCAGCCCTGCAGCTCTGCCCTAGAGGAGCCGGATTCAAGTCCAGTTGCCCCTTAGAGGCCAATATGATTTTTCAGGGAATGTGCTTTGGAGAGGAGTTTGGCAATTCGGTTTGTTTTCAGTGAAGGACATGGTGCCCTTTGCAGGAGGGGGTTTCGTTTTTCTCGGGGCAGAATTCGGGTTGCCAGCATCGGCGATGCACACCTTTTGGCTTAACCCCTGGCTTCGATTGCCTCTCTTGGGTCCTACCCAGGGGCTCTGCGTGTCACAGGACTGGAGTGGTTTGAAACTCTCCTTGTGTGATTTGGCACTCAAAAGTGGCTATTCTCTGCTATGGAGAAGGGCAGGGTTCATTTTCCCCCCCTGCACCACTTCCACCTTAGGAATTGGAATATCTCCCCCTCCCCGATGGGGAGTAACGAAAAAGACAGGGCCTGTTTGTTGCTTGTCTTTTTGGGCGGACAGGAGCCATGCGATGCTGTGTCTTTTTAGGGAATAAAAGGGATAAGGGGAAAAAAGGGGAAAGGATAACCAACAGGGCTCATACACGATGTGTCTTTTGCAGGAAGAAAACAGTACCAATATATTGTTGGTCTTTTTAAGGGAAAAGTTGCTACTTGTATGTCCCCCTCTGGGCTGTTTCTCTGGTTGTTTTGAGACCCAGAGGGGATAAAGAGACAAGCGTGGCTTGAGTGCCCATCTTTTCCCCTCCCGGACCTGAATGCTCCTGTGGGGCTGGCATTTCCGGTCTGGGAAACGTCACCAGCAAGAAGAGCCAAGGCAGCTCGCCTCCAACCAGGAAGGGTCAACGATAAAATACAAATAAGCCCAGGCTGGCCAATATACCACTGTTCTGGACACAGGCCGGGCTGAAATGCAGGTCATTCCTCCAGCCCTGCCCAAATATTCCAGCCCTGTTTGATCCAGGAGAAAAAGGCAGCCACCGGGCGCTGTGGAGGGGTGGGTGGGGTGGGGATGGACTGCTGACAATCGCCTGCTTGTCTCTGCCAAGACAGGAAGGGGGAAAGACGGAGGGGAGCTTTCAATTAGCAGCTGTCGGTGGGGCGGGCTCTCCGCTTCAGCATTTCACAGATAGTAATTAAGGGAAGGCTGGGAGCTGGACGTGCCAGGCCAGGTTCGGGCTCCCGGGGTACGGCCCTATGGAGGAGAGTCTGGGAAGAAGCCCCCTTTTGAGAGGGGATCCAGAGGCAGTGAGGCCAAGGGAAGGGGAGAGACCTGGGATCGTTGGAAGGGGACTGGGCAGATTGTATTAGAAAACGCAAGGTCCGGATTGTGTGTGCAGGAATCAAGAGGATACAGAGAATATCCTGCAGGGGGCATCAGAGGACATGCGTAATTGGCATAGTTAGATGAAGGTGAACCAGGCCTCTCCTCTCTCTCCAGGTTGGAGTAGGTGGGAGGGTGGCGCAGACAGATTTTAAGGGGGGCGAAGGACAGCAAAGGGAAGGGAATTCTCTCTGGAGCGCCAGGAATGTGCTAGCCCTCTATAATTACGGAGGTTCACCTTTGGGCCGGCCGGCCGGAGGAGCTATTTGAACGCTCCTGGTGGCATCGGCTAGGTTGGCTGGGCGTGAGTGGAAGATTGGACCCTTGTCTCATTGGGGAGGAGGGAGGGGAGGGGCCATTTGTCCTCCTGGCAGCAATTTGGCAGACTGGAGCCAAAGTGTCCCTGGCTGCGTGGAGGACAAAAAGACCATGTGTTTCTCTTCTCACTTCTTCTTTGTGCAATCCATCTCAGGAGTCCCAGAGTACCTGGAGCAGGGATGCCAGCCTCCAGGTGGGACCTGGAGATCCCCCGGGATTATAGCTCATCTCCAGGCAGCAGAGATCAGCTCCCCTGCTCAGAAGGGGGGGGGGGTCCTGTGGCCTGACACCCCACTGAAGTCCCCCTTCTCCCCAAACCCTGCCCTCTGCATGCTCCTCTCCCAAAGCCCCCAGGTTTTTCCCAACCCGGAGCTGGCAACCTTAACATGGAGCAATGTGGGAACTCCCTGTCGATTTCTTCCGAGAATCTGTCCCCTTCTTTCGGCATCACTGGCCAACTCTGATCAAGGTTTTGCGGCACGTCACACACCTGAGCACAGGAGAAGCGGCTTCCGACTGAATCAGGCCCTTGGTCTATCAGAATCAGTATTGTCAACATGGACAGGCAGGAGCAATCTGGGTGGAGGGCAAGCTAGTTTCATTCCAGCCGTCACCCAAACAGAGAAGGCCACAGTTTCTTACTCCCTTCCATGGCAGCCCACCTGTCCACCGAGCTTCTGTGCGATGTTATCCTGCTGGACCTCCACAACGACCGTGCGAGGGAGATCAGAGCAGGAAAGCGGGGCTGGCCTTCTCGTGTGAGCTTCGTGACCGTGTGTGGATTTGAACTCAGGCCTCCGTGGTCCTAAGCCGAGCCGGGAAATGTCTTCCTTGCCTTTCCTTCAAGGTTCCCCCTAGCAAAGAGCCGGCAGGACTAGCAGCCGTCTCAGAAGGGCCCGTCCAGCTGCAGGCTGCCTCTCTGCCTCCTGGCCCAGGCTTTGATTTCTGTCTGACAGTGATGGAGCCGGGGTGTCCCCCCTCCCTCGCCCTGGTTCAGGGGTCAGCGGGAAGCCGCTGGGGGTTAGACCTCGGAGGGCGAGGAGGAAGGGCAGAGGGCAGGAAGGGACGCCTCCTTCAGCCCTGGGGGGAGCTGTAAATGATACCACCAGTGACGGACAGGTCAGGGCTCAGGAGAGGGGGGAGTTGAGGGAAGGGGCTTAGGGCAGGGGCAGAGTGCGAGCCCCTCGGGCACCTAGCACCATGGCGGTGGAGAGACTTCAGTCATTTCTTGCTACTCAGACGTGGTTTTTGCTTTGTTACCCTTTTTACCTGTCCAGGTAGCCAGGTGCTCTGAAGTTAGCACTAAGTACGCCTCCTCGGTTCCGGTGGGACAGCAGGGGACTGGATCAGGGTGGAACCTGACGACCACAGGGGGGGGAGGCAGAATTAGCTGCAGAGATGAGCTTTCCCCTTGACATTCTGGCCTCCCTCCCCGAGGTCCTGCACCTGGGGGTCCCAAGGGGAAGACTCGGACCCACACCTTGCAGGCCGGCCCCTGAGAACCTGGCCCTCTTCCCTTTTGCCCCACCCCCTTGTCGCCACCTTCCAGGAAATGCTGACACGCACCCCACCCCCGGGTGCCGAAGCCACCCAGTCCCTGATCACGCAAGAGAACAGCCGATTTGCTTTGTGCTTATCGAGTGAGTCAACAAGGGGGAGCTTCAAATCTCCCTCAGACACTGGAAACAAAAACTGAGAGTCTTCACTGGGGAGAGATGGAGTCATGCGGGTTGATGGAGCCGGGAATGACATGTTTGGTGTTAAAAGAAAAAGAGCTGGGTTTTATTATACCCTGCTTTTCACGACCCGGAGGAGCCCCAGAACAGCTCACAAACAGCTTCCTCTCCCCACAACAGATGCCCTGTGAGGTCAGTGGGACCGAGAGAGCTCTGAGAGAACAGCCCAAAGAGAACCGGGACTAGCTCAGGGTGCCCCAGCTGGCTGCGTGTGGAGTGGAGAATCAAACCCAGTTTGGGGGAAAGATTGTGGGTGCCGTGATGACTCACCGGCTCTACGTCAGGGGCTGTTTTCTTCCCCTTTGCTGTGCGGATCAGCTCACTTGCGCGAGCGACATATGGTTTGATCGCCTATTCTCTCCCTTGCCTGCAAGCATATCCGGAACATTGTGCTTTGTTGATTCTCACAGTCTGTCTCTGGCCCCCGTGCTAGAATCTGAATCCAGGGGAATACTCCTCAGGGAAAGGCAGAGAGGGGTCGACTCTGGGAGTCTTACGCTCTCAAAGTGTTAACCGAACGGTCCTTTGGAAGCACGCAACGCTTGCTCTGGTCCAAATCGAAAGCCCACGCTTTCCCTTCTAAGGCCAAAAGCAGAAATCAGTGCGGGGCAGAGAAGAAAGCCGCAGTCCTTATCTCCGAAACCCTGAAGATTAATTTGAGGCGAAGGAGGATGCTGGCGGGAGCATCGGGGTGGGGAGCTGAGGCCGACGGAGGAGTTGGGAGACCTGGCCCATCCCAGCTTGCATTCCTGGCCTCTCCTCTCTCACGAACTTTCCTTTGCCCCCGAAGCCCCCGGTTAAACTGTAGCAGGGCCGGAGGGAGGGGGGCAGCGGTCTGGGGAGCCGGCTCGGATTACTCGGGGATGCCACTGGTGTGATCCCCTTACAGGCCACGGAGGGAGCAATAAAGCCCTTACTGTTTGGTGCCCCCAAGGGGAAGCGTTTGAAGCAGATGACATGGATACCGTATCGCCCAGAGATAAAATACGCCAAACAATTAGATGGAGGAGATTAGAGGCCTCCAGAGCCGGTCTGGTTTCCCCACAGGGAGCTCTCTCACACAACCCCGCCGTTCTGCAGAGGCCGGGAGCCCGAGACAAGCTGTCTCTTCCTTTCTTCTCCATTTTTGTATTGGACCGAAAGCCAAAACAGGGGAAGAGACGTTGAATCTGAGCTGCCCGCCCGCAAAGGAGCCTTCCGCAGCGACAGGCTCCAGCCGTGGAAATCCATCCCCATCCCGGTGGTTTTGGCCCCCTGCTAGATTGAAGTCGTGAAAACGGACAGGATTTGGGGGCTGTATGCTTTTGGGGGTCGCAAGGGCAGAAGAGAAGTCATGTTGGAGCAGGCTGAACACACTGGGTCTCACAGGGGCTATCTATGGCGCTGACAGGGGCTCATGGTAATTGTAGTCCAGGGGCACGTGGAAGGCAACAGTTTGGCCACCCCCGGATTCATAGTTCTATAAATGTAATATGCAGCTCAGTGAATGTCCCATGCAATGTAGTGCATAATTATAAGCTCTTAAGTCACCACCAACTCAAGGTGACCCCCGGACCACATGAATGTCCAGGTCTAAGAAGATCAGGGTGGTTTGCCCTTCCTGCCTCTGCGTAGCAACCTGGGCTTTCCTTGGGGGGGGGGGCCTCCCATCCAAGAACTAAATAAGGCTGGACCCTGTTTAGCTTTCGTGATCGGACGAGGTCGGGCAGGTTCAGACCCCCCCTGTGTGTTTCTAACCGCAGCCCTCTTCTTTCTTTGTCCTTTCCCTCTGCAGCCCTAAAGAGGTCGTTCGAGATGGAGGATGCGGAAGACGCCCCCGCTTTCTCGCCTTCCTCCCCACCCTGCTCCCCCATCAGCCCCAGCCTGCCTGGCCTCCTCCTGGCCACCGGCAACGGAGAAGGCAGGAGAGCGGGGGGCGCCGTCCGGCCCAGCTACCAGTCCCACCTCAGCCTCAGCTCCGAACCCAGCCCGGCCCACAGCCCCGTCCTCAAGGCCAGGATCGGCGGCAGCCTCTCCTTCAACCGAGGCACCGCCCACCTGGCCCGGGCCAACGGGAGCCCCCTCACCCGCGTCTCCTCCTTCCAGACCCGGCTCAGCCCCAACGGGTTCTCTTCGTCCTTGGGGCCGGGCAGCGACAACGAGAGCCTCCACAGCTCTTCCTCGAGTCTCGAGTGCCCGACGCCGGTCAGGAGCCTTCTGAACGTGACCCCGCAGCCCGAGACCCCCACCCTCGGGGTCTCCCAGCTGCCCAGTCCCATGCTCAAGACATTCCTCTCGCACGGCAGCATCTTCCACGCCGAGACGTCTCCCGGGCCCGTCCAGCCGGGCTCAGCGGTGTCGACCAACTGCGGCTCGTCGCTATCGTTGGACCTGCATATTGCAGAAGACCCGGGGACCTCCCCCAGCGCCTCCCCATCTTTAGCCGCAGAGCTGGCCGCCAGTGACCAAAACCGCCCGACGCCTTTGCCAAAGATCGGCGCCACAAAGGGGCCTCCCGTGCCGCCCTTGGAGACCGGCCGGCTGGCACACGTGCCCCCTGCCCCCACGGTTGCCAAACAGACCGTCAAACTGCAGAAGTTCCCCATCAGCTTGGATGGCTTGATTGAGAAGACGTCGCAGGCTGCTGCCACGGTTCCCACGCCCGAGTCGGCACCCAAGCCGTCGCCGAGGGCACAGATCCACGTCAACCTCGGCACCAGTCCCGGCTTGCCCCGGCCACTGGCAGAGATGCCCAAGGAGGGTAGAGCTGTTCTCGTGGGTGGTGGTTTCTCTTCAGCAAGCTCCGCATCCCCTCCTCGGCTAACTCCCTTCCGACTCGGCCCGCCACCTCAAATAGGGCCTTTTGGGTCCCAGCCGTCCTTTCTAGGGGCCTCCCTGATGGCCCCCACCCAAGGGACCCCAGTCGCAGCCAGCCCAAGAGAACACTGCCGTGCCCCAGCTAAGAGGTTCGACTCAGCACCCGGCCAAGAGGCACCCCGTTTTGAAACGCCAGCACCCACTTCTTGCGCCAAGGAAGAACCCATCACATCGGCAGATGGACCTCTGGAGGCCTTTTCGGAGAAGAAGGACGTAGAAAGGAAGGCCTGCTCGAAGGAAGGTAGGTGCTCATGAAACCAAAGAGAGATTTGCAGTCCTGCTACTTAGCCAAACCTTTGGCAGAGTTTTGGGAGGTGCGGAATGTGAGGTGCAGAAACAGGAATGCAGATTTTCAGTCTATTTGTGGCATTTTTATGCTCCCCTAGCCCTCTCTTATGTTTGCTTGTGAGGGCCACCGAGTGTCCCTGGATCAGTCAGTGAGCTTTGCATGGCTTGAGTGGGGATTTGAACTCAGGACCCATTCTGCACACATAGGATAATGCACTTTCAATGTGCTTTGGCAGCTGGATTTTCCTGTGAGGAACAGGAAAATCTACTTCTAAAGTGCATTGGAAGTGCATTATCTACGGTGTGCAGAATAGGCCCAGGTCTCCTCGCTCCTCAGTTCTGCACGTGACGTGGGAACCAAAACAGTCTCCCCCTACCTCACAGGGCTGTTGTGAATATAAAACGAGGAAGGGAGAAGGAACAGTGTGTTGCTCCTTGAAGGAAGGGGGCCTAGGACACTGGGGGAGGCTGTCAATTGCTTTATGGCGCGAGGGAAACTCTCGGCACATGCTCAGAGACACGTTCCTTCCTGCCGGTCACAGGGGCTCAACCTTTCTCCCAAACCACAACCGTGCAACCCAGGTTTGCTTTCTAACGTCCTCCTGGTCCCTAGGCGGTTGGATTTTAATTCCGGGCATGTGGAACAGCACGGTGGGGAAATCCTATCTTGCAACACCGTTGAACGATCCACTTGACACAAACCTTTCCTAAAGAAGGAAACAGCCAGCTGCGTTTCCTGGCATTCCCGGCCTCCGTCCCGGGACCGCCCCCCCCCCTACAAAGATAGCGTCATTCCCCTGCCGTTGTGGCTTCTGGCCGGGGCCCAGCAGCGTTGCTAGAAAGCTAGGCATTTTAGGGCTGTGAAGAGGCTTAATCCCCGTGGTCTCCTGGGACGGAGGGAGATGGGCTGTTTCACCCAGGACCCGGCCTTGGCTGAGGGCAGCCAACCTCACCGCCGTTTATTTTTCCTGGCGCAGCTCCTGTGCTTCTAAAAACTGGACGAGGAGCATTGACAGAGCAGGCTTCTTGGGTGGGCGCCGTCCGGAAAGGGGGACGTGTTTGTAGTCTGTCCCCCAGTCCTGGTTAGAACATACAGGCACATGGACGCTGGAGAGGGATAGATCTGTCTGCTGCCCTTGGAACATCACATGCGGAATTACCCATCCAAAACATTGGGAGAGGTGAATTTAGTGAATTATCTACAGTGTGATCTATTTTATCTACCTACCTATCTATCTATCTATGATGTATCCTATATCTGCTTATCCTGAGCAGCCTTCCTCCACTTTCCTACCCTGGAGAAACCCCTGAAACATTCTTCAGGCTTTGAGAAGCCCCAGAAGTTTTGGGAGGGGGCTGACATGACCCTATGTGGTCATCTCACCCAATAAATGTTTGCAAGATTTAAATATATATTAAAAATAAATTAACCCCCACCCATTCCGGAAGCTCTTCCAGGGCTGTCGGGAAACCCCAGGCTTTCACAAAACCCTGGTTGAGATAGCCTAATCTAAGATGTTATCCGTCTATCGTGTATTGCCCAGGGGAGGGCCAGAACCGGCAAACGGAGAGCGTCACCCCCATGACACAACCCCGAACCCTCCACTGTGAGCAGGACTCCCTGAGATTCCCACAGCAGTTGGGAAAGGGGTTTCCTTGGGAACGTTGCTGCTTTCGACCCAGCTGTTTCCCCTGCCGGAAGGAGCCATTCAACTGGGCTATCCTGTGTTGTGTGTCCAGCGCAGCAAGAGCCCGTGTGTGTGTGTGTGTGTGTAAGAGTGTCAGTTTTCCCCCTCACCCTGTCATTATTTTCCCCTCAAGTGCGCACCACACCCTTCCCTCCGCCTGCTTTTCGCTTCAGAGAAAATTGGCTCAGTTTTCAGCGCGTGCATGCATGTGGGGTGTGTGTGCGCATTGGGACATTCCCTGCATGCACGCATATGCTGCTGGGTCATGAGAGACCCTTTCCCTTGGGGTCAGCCACAGTTCCTCCTCACAGCACCCCAGGGTGAGACGAATCAGAGTCTGGCTCTGAGGGCCAAGAATAATAATTCCACACCCCGTGTCCAGCTGCAGGCCACGCAAGGGGGATTCTCCCCTAAATTTAGCAGAGGGAACCAGTGTTGGCAATCTCCATTTCAGGACACCGAATGGCCGCGTTTTCGAATTCCCCGTTGCACCCTGCAAAAACCACAAGCATGGCTGCCTTCACATCCAATGACAGTTGCCAACCTCCAGGTTGGGCCAGGAGCTCTCTTGCTGTTCCTATTGTGATGGGTTTCCCCTGGCTGCTTTGGAGGGGGGTGGGGTCTCTGGCAGGGTACCCTGCAGAAGGCCCTCCCCACTGTCCCTAGAGGCCACCCCCTAACCATCAGTTGCTTCCTCGCCCAACGCTGGCCACCCAGCCCCCCAACCCCCAAAGACCCCTTGGTGGTGGTTCCTTTTTGCCAAGGAAAGGCAGGTTGGGACACGTGTATTTCCGTAGCAGATTTCCAAGGCAGGGCTGTCGTTTTTGAAGATGACACAATGGTTTTGTATCCACGCCAGCTACAATTCGGGCCTTCCTCCTTCCTCCCCTCCTCCCTTGTTTGCTCCCCTCGATTCCTGGCTTGGAGACAGGCGCTGAAGTCTTTTGCCACTGCCGGCTCCCTACCCTGCCCTCCTCCTCCGCCTTGCAAATATCAGTCCGTGGCCCGGTTCCAAGATGCTCTTGAAAATGTTAACACCTCCCGGAGCACTGGATGGAAATGCTGTGTAACCCCTCCAGGTAGCAACACGACGGTTTCTCTGACTTCACCGGGATGTCTTCCCAACTCATTCCTTGGGAGAATCCGGAGAGGAAACCTTCCCTCCTCTCCTTTAAACGGGACTGTCAAAAGTCCTTTTCCTGGCGGGCTGCTCTGTTGGCAGGCCATTCCTGGACAAAAGGTTGGGGGGAGGGTGCAGATGCACAACAGCTGGAGTTGCCAACCTGTAGATGGGATCAGGAGGTCTCCCGCTGTTGTGGCAGATATTCAGGCCACAGACATCACCTCGCTCGGAGACAGTGGCCACTTTGGAACTCATCATCCTGGCCGACCTCGCAGGGTGGTTGTCGGGAGAGGACAGAGGAGGGAGAACACAGTTGGACCAACCGGGTCTCCGATGGGTATCAAGGAAAGAAGGAAAATGAAAGAAACAGACGGGCCTGATGGGGTTTCTTTCTGAGCATTGTTGGGGATTTTCCGCCGTCACCTGGGGAGAACTTGTGGCTCTGATGCACCCCTCGGCAGTTTTGCGTCAAGGAGGACACAGGAAAGAACATTTGATAAATTAGGAGACAACGACAGCACTTGTACCCCTGGGGTTTTTAAAGGCATCCATTAATCACTCTTCTCTGGAGGCCCTAAGCTCACAAACATGCCCACCATTTTCTGGAACGATAAACATCAAGGAGCACGACTCAGATTTTGGGCGCGTGTTTCGGGGTTTGACAGACAAGCCGATGATTTTCCCCTGCAGCCACGGAAGAATTTGGGCAATTCCTTCCTGGGCTGCCAATTCGACGTTCGCCTCTGTGAGTGTGTTTCGAGAGGGGAAATTGTTCCTGAGTATCTGCAGAGTGCCTTGGGGACCCTGCTCCTGGCACTGCAGGTTAGAGGCGAAGACCTTTAACAAAAACGAAATTGAGCGTTATTCCTCATGGTTTCTTCTGTGTTTATAGTAAGGGATGACTAATCAAATCAAGTACCCTTATCATTTTAAAAAAGAGAACCACAACATGATATACAATTACCAAAAGTGCTACAGAACCCGGAGATGAAACCATACAAAGTAAAGGATGACCATTTCGTAGGGATGCCAACTTCCAGGTGTCCCATGGAGAGGTCCCACCAGTACAACTGATCTCCCGATGACCAAGGCCAGCTTCCATGGAGAAAAGGGCTCCTTTGGAGGGCATCCTCCGTAGCATTATAGCCCTCCGCAGGTTCTGCCTCCAAAATCTCCAGGTGTCTTCCAACCCACAGTTTGCAAACTGAGAGGCACAGAGGTTTGCTGGCCAGGCAACGCACACTAGACACTGCTGTGTTTTCCAGGGAGCCAATCCGGCCGTCCTTCCCATCCCACCACCTCCTGAGAGAGGTGCATCGTGGGGCTCGAGGCAAGGCAGCCTCCCTTGGAGAGGATCCCCTTTGTGACATCATCGCTGCCTAGCAACCGTCGCCTTGTTGGCCTCGCCGTGGCAACCGCCTCCCTCCACCTACCGGTCCTCCCTTCTCAAGTTCAGTTAGCAGTGGATGGGCAAGCCGGTTCTTAGGGCCGGTGTTGGGGCAGGCCGAGAGGGAGAGAAGGTAAGGGGCAGGAGAGAAACAGGCAGATCCCTCCGCTCTGGGGCACGCACACTGGATCCATCCGTTGATGCTGGAGGCCTGCCGCTTTGTGTCTGCTGATTCTGCGGAGGGGACAGTGTAGGGTGCTCCTATACCGGTTGTCGGGGAGCCTGGGGGTTCGTTTTGGCTTCCGTTCACATCTCCCTCCCTTGTTTCCACCCCTGTCGGCTTCACTTCTCTTCGCCCTCTCCCTTAAGGTGTGTTTTGGGCTGTATGTGCCTTGGGGCAGGGACCTGGGCTTGCGTCCTGTAAAAAAACCCACACTCGGCATCATCACAGTGCAAATGCTTCGCTGGATTAATCCCTCTCCCGCATCCCTTGCGCCCAACCCCGACTGAGGGTGCCCGGCCATTCCTGGCATGGACCTGACTCTGCTCCTGCGGCTCACGGTGATTTCTGCCTGCATTAGGGAGCAGGAAAGCAGGAAAGCAGGCAAGAGTTTGGTCCCGCAGAGAAGAAGAAACGGCCGAGGCGGGAGAGTTCCTCGGCCCGCTGTGCCCATCTGTTCAGGAAGCAGGTGTTCCCTGGCAGCGGAAGGCCCCTTGCGAGGGAGCCGTTCCGCCAGATGGAAGGCAGGGATGTCAGCGTGTCGTCTTCAAGGGGGTGGGCGGTGCGGCACGAGCAAGCAAAAGGTTGCTCAGCGTGGGATCCGGGAGCTGCCACCTGGTCATTTTCGGGCAAGGGAGCACTATTGGTTTTAAGAACCTCACAAGAGGTCTGCTGGATCCGACCCATAATCCATCTAGTCCAGCCTCCTGTCCCACACAGGGGGGCAGCCAGTTCCTCTGGAGGGCGAACGACAGAGCAGAGAAGCCAAGGCCTTCGGAAGAACCTCAGAAGAGCCCTGCTGGATCAGCCCAGGGGTCCATCTCGCCCAGCATGCCATCTCACACGGTGGCCAACCAGTTGCTTGGCCTATGGAAGGTCCCGGTTCAATCCCAGCCTCTCCAAATATGAGGGAGGTGAAGTGAAAAATATTACCACCAACCTGAATAGACCTCAGTGGACTAATTCACTCTCAAGACAGCCTCCCACGTTCCCTTCTAGAGTGCCTGAACTTGAGACCCTCTTTCAGCTACCTCTGGGAGGCCGTGGGCATGCACACACCCACCCACCTCTGGAGCCTTTAGGAGAATCTCAAGCCAGGAGGGCCAAAGCCTGACCCCCAGCTCCCTACCGCATGCGCCGTGGGCAGCTTCGAACCCACACGCCCAACACTCACACACACACGGCTGCTGCTGTGGTCTCGTACTCTCTTGACACTTGGTCGGAAGAAGAACCCACAGGACGGGAAGTGCTAAGTCACTGGCACCACCCCTCCAGTCGCCCCACGGAAGCCAGCGCATGAAGCAGAAGCCGGGTGGGTCGGCTCTGGACGTCTCTGGGCCGGCTCCAGCGGCTGGACAGAGGGCCACTTGGAGGCACCACGAGAGGTAACTAGCATTGGACCGGTCGCTGCTTTTGCTGGGTTTCTTCCGCAGTCTGGGGTCTGCAGGGGAACGGAATCGGGTTCAGACAGCCGCTCCCATGGCCAGCCGCGTCCCTGCCGCGAGTCTGCTGTCGACTTCTCCTTCCTGCCCCGCAAACATGGAACTCTGTGCGGATCTGGGATGGACAGCCATGTCTGCCTATAGAAGCAGCAAAGCCAGGCCCATGGGCTAGTGGCAGGGTTGCCAGCCTCCAGCTGTGGCCTGGAGATCTCCCAGAATTACAGCTGATCTCAAGGCAATGATCGGTTCCAGTGGAGAGAATCCCCAGGTCCCACCTGGAGGGTGGCATCCCTATCCCTTCCTCCCTTGAGAGCCAGCATGGTTAAAGAGCGGCCAAGTAAGTCCTCAGACAGCATCTCCGCAGTTTGCCTCTCCTGTTCCCGAGCCAAGCTCTTTAGAAATCTCTCTCCCCCATCCCCTCTCCCCAGATCTGTTTTCTCCTCACATAATCGGGAGCCATGGCTGGATTCCCAGGGAGCCCGAGACGCTGGCCACCTCCGTGACACCAGGGGGAAAAGAGATCTTTTGTGAATCCCTTTCAAAAGAACCTGCCTGCTGCCTGCAAACCTCACTTCAGCTGTTGGCTGAGATGCTGTGGAAACGTTTTGCAGGCTAGCTCAGCCACGGAACATTCACAAACATTCCGGCCTAAGTGCCTGCCCCAGGGGGATGCGATTGACAAAATATGTTCTTTATATGTGAGAAGAAGAAGTGAGGGTGGGGTTTTTTGTTGTTGGTTGGTTGGTTGGTTTTTGCCAAGAGGCTGTTTGCAGCCTGGCATAGTAGTTAGGACGTTGGGTTAGGATCTGGGAGAGCCGGGTTCGGATCCCTGCACCGCCTTGGGTGCTTGCTAGGTGACCTTGGGCCTGTATTATCCTGATCTACACTGCAGGGTCATCGGGAAGGAAGGAAGGAAGGGAGGAAGGAAGGAAGGAAGGAAGGAAGGAAGGAAGGAAGGAAGGAAGGAAGGAAGGAAGGAAGGAAGGAAGGAAGGAAGGAAGGAAGGAAGGAAGGAAGACTATGAATCTCTAATATCCTCTGTCATCAACAGCCTTGCTCAGGTCTTGCAGAGCTGAGGCAGGATTCGATCTCGGGCCCATTGATTGGTTGCATCGGCAGTCAGATTCACAGAACCCTCCCCCAATGCCCCGTTCCAAAGGAATTTGCTCTCTTCCCTTCTTTAAAGCCCACCTTCCACAGCCGTGCATAGCAATGGGGAATTCTGTGGCAGGAGGGACCTTCCTCTTGGTCGCCAGCGATACGTCCGTGGACTGCAGGCTCTTTTCTGGCTCCATCCCAGCTTCCATCTCTGCCTGAACTTTTGGGTGCACTGCAGTCCCCCCTTTAGGGTTAAGGCCCTCAGGTGTTTCTTTATCCATCCTCTTCAGGCCGCACTGAGAATCTACAGCAGAGGAGCCCCGAATCCAGCCCTGCAGTCATACCCTGGGCTTCTCTCGTCTAAAGCTGCTGAGCGTGCGGAGAGGCTGCTGGCAACGGGGCAAACTTTTTCAATGGGGCTTGTGTTCCTGATTGGGGTGGGGGGGTGGGGGATCCTGGGAAAGGCGAGGGGGAAGGGAGCGCCGGGAAGACAATTACCATTCTGGTCATGTGTTCGAGGCAGCCGTTCTTCACTGTTTCTCTTGCGTGCTCCCAATAGGGGTGCTGGCCGAGGGGAGGGGGATTCCTCTTCCCCCAGCGCTCCTGAAGACGTGAGGACCGGGGTCCGGAGAGGTCTGCCTGCGCCTCGCACATGGAATTGGGGAGCAGGGGAGACCCCCTCGGCCGGCGTCCTTCTTGGGGGCTGAGAGAAGAGGTAGGGCCAGGGGCGAGGGGGTGGTGTGCGGAGAAGGAGGGGCAGGCTGGCAGCCGGCAGACAAAGAGCCAAAGAGGGAGACCCCAGCGCATCTCTCCTCCACCACCACAGCTTCTTGCCTGCTTCTTCTTTGTCCTCTGTCTCCGGGCGGGGGGCGATTCCCCAGCCACCAGGCAAGGGGCCCTCGTGGGATGGGGCTCTTAGGGGGCGGGCCAGGGATTCTCAGCAGCAGCCTGGTAGGGGCGAGGCACCGGCGCATGGCATGCACGGCAGCGCTGGGGTGCATCGAGAGGGGCTGGCCGGGGTCCCTCTTGTGCGTTTGCCATCCCCAGATTTCGAGGCATTTGACAGAGCCCCGGTAGGTGGACGTCCTTTCCCCATTCGTGGTTTTTTGAACCTGTAAGGCGCCTGCCCCTCCCTGTCGTTGTGAGTTGGTATTGTGAGACGTTGGTGCATTGACCTGCTGGGCAAGGGGTCCTTCTCTTTGGCTGCCGGTGTGTTCTGAGCTTGGCTGGTTCTGAGCCTGGCAGGTGAGCAGGATGGCCGTTCATGCCAGGGACTATTTGTGATTTGGGAAATCCTTAGCTATTGTCGGGGTTACCGTCTTCGTGCTCGTAGCAGCGCTGGCGAAAGGCGAGTCCTTTTTCTGGCCGTAGATTCGGGGGACCCATGGCTGGGAGGGAGTTGGTGCTCTGAAGCCACAGCCCCTTGGCAAACCCTTCCCCTCGTTCAAATCTCTGTTGTGTTTTATTCTCTCACCCGACCCTCAAAGAGCTCCGAGCAAGATATGTGGTTCTCCTTTCTTTTGCCTTACCTGTACAACAACCCAGTGGGGTATGTTCCTCCCCCCTCCAAAGCCTCCATTGGCTCCAGGGGATCTGATCTCTGCAGTCTGGAGACAAGATGTGATTCCAGGGGATCCCTAGGCCCCACCTGGAGGCTGGCACCCCAAAACCTTTACCCTGGGAGGAGATGGGGCCGCCTGCCTCTCCCAGCACTCAGCAAGTTGCGGGGTAAACTTTGGACGACATGCGAGATCCTAGCTCTTAGTCGCTAACCCCAAGCCCCTTTTCCCACCCGCCTGGGATTAAGGCCTCCCAGCAATATCCTTCCCGCTATGACATCCCCCCCCCAAAAAAAAACAGCCTGGCCGTTCAAATGGACCAGCCACTTTTGGCGTCAGGGGTGTGAATCTGGCCCTGGCGTTGTTCACAGAAAACCGTCAAGCAGACGGTGGCCTGGAGGGGCTCCTCGCCATCTCTGCTTGGCCAAAGTTTTGCATGCTCTGCACCCACACAAGCGCACACAGGAGGGGCGAGAATTTCCTTGCTGCCCAGACCAGACAGGGGTGGGTTGACCCCGGCCGTCTGCTGCTGTGGAAACAGATTGTGCAGGGCAAAGGAACGCCATCACAAACTGCTTTTCTCCCAAAATCTGGTGTGCTGGTCAGTGCTCGGGTGTCCTTTCGGGAGGACGTGGGCATGCCGTGCTTTTGGGAGCAGTTGCTTAACTTGCAACTGTTCCTGCTGACAACTGGCAGGCGGTCCTGAGATTTAGGGGGCAGCCCCTGGTTTTCCTTCTGGGAAATTTGGTGCTAAGAGAGCCAGCGTGGGGTAGGGGTTAAGAGAGGCGGACTCCGATCCGGAGAACCAGGCTTGATTCCCCACTCCTTCACATGCAGCCAGCTTGCCCAAGGTGGGTCTCTGTTTGAGATGCAGCCACCCTCTCCGAAACGCTGCTCAATTTCTTGTGGGAGCGGTCAGAGGGAGGCGTTTTTTATTTTTCAAGAAAAAGGGAACTGTTCCGCCGTGTTTCCTTAAGGCACGCTCTGGGTCGGAAACCAAAGCAGGGTGTGACCCAGTGAGGCAAGATCCCTTTTGAAGGGGAGAGGGGCGAGGCAGGGCCTGAATGTGGGTCTACCCCCTTGTAGGAGGTAAGCCGATCTGGGTAATGCAACGTATTGGGGGGAAAGAGATCCTGACTTGAGACTAGAGCAATTTTTCGCTTCTGCGCAGAGCAGGAAGTTAGCAAGCAGGGTTCCCCCACCACCCAAAAAAGAGATTGAAAACAGTGATGTGTTTTGTTTTAAGTCTGGATTTCTCACGGGGTGGGCAAGAAGGCGCATTTGCATTACAAATTCCTCTCCTCCGTGAAATTGATCTCACCCAGTGCTCCCCACTTTGTGGGTTTGGACCTAAATGTGGAAGGGGATCACAGGCTAGACCTCTTTAAGGCCATCCCCTTCACCCTCCTTTGGATTTTGGAATCCCAGATCTGACCCTCGAAACCCTATGTCACACAGTCGACCCCACCACCACCACCACCACCACGCTGCATAAACATGCTGCTCAAGTCAAATGGCACAACTTTGTTGCGAAAGAAAAGGAGTAACAGAAGACAAGTAAGGATTGGGCTTTCCTCTTTAAATGAGTCATGCATCCCTTTCTGCTAGAAACCAGGGCGCCAGAGAGAAATTACGGGTCAGAATCAGACTGCAATATAACACAAGTGCTGCATGGAGGAAGAAATGCCATTCATGACACATCACGCACAGCGTAATTTGGAGGAAAGGCCTTTTAAGCCCAAGGGGGCTCAGAGGAGCCTCCATGTCCAGAAGTAGCGTACCTGCAAACCCAGCTACCGGTCCATCACGTCGCACGTGGGCGACTGTCCAATTTCCTTTCTCGAGGCGCCATATATTGTGCGCTGGGCAGTCTGGCAAATATTTACAGTCTAACTTCCCACCCCATGCCCCCTTTCCTGCAAATCACGCTGTTTTCTGCCTGTGGGTCAGTCTGTCTAGAGGCGCCCCTCGTCCTGGGAAAATGTAGCCCTCCAGCAGAACGTCCCCCGTATCTGGGCACACGGCCAGCACCCCACTGTGTAGACCCTTAGAGTCTGGCCCCTCCAGGGGGGCTACTTATTCAGGCCCACTGGCTGCAGGGTAGCTTTCCCTGTCAGAGAACTTGCCAGGGGAAGAAACATGTTACGTCTCTTCATTCACTTCTCCTTCTCCTTTTGCGGCTCTCCCAGGGAGCACAATCCTGTCTTGTGTGTGGCCAGTGAATGCCTCTGATGGAGGGCTGTTACGGGGAGAGGGGAGGCCCCCATCTCACTTCCTCACTGTCTGACATGCCGAAAAAGGTCGAGGAGGGTTGGGGCTTTTCCCTTGTTTTTGCCGCTTTGGATGCACGGAATATCCCCCACCCTGGGGAACTGAGACGCAACTCTTTAAAAACCGAGAGTCCAGGGTGGCCCGCAGCATGTGGCCCCATCTGTGCATGCAACCGGGCAGCATCTTGCTTCGCTGTGACTCAAGAAGCCTGCAGGCACAGGAAAACTTGTCCCCACTGCGAAATCTGGTTGGTCGTCAAGGTGCCCCTGGGCTCAGATCGACAGGGCCACCCCCCTGGATCGCTCTCCCTGCACGCAAGGGCTGCAGAAGTCTGCTTCAGGGTGTCCAAAGAAGCGTGCACACGCAGAAGCAGAATTAAACATTCTTGGTCTTCAAGGCCTTAGTTGCTCTTCAAGGTTGGTAGATGGTCCTTAGGATCTCTTGTCATCCACGGACATCTGTAGAGCCCCAGTTTGCCTCTCCTGTTCCCCGTCTGAGACACCGCCCTGAAATCTCCAGTCGGGGATAACTACACTCAGGGGAAGTCCCCCGAAGTGGGCTGGGTTAGTTCTGCTTATTGGTTCTGGGAAGTTTCTAGTCCTGCAGGTCGGGAAGCCAGCGGAAGAGGAAGCTCCCAGGGAGGAAGCAGGCCACCTGGCTGACGATTTTCTCTTCCACTTTCAGAAAGCAACCAGACGCTGCTGCGGATCAGCATGGAAGACCAGCCAGCTCGGGCGCCGACGCCCCTGGGCGCCCCGACCCCTGGCCCCGGGGGCCGGGAGCTGTTTGGCTACGTGGGGATCGAGGCGGTGCTGGATCAGATGCGGATCAAGACGATGAAGATAGGGTTCGAGTTCAACATCATGGTTGTAGGTGAGCCCCCGATTTCTGTCCGCGTACTTCTGCTGAGAAACGCCTCGGGGAGTATGGTGGTGTCAGCCCAAGCATTGGAGGATGGGAAGACGGGAGAGGCTGTCCTGAATTCGAATGTGGCTCTCCAGATGTCCATGTTGGCTAGGGCTCACTGTGGATTGAGGCTGGTTCTCCCATTCTCAGGGAACGATTCTCTGGCTCATTGTGGGGCCCGAGTTCAGATCCTCTCTGCCTCACGGAGGCTCCATCGGCCCGCTGTGCTGTAGTCACTATCATTCTGAAGAACCTACCTTGCTGGGTTGTTGTTTGGACAGACCCCTGGGTGTCGCCCTGAACTCATTCTATCAGAAGGGCAGGACTTCTTAAAAAATAACATAAATTTTATTTATGTATTTATACCTCACCTTTCCCCCCCAAGTGGCTCGTGCCATTCTCCCCTCTATTTTATACTCCCAACAACCCTGTGAGGTAGGCTAGCTTGAGAGATTCTGACTGGGGCACGGTCAACCTGCAAGCAGGGATTCAAACCCGGGACTCCCAGACCTAACGCTCTTCACTACTCAGTGTGCCAGAATGCCCCAAATGCTGCAGCACGTGGCTCCCCTCAAGCCTGCGCCATTGTAAACAAACTAAGATCTTAGTCCTTCTTGTGGCAAAGGGACGCTTGGAACAGCCTGCTGAGGATTTGTCCGCTAATGAGGCTTCACTCCTGCCCTCCTAAAACAAGCCGATTCCTGCAGCCAAGAGCCAAAAGGGAAGCTTCTTCCTTCCCTGTCATTTTCCTCACTTGGACACCCGCCACCGCCCACCCTCCACCCCCCCTGGGCAGCCTTGGTGCAGTGCCAGAGGGGTCGGGGGCAGCACTGGCCAATTAGGAGCCAGGGACGGGGAAGCCGAAAGCCGTCCCAGCTGTGACTCCGCCGACCTCTTCCTGACAGCTGCACATCTGGTTCCCATCAATCCTGGGAAATTCTGTGTTTTTTCCCCCCACCTCTCCTCTCCAAATGTGGACAAGTTTGACGTTTTGTGAACTTAAAAGGGCGGGATGCGGCTGTGTGGGACAGAGAACGGAGCAGCCTGAGATAGGGAGAGGAGAGCCCCTTGCAGCCAGATAAGCCCTCCGTGGGGAAACCTGGTGGTAAACAAGCAAGGAAGGAGGCCCAGCCAGCAAACAGAGGGTCCCCCCCCCCCTTCCATATAGATATACTTTGAACTGACACTGTTTTGTTTCATGTGCATGAGATAAAGTCTGCTGGAGATGGAAAAAAGTACGCTGGGTTTTCCCGTGTTGGCCTCAAAAGGCAAGACATGTCCTTTTACCTAAAAGGGAGATAAAATTCTGTGTTGCAAGCTTCTGGATTTCACAGTAAGCTTCGTCGCGGGGGGAATACAGAGAAGAGTAGCATGTTTGAACGTTTAACAGCAGCCTTCGTCAGAAAGATGTGAAAGGATGCAGAATTCCACCGGGATTCTCGATCTTTATCTCTTTTGCACTGTGGGAGACTTTTCAGGAAACTGTAACGGATCTTGGGCTACCCAGAGCCAGGGGTTTACGAGGCGAGGGAGAAGCAGAGGTGGTTGGCCATGGCCTTCCTCTGCAGAGCCTTCCTTGGTGGTCTCTTTCCCAAGTACCGACCCCGCAACATTAATTTTCAAAGTGTCCTGAGCGATCCTTTGATTCACCGGCCGGCCTCCCTGCAAACAAACAATCCTTAACTCAGTCGCTTTCCCACCTCCCTGGTCATCGCCGGGATGGCTTCACATGGTCCTCTTCTCTTCTCCGTCCCCTAGGGCAGAGCGGGCTGGGAAAGTCGACCATGGTGAACACGCTTTTCAAATCCAAAGTGAGCCGCAAGTCCTGCCCGGGGTACGAGGAACGCATCCCGAAGACGGTGCAGCTCCTTTCCGTGACCCACGGTAAGGACTGGGAAGGAACGCTCCTGCCGGGGAGGGGGGGTCAAACAGACGGCCTGCGGTCCAGGGCTCTTTTCCAAGCCACACCCCACGGATCACCTTTATTTATCGTCACACGACGGGGGTAATAATAATAGCTGTCTTGTTTTGTTTTGATATTGGCTTGGGAAAAAGTACTCCATCTCTAACCGCGCCTCCTCTGTCCCCGGCAGTGGTCGAAGAGAAGGGTGTGAAGATGAAGCTGACGGTGACGGACACGCCGGGATTCGGGGACCAGATCAACAATCAAAACTGGTACTGCACCGTAACCGAGGCAACGGCCGGCCATCTTTGTTTGGAAAGGCAGCTCCGCCTTGACAAACATGAACGTCTCGCCCCAACCCTCTCTCTCTCTCTCTCTCTGCCTCTCCCTTGTAGCTGGGACCCGATCCTGGAGTACATCAACGAGCAATACGAGCGCTACTTAAGGGAGGAGATTCTCATCGACCGCAAGCGCAAAATCCCCGACACCCGCGTCCACGCCTGCGTGTATTTCGTGCCGCCCACGGGGCACTGGTAAGTCGCAGAGGGGGAGACCTTTCCGCGTCCGCATCTAAGGAATGCGGCTCTGCAGAGGGACTCAGGGGCCTCACTTTTCTGCCGTCTTCACTGGAGTGTGCTGATTCCCCAGGACAGCTGCAAGAGCCCGGTGGGGAGAGCTAAAGCCCCTCTCTCTGACCTCCATGAAACCGATGACTGCTCCTTGTTGGGGCTCTGGAGATTTCACTTGGCATCGTTCTCCATCGCCGTAAGGGCTGGAACCGTGTCGGGTTTTGGTCTGGAGCCGGCGGAACGGCTTTGACCTGACTCAGAGCGCCCGCCGAAGCCGGTATTGCCTGCTCAGACCGGCAGCCGCTCTCCAGGGTCTCAGGCAGAGGTCTTCCCCATCACCTTTCACCCGGTCCTTCCTGACTGGAGATGCCGGGGATTGAACGTGGGACCTTCTGCATGCCAAGCAGAGGCTCTGCCACCAAGCCATGGCCTCTCTCCAAAATCCAGCTGCTTTAGGCTGAATCACGCCATCGGCCCATCCAGTACTGTCCACTCAAACTGGCAACAGTTTTTCAAAGTCCAAGATCTGAGGTGTTCCCACCAGCCCTGCCTGGCCTTTTCAACTGGAGATGCTGGGAACTGAACTTGGGACCTTCTGCGTGCCAAGCGGAGGCTGTTCCCCTGAGCCATGGTCTCCCCTGAGGAGGAAGGGCACCAGCCACACTCGCAGGGAAGATGCAGAGCTGGCCCTTGGCTCCCAGAAAGGAACCCCAATTCACACCAGGCTCCCCTCCTCCTGTGTACCTTCCTTGTCATCCGAGCCTTCGGGTTTCCGTGGAGAGGCACGCCGGGGCGGCTGGAAAGGGCTCGTGCCTCACGTTCCTCAGTCCGTGCCAGGAATCTCTGTCATTTTTAATTAAAACAAGCCCTTCTTGATCGTTCCGAAGGAACGGCCAGCAGGTTTGCTCTCCCTTTGCCTCTGCCCTGCCTGGGGAGACGTGTGGGTACAGCCGGGTCTGTTCACCGCTTCGGACCAATTGTCCCACAGCTGCTGCGCCTGATTCGACCGCATGCAAAGACAATCTAACAAGATCCAGGAGGAGGATCTTTGAAAAAAGAATCCAGAGCTTCCTGGTGTAACTATGCTAAATGCACATGTCCTTCACCGCCCCCTGCAGGACATTCCCAATATTCCGCTCCATCGTGCCCATTATAGATCTTGTCTGTTCCAACAAAAAGAACCAGGCAGCAGGGGAGGGGTAAGGCCCAGAGAGCAACTCCTAACTTGAGGAGACAGTCCTGACCTCAAGCAGTAGGCACAGTCAGGTGTGAAGCCAGAAAGGACACAGCGCTTGGGCCTAAAGATGTGGGGCGCTGTCAGATCGATGAGGCATTGAGCCAGGCATGCTGGAAAGTGTCCAGGTCCCTGCCAAGGGCAGCTGGAGGGGGACTGTGGAGATGAGCTGTCGTTCCGGGGGGATCTCCGGGTCTGCGTCTGGCATCCCTGGGTACCGCTGTGCGGCTGACATAACTCCTGCCCGTGGCATCTTCCCTTCCCCCCGCAGGCTGCGGCCCCTGGACTTGGAGTTCATGCGACGGCTGCACAAGATCACCAACGTGGTGCCCGTCATCGCCAAAGCGGACACGCTGACCCTGGAGGAGCGGGCGGAGTTCAAGCAAAGGGTAAGGGGGCCGCCCCAGATGTCTTGTTCAACCGGCACAGAGTGATCATGCCGCCCCCAGACTGTCCCAGACGGCAGGGAGGGGCTTCCTGCCATGGAAAGAGAAATAAAACCCCTTTGCACGTAGGAAAGCCAGCTGGGTCCGCGAGATTTCCTCCCCGTCTCGGCCCTGCATTTTGGTTTTACGAGCAGAGGGGCTTTGCATGCCTCTGAGTATCATTCGCATTGTTCTTTCTGGTCGAGTCCCAGGATGGCTTTATCAGATCCTCTGCCATTGATGGGAAGTGGGGCTGTAGCCGTGGGGTAAAAGAGGGGAGGACCAGTTCTTGGTGGACTATTTGGGGGGGGGGTGTTCTCCGAGCATGCTGAACTTTCGTACCAAGCCAAGACTTCTGGCCTGTCAGCAGTGTCCAAATTGTGGCTCTCCAGATGTCCACGGACTACAATTACCATGAGCCCCTGCCGGCAGGGGCTCATGGTAATTGTATTCCGTGGACATCTGGAGAGCCACAGTTTGGCCACCCCTGCTCTAGATGACCGTTTTCCCCTCCTCTCAGATCCAAAAGGACTTGAAGGCGCACGGCATCCACGTTTACCCCCAGGAGGAGTTTGACGATGACTCCGACGACCGTCTTTTGAATGACAAGATACGGGTAAGTGAGGGCAAACCGGGCAGGGGAGGAAGGCTTATCCAGAACTGCTTTTTTTTTGCACGGACACAGAAGTATCCCCTGCTCTTTTATTTTTGTGACCGCTTTTGACAGCGCTGGACCTGGCAAGGGAAGGGAAGGAGGCCACCGTTGACCCGTTTGGGCTTCAGTTGCCCTCACTGACCAAATCCAGCTGACTGCATCCTGTCGGGACAACATCCCATTTGGGGTTGGGTCCCTGATTGGCTGGAACGGGCCAGGTGACTTGTCCAGAAAGGAAAGGATGCAATATTCAGGGAGAAGGGTGGCCCCAAAACAATTGAACTGGGGTGCAATGCCATGGAGTCCTCCCCGCAAAGCAGCTATTTTCTCCCAATCTCCATCATTTGGCGATTAACTGTAATTCCAGGGAATCTGCCCACTTACAAGTGGAAGTTGTAACCTACAGTAACACACCGGAGTCAATAACCCACTCTCATCCGATTTAGGAGAAAATCCCTTTTGCTGTGGTGGGAGCGGACAAGGAGCATCAGGTGAACGGGAAGAAAGTCTTGGGCCGCAAGACCAAATGGGGGACCATTGAAGGTAACCGGTTGACCTTGGGCCACTCACAGTTGTCTCAGAGCAGTTCTCACAGAACTCTCTCAACCCGTTGACCTCCCAGGGTGTCTGTTGTGGGGATCAGAAGGGAGAGGAGTTTGTAAGCTGCTTTGGGACTCCTTCGGGTAGGGAAAAGCGGCATATAACAAAACAGGCCTTCTTACTTCCTCTCCCTGCCCATAGAAGATCAATTCAGGAAGAATTCAGGGACAACACGTGACCAAACAAGAAGTCGCATTACTAGGTTAAGAAGCAGAAGTGGTGAAACCGTGGCAGGCAAAGAGAGAAGTTGCAAAATGTCAGCAGGCCGTTTGCTGAACAAAACCTGTTTTTCTGGAGAGCGAACCAAATAGCACAAAATATTTGGGCAAAACTTTTGCATGCCCCAGAACTCTTCGAGAAGCTGAAGGTTCATAGATATATTAAATGGGAGATCTGTCAAAGGGCCAACAATAGGGGGAACGTGACAATCGTATTAATAAAACTTGAAATTTGCTTTGAATGTCATGATAGATCAGGGGGTCAGCGGAAATGAGGTGTATGCCTGAAATGTACCATCTAGTGGCCGTTGTATAATGGCGAGCCCTTGAGGATGATATTATTTAGTAAGTCTGTTCCCAGGTTAATTTTGTCCAATTGACGAACCTTGACCTTTGGCAGAAGGTAACGGTAGTTTCCAGATTGCAGGTAGAGCCACGTCGCAGGTAACCAAAACAAAACCCTCAAACAAAAGCCAGGCTTTGTGAGCACCAACCGAAATGACACAAAACATCGCCTGACTTTACTATCGCTATTTCTGCCGTTTTAAGTCTCAAATCGCTAAAAGACGGACATCAGCTTTCCTGTGTTCACTAAACATGGGCATCTGCTGCCCTCTAGTGTTCCACAGGCTCCTCGCAGACCTTGCTCCCGAGACATTATTCTTACTTATCTTTTATTCATGTTATTTAAAGTTTTCCTTTCTCTCTGGGATTCGAGGCAGCCTACAATGGCTGAGTCTCTACCACAGACCGCCCTCTGCTGGTCATTCCTCCCAACTCTCTCTTACGGTTGCCGACGGAAGGCGCTTGAGGTGTTTCCCACCCGAGAAGCTCACCCGTTTTCTTGTCTTCTTCTCTTTCAGTGGAGAACCCGGCCCACTGCGAGTTTCCTCTTCTGCGGGACCTGTTA